>NW_005871146.1:1861117-1892007 GCF_000147115.1 Myotis lucifugus | reverse complement strand
CAATCATCACTGCCTTGAGCAGATCAATACAATCAACGCGAATGCCGAGACCTCAGGAAGCTGCTGCCGTCTCACAGCCTGACACGCTGGGGCCCAGGACACAGGCTGCAAATGACTCCCGAGTTACTGTTTCTTAATCCCAAATAAAACAGGTCCTTACTCAGTTAACTTATTTCTTTATTGTTTCTTCTATGCTTGACCTAGATTTCTCCTTCACTCCTGAATTTCTTGATGAAAGGTTACTCAATCCCCAAGGACATGATGACTAATTCATGGCCAAGCTAAATGTTTCAATACTGAGATTTCATAGGCTGGCCAGAACCACGCTGAGCCCCTGCTGCTTGGGCAAGGGATGAACTAATCCCCACATCCCCCCCAGAGCTGGCAGTTAAGAATCTAAAAATCTCTGAGTTGCCTTCACCGAATACATTTTTTTCCATGTGCTCTATACGTTATACACTTTAGGTATTCCTTCTTCAACATATGTTGAGGGGCTTTTAAAAAAAACACTAGTGTAAATTAAGATAGCCATAAATATAAATGCACACATTAAAATTTGCACAAAATTATCGACAAGCTGCTCTAGAAAAGTCTGTTCTTTCTACGGCTTTCTATGGTTTCAGGCTTCCTCCCAGCCAATTCAGAGCTCTGGCAGAAGAATGTCAAAATCTGCTTCATCTCCTATTTAGCCTCTTCCTCACAAATGAATTTTGGAACTGGCTCACTCCTTTCCTACCCAAAACTCTGCAGACATCTGCCTTTTTACTTTGCAAATAACTGAGCAGGGTTGTCACACACTAATAATAAAAGGGCAGTTTTAGGACTCTGATGCTTTAAGCTGAATGTAAAGAATTATTTCCTAATGCACTTACCTGCTCCCCAGGGCTGTGGGCTGCACCCAGGTGCTGCGCAAACCAGGACTCAAGGACAAACTAAATAAAATCACACCTTCCTGACATACAATTCCCTGGTGGATGTATCTGCAAAACAGCAGGAAGGGGCGGGAACAGAGAGGCACAAATGTCTTGGAAGAGCGTCAAAACTGCAGCCACACTTGAGTTAGGTAGCATCTTCCACCAGCTCCACTGAGTTTAGAAAACTCAGCTCCCCGCCCTCCCACCTCCATCGCCAGCCCTGACCTCCCTTCTGGGCTTCCCTCTGTTCATCTCACTACCCACAGGACAGACCTGTCTCGAATCCAAACACGGAACTCCTGCCCCACCCCTCCACGCTCTATTTTCTGTATCTGTTTATGGCACTAGCACCCACCCATCACCCCAAGGCAGAACTTGGAAATTATCTTTCTCCCAACATCTGGAGGCTGACTGAGACCTGTTGTTACCACTGAGCATCCTTCACACCCAGCCCTCTCCTATCCCGTGGCATCTTCACTGGACACTGCCTCCTAAATCAGCGGTCGCCAACCGGTGGTCCGTGGACCAATGGTGGTCCGTGAGGTCTGAAAGGTTGGTGACCACTGTCCTAAATCACCTCCCTGCCTCTGCTTTCCAATCCACCCTTTTCTCTGCCACTGGAATGAGCTACAACATCCCTTCCCTAAAGCCTTTGCATCCCTTCCCTAAAGCCTTTGCGTACAGAATGAAATCCCAGCTTCCAACACTGTGGTCTCACACAACTTGCATCACACTGGCCAGCAAACCTCCCCGCCCTGCTGTGCTGAGTTAACCCTCCAGAGCCCCGCTGGGCCCTGGCCGCCTGTGTGCTGCCTTCCCACCCGCCACCCGCCACCAGAGGAAGGGACCCCATGTCCTGAAGGCCTTTCATAGCATGTACACACTCCTGCTGTGCATAGTTCACTCTCAATTGTAATTGTACCTCGTGTTTGCCTTCCCTCTTTGACCATAAGCTCCTTTTGGAGGATTCATACATTTCAGGTGGGCTTTCCCGGACATAGGGTAGGTGGCTCATGTCATCTCCCCCCAGGACTCTGCCAGAGGAAATGGCCACAGCCCTCCATTTTCTTTTTCTTTTCTATATATTTTACTGATTTTTTACAGAGAGGAAGGGAGAGGGATAGTTAAAAACATCGATGAGAGAGGAACATCGATCAGCTGCCTCCTGCACACCCCCTACTGGGGATGTGCCCTCAACCAAGGTACATGCCCTTGACCGGAATCGAACCTGGGACCCTTCAGTCCGCAGGCCGGTGCTCTATCCACTGAGCCAAACCGGTTAGGGCACAGCCCTCTATTTTCACTCCTGCCTATCTATGGTACCAGCCTGAGTCCCTGGGAGCCAACCTTTGAGAGGCAGACTTGGTTCCTGGTGCTTTTACCCTCCCCTGTCCCAGCCTCCCCCCCCCCCCCCCCTAATCAGCCCAGCTCCAGGAGGGGAAACAGTTTGGGAAGTAGGAGGGTATTAGAGTAAACAAACAAAAAGTGGGAATGGCTGCCTGGCCACCTTTATAGGAATCCTTTTCTGAGAACAGTCACAGCAAACAATGGGCTATTTACTAGCTCTTCTGAGCTGTAAATTAGAGGAGGAAATTGTTATCTACCCCACCCCTGAGGGTAGGCAGGCCTAGGGCACAAGCAGATCTCCTGGGGAAGGGGCCTGCCTTTTCCTTGGCCAGCAGCAGGGAAATGAAAAGGCGAACACATTCTGTGCATCTACCTCCCACCATCTGTGTAAAAGCTGCCACTACAAAATAGGACTTCTCATTTCAGGTGTTGGCTTTATCAGGCCTGTTCCAGCATTTAGTGACTTTTTCCATTCAAGTGGCCCCTATTTGCTTCCCTCAGAGCTCTCTCTCAGAGTTGTCCATGGTCTGATCCAGCTCATTAGCGGACAAGTTATTACTGAAAAGAAGTGTATCAATACCCAGGCAGGAAATGAGTTATGAATCCCACAAACCCTACTGACATACTCTCTCCATTAAAAAAAAATCCTATTCTAACATGGCAATGCATTGCTAGAACCAGTTTGGCAAATTAAGTTTAATATACAGATACAAAACAACAAATATAGATTCACAGCATTTACAAGAAATCATTCAATAACATTGTAAATAAATTTTTCTTTTTTTACAAAAACTTCATTCAACAAAAATACATATCAAGTTACGGCAACCTGTACACATCTTTCAGCTGTCAACAGCCAAGTCATCAGTTTGGAAGCTGTCACAACTTATACAGATAATGTCATCTTGACATTGATGAATTAACATGAAAAGGTTACCCAAAGCTTTGCAAAGTAGGTAAGTCAAACATGAATAATGCTAATACTTAAAAAATGACCAATTATGAAATCACAGAATCAATTCAAGTATTTTCTAAATACAAATGTTGATACCTATGGAATAACTAAAGATGATATTGATACATGTGTTGTAGCTCAGTACGTCTGCATCAAATATTTAAGCTTTTTGGTTTTTCAAGATCAGATAGTTTTTACTTATTTTTTTTCCAAAATCTTTTGAATTCCACTTCCACCACATCCATCCCGAGAGCAGCGTTAGCCAGGTGACAGTCTAACCAGGAGAGCAGTCTGTAGGTGACGCTTACTGCAGGGACAACTGTTTTTGTCAGTCAGACCTTGTTGATTTGTGTCCCGTAGCCTTGGAAGGACATTTATTCACGCTGCTGGCACTGGCCTGGGAGGGACACATCTGTTTCTCTCCTCAACAATTTCCCCCCCAAACTCCAGGTAATCAAGCTGGTTTTAAGTTGATTTTTATTGAGGAATAACAGCAATTGGGGCACGTAAAGATTTCCAACTGGTAAAATATTGCGTCACATGGCTCAAAAGATTTTACAAAAGAACACGCATGGAGTTAATCTTCATCTAGATTAGGTTTACAGACACCACAATATTCAGAACTAGCAGGGAGATGGAAGCGAAATGTTTCCAACTACAAAGTCAGATCTACCAGGTGAAAAAGATCAGAGCTACCGAAAACAAACTGTGCAGATGGTCCCGTGTAAGCTGCTGCCACTCCTTTTCCAGTTTGCAGGCCAAAGAAGTAGCAAAGAATGCTACTTCTTCAGGACTTTACAAAAATTCTACTCTGTGAGTCCTTACAGCTACCGCAAGGCTGTGCTAGTTTTAGGCATGATCAACATTGAGAAGGTTGCTCTTGACCCAACTATCTTTCAACAGAGTTAGCAAATTCTGAAATATGAATAATAGTATAAGTAAAATTCATCAGAATTCTATATCATCGTGTTTTTTTGGGGGGGGGGGGTAGTTTCACCATATTATGCAATGTAGGGTTAAAAAGAGAGAAAGACAGAGAGAGATTCCCAATGAAATGCATACACACTCCGTATAGAAGACTCTGCTTTTTCTCTACTTTCTGAGTAGAACAAGAAGGAAGTTTGGCAAACCAAAATTAGAATACTTGAGCCACCTATTCTTTATAGAACCCAGGCATTTGGTAAAACAACTGAAATTGGACATACAAACTTAAAGAAGTCAAGGACGTTCTAACATTTAAAATCTATTCTGGCAGTTTTCAAAATCACCAGGATCCACCAGAACAGGTATTGATTGATCAGGTGATTCTCACAGGTACAGAGCCGATAGGGCTGCTGTGCCGCATGCCCTGGTGCCTGAGCTTCCTGCTCCTGTTAGGAGGCCTGGAGCAGGAGGTGGGACCAGAGCTAGGGCTCAGCTGGGAAACAAACCAGGACTCGTCACAGAATTTAAAGCATTTCTTCATTGCTCATTAATAAACATTAGTAAATGGAAGGCCTCTGAGTGGTTCTTTACTTGCTGAATCCTCAATGAAAATATAACCTAAGCAAATAACTCTCTTTGCTTCTTTAACATAATTCTTTAATATTATAACACATGCGCGCGCACACACACACACACACCACAGCCAGCTGTTTAAAATTGCTGTGTATATGAACAATTTTTTTAGCACAGAGACCCCTACAGTTATTCTGTAAGGGATCCAGGAAAAGCATATTTAGTATAGTTTATAAAATATATAATTTTTGTTAATAAAAATGTCAGTTGTATAAACACAACTAAAATTGAGACATGTATTCAAAAACGAAGCACACATGCACACACATGCTCATGCACGCAGTCACAGCCCCTCCTGAGACGCTACCTCACAAACGCAGCTTCTATCCTGGGACACTCCCTATGAAGGTCCAAGGAAGTGGCCCAGGGATGTTGGCCATGGGGCAGCACCACCTTCCAGCAATACTGCCTAGAAGTGAGCACACGGAGGTGCAGAGCAGGCTCAAGAACAGGGAACATTTTGCTTAGCATACTAGTAATACTCTCTAGGCCCATCCATGCTGTTGCAAATAGTTAAGAGTTCTTTCTTTTTTTATAGCTTCATAGTATTCCATTGTGTAAATGTATATAAGCAAAATAAGCCAGTCAGAGAAAGATAAGTATCACATGATCTCACTCATATGTGGAATCTAATGAACAAAATAAACTGATGAACAAATAGATCCAGAGACATAGAAGCATGGAAGCAACTGCCGAACCTCAGAAGGAAGGCGGGGGAGGGTGCGTGGGTGGTAAGAGGTCAACGGAAGACCTTGTATGCACATATGCATAACCCATGGACACAGACAATAGGGTGGTGAAGGCCTGGGGGGGGGGGGGGTCAATGGGGTAAAAAGGGGACATATGTAATACTTTCAACAATAAAGATTTAAAAAAAAATAAAATAAATAAAACATAGCTAATAAAAGATTTAAAAAAGAACCGATAAGATTTCCTGACAAACTTTCACATAATGCTGCTCTAAGCCTCACTGAGAGGTCCAAGATTGCCTCTTCTTGTTGCAGGTCATCATCTCCTTCCGGAAGAGCTCTGGGTGTGTGTGTGTGGGAGTGGGGGGGTTGGCAGGGGGGAGGGTGTGGAGGAGCCACACACCCAGAGACTCAGACTACACCTCTGTGATTGACAGTACAGGTTTGTTTATTCTTAAGCATGGGCCTAGTAGAAAAAAGAACGTTCCAAGAGTAGCATACAAAAAGGAGATTTTCAAATAGAAAAACACAAACTGAGTCATACAATACCCTCCCCCCATCCAGTGCACTAAGTAAATTACAATGGCATCTCTGTTGCAGAGCCTGTCTTCTCCAGACACATTTTAAAGTTATTTTCATCAAAATTTACAATATAGACAAAGACTAGGAGAAAACTGTTGACAGGTATCAGCCCATGTGGCCCTCGTTAAAGGAAGGCTGCTATCTCTGCGTCTAGATATATTCTGTTAAGGCCCCTTTTATAAAGAGGGAATCTTCAGAAACCCGCTGACATGCTAATAATGGCATGGTTAGCACTACTGTTTGGGTTAATGCAACCAAGTGGGCTCCGCATGGAGCTGATGGACTGCTTTGAAGCTCAAGCTTTCTCAGGGGACGTAAATGTCATTATAACGTCATTGGTGAAGGTGCCAGGAACAACAGATTGAATGAGAAATCCTTTCAATCAGTGCATTTGCATATTCACTTTATCGTGAAACTAAAGTGAATGGGTTTTTATATTGCAAACGGATGTGTTTGAATAGTTTTTAGATTATGAACCAGCAGACAGGGTTCTGCTCGTGGAGTTACATTATGAGCGCGGGCAGGAGAGTACCTGACTAGAGAAGGATCTATCTGGCGCCATCAGCCTGCCACAGGATTTCCCCGCCTCCCCCCCTCCCTGGAAAGCAGCCTCACCCTAGGAGGCTGAAGTTACTGCACTGCAGACCTCCCTGCTTTTAGACAGGCTCCTCCTGCTTCCCCTCCAGCCTGTGTGGGGAGGAGCCTGCAAGATGAAGCCTGCTAATTATCATGTGGCCACTGTGTGGGTTCAGATGACACCAGGGGACAGGTCTGCGCTAAGTCCCCTAACACTAAGGAAGAGAGGAACGGCTTACTCGTGCCAGTGACGTCCCAACACCTGGACGACCATTCCCTTCAAACCGAATGCAAAAGCCCCGAGCCATCCTGTCCTTCCTCGCAGCGCCTGGACCTGGGCTGCAGCACCGGCTCTCCTCACCAGCGAGGCTAGCAGGGTCACTGCCCAGCACTCACTTCAGAGCACGTCACCAGTTCCTCAGTGCCGGCCCTCGGCACAACCACAGAAGGCTCCTGTGTACCGGGGAGCATCATCACCTTCTCCCCCTCCCAAGCAGGCAGCTGCATCTGTGAGACTGAAGGCGAGTCCAGGTCCTTCTCTTCTTTATTCAGCCCCAAAGAAGAGCACTGGGTCCAATAGACTGTCCTTGGACCGAGCACAGAAGGAACAAAAAGGTCCTCTTCACGGCCACAGGCCGAGGTGCGCCTCCCGCTTTCATTTCTTGAAAGGGGTGAGTTTGTTGAAGGTGTGCCAGAACAGCGAAGGCTTCCGCTTGGGTTCTGCCAGGGCGAACACCTGCTGCTGAGGGACGCTGGTGGGCACCGTGACGTGGCGCTGGTGCATGGGGTGCAAGCTCTGGTGTGGTGGGGCCACGGGGCATCCGTTATAGCCTGACTCAAGAGAGAAGAAAGAAGACACATGGAACGAGAGTCACTTATTAACCAAAAAGGAAAAAAAAGTGCCAAGACTTCAAGTTCTTAGCTGATTCTCAATTCACGTTCACCGAAAGTACATCTGACAGCTATCGTAACACATTTAGCCCATGCTGTGTGTGGAGATGGGACATAGTTTATCTCACTGAATCCTCACAAAAAATCCTCCCAAGAAGGTACCATTACAGGAATGTGGCTGAGAAGAACACGGAAACCAGAGAGGTTATGTGAATCTATAGTCACACGGCAGTAAGTGGCAAGATTAGAACTAGACTGCTGTTTGGGATGAGAAGCAATGCCACACTGCTCGGCCCAGAGCCTAGCCTATCACTTCTGGGCTGTAAGTATTCGGGAAATCAGCGGACTTTCCTGTGCTTCAGTTCCCTAAATCTAAAGCAGAGATACCAGTGACATGGGGAATGAGAATCAAACGAGTTAATAGAAGTAATGTGCCTAGAATAGTGACCCAGATACCTCATCAGTTTAATCAAAACTGCTTTATTAAAGTTGATATTTTAAATTTGTGCAGAGGTCATTAAAAAGGCGTATTAAAATTAGCTACAAGACCACACAGTACCTGTGAAAGTCAGCATGATAAGAGGAAAGAGTGTAGGTTTTGGAAGGAGCCAGGACCTCAGTTCAGAATCCATCCCTGCCTCTGGCGTGCCACAGGCTTTCCCTATCTCCCAGGATGACAGGGAGGATGAAGTGAGGTAACTCATGAAAAGTGCCTGGCAGGTGACCATCAGTTGCATTTTCGGGGGCCTCACTGCTAAGCTAGTGACTCTTTGAAGACACAGAAATGAGTAAGTTCTAATAAATTGATATTTATTGGTCACTTGACATTAAAGTGAAGATGTAAAAAAGAATACGGTGCGTTTTTCTGCCTTGAACATGTTTATAACGTAGGGGGGAAATTCTGCATTTGAGTGGTGGGAGCAGGAAAATGTTGAGTGTTATTTTGGCAATGAATTCGTCTTGGTGCAGCAGTTGATGGCTTATCACAGTCCTAGGCTGAACTGATCCTTCTTTCTGCGTTTTCAGTTAGGAAAATACTGAGTAGGATAAATGTCATAGGGTCATCCCTCTTGGAGTCAATCTGAATTAAGTTTATAAAATATAACATTTTTGGAATAAAGATCTTCAGTGTTTCTGTTGGGCTAGAATATTAGTATTACCTACTCGAAGAAACTCTGCCTGCACATCGGAACCCGGGTGTGTGTGTGTGTGTGAGTGACCTGGGCGTTGGTATTTTTAAACAGCTGCCCGGTCATTCTGAGGTGCTTGCAGGGTAGAGAATAAGCTCTAAATAAGCGAGTCAGTCTTGTTTTTCCTTAGCTCATTGTGTGATGTACTGAACTTTCAGATCTTCTTACTTGAACTAAAATGTAGCCCGCAGGGACACGCAGTCGGGGTTGGAGATTCCTCCTCACATGTCCCAAAGATACAAGAGTGGCTGACCTGCCTCAGACTAAGGAATGCTGACCTGGCCATACCATCACCCCTCAGCGGGGGGCCCAGAGGGGTTGTGGGCAGCAGAGGGAGGTCTGGGAGCTCTTGGCTACCAATTCAGTACACCTTTTATAGACTCATATGCAAATGTAAGCAAAAAAAATGGAAGTACATTCAAAATCAAATGCTCATTATGGTAAAACTGCCCGTTATTTTGGATCTATCATTTTGAGTTTCATCCGCACTCCTCTCCTTCATTCAGAGTTGGTCATGTGCTAACTTTGAGCCTTCCCCCAATTTTAATTCCAATGCTGAAACACATTAGAGAGGGAGGCTTCTGCAGAACTTACCTTTTGACTTTCCATGTCCTGCCTTTTGAGCATTTAACATGGCAAGTTTCTTTTGATTTTCGGAAATTTCCATTCCTGTATTTAGAAACAAAGGTAATACGTATTCAAAACAAGTGAAAACATTTTAGATTAAAACTTGCACCGTAACCCATGTTACCCTGAGATATTCCTCATAACCTGAAGCAAAGACCTTGATCCTTGAGGAACCAGAAGAAGTCGAAAGACTGGATAAGAGAAGAAAGGAGCCAGGACTGTCACTAGGACACCGGAAAGACTGAAATGGGGTGCTGTGGGAGGGATGCACAGACTACCTGTGCAAACCCAGATGTGTCACACAGTCACCCTATTATCCCCCTAAAGGATAAGGCTCTGGGAGGAAAGGATGAACCAAAGGGCCGCGGGTCTGCTCACTCACTGTGAAAGCTGAGTGAGTTCTGATTGTCCCCTAAACAAAGGTATCATCTGAGTAATGGGAACTGAATTTTGTACCCCAACTGTAGAGAGCATGAGGAGAGAAGCAAGGACAGAGGCAGAGGCGGCCACAGCTGCTGGACTGGCCCTGCCCTGGGGGAGGCCTCCGCCTGGTGGAAGGGGACCTGGGCTCTGCACTCTGCTGCCTGGGGTCACTCGCCAGGGCTCGCCCTCCACCTTCGAACACGCTGCTCCCTATGCCCTGACGCCTCGACATGCTCAACATCTGTCCCTAATGAGTCATGAGGTCTCCTTCAGGCTCCACACACTGGCCCCCTGGCTTCTTCAGCTCTGAGGCCTACTCTGGTCTTGCCTTATTCCCACCCTCCATGCCCCGCCTGTTCAATGGCACAATCCCTAGGATCGACCTACACCAGTGATGGCGAACCTTTTGAGCTCGGCGTGTCAGCATTTTGAAAACCCTAACTTAACTCTGGTGCTGTGTCACATATAAAAATTTTTTGATATTTGCAACCATAGTAAAACAAAGATTTATATTTTTGATATTTATTTTATATATTTAAATGCCATTTAACAAAGAAAAATCAACCAAAAAAATGAGTTCGCGTGTCACCTCTGACATGCGTGCCATAGGTTCGCCATCACTGACCTACACGCAATATACTGGGCACCTAGGCTGACGGAATATACCAGGCAAGGGCCTGGGTCAGTCCCATTTTTGTCCACTCTCACCCAGATCACAGATTTAATGGCTCCAGGAGTGCCGCATGCATCCTGTATTCATTCATTCATTCATTCATTCATTCATTCATTCCTGTCTCTCTTTTGAGCACCAGCAATAGGGAAGTGCTGAACTGCAAAGGTACAACATCAGGTCCCTCCTTGCTTCTCCTGCCAAAGGGCAGAATTGAGAAGTATTTAGAATGCCCTTGTAACATTTGGTTCAATCTGAGGAAAAACCAAAACACTCCAACTTACAAATGATTTCAGGGTCTGCACTAGACAACAGTACATGGCAGGTAAGATCAGCATTTTGTGGCTCTCTCAGTTTGCATTTGAATATATGTGACCTTCAACTATCTGAAGAATTCTCGGCATGATGGGGTGATGAGCCTTATTCCAATGAGGCCTGAAAGTCAAAAGCTGCACCAATATATGGAAGTGGCTGGAGATCAGCTTTCCTCTGGGAATAAATACAGGACACTTACACTTAGCGGAAGGGGCCACCTACAGCAGTGAGCTCTGTGTCATTAGAGGTTGAGGAACAGGTCAGTGCTCAGCTATTAGAGTGTTTCAGGGGAGATTCCTGCTTCTGACAGTGAGTCAGCCTGGCTGAGTTGTAAAGCCCTTTCTACTCTAATACCAGTACATGATCCCACGAAACCTCCTATGGTGAGAGCAACATCTGTGGCCCAGCCTGAGCCAGTGCTGGTGACACACACTATGGGGAGGGCCAACGGAGCACCGGCTGGTTTTGTTCTGGCTTTCCTCATGGCAGTGGGCGGGGAAGAAAGAGGGGGAGGGCCTTCTCCATCCTGCACCACAACCTTGGGGGTCTGGGCCCAGGAAGGCTGCAGAGAGGGGGATCCTTCATCCCACCTCATCTCTAGGGTCCATGGTCCCTGTGGCATCCTGACTTACCTTCAACAGTTTGTGCTCAAACCCTACTGTGCCAGGGAGGCACTGGAGCCCGGCTGAGACTGTGCCCCACCGTAAACACCAGGCTGGAGGGTTTGTCCCACAGGCCAGTGAATACCTGGAGGGGAGCAGCAGTGTGAAGAAGACAGTGGTCCTGCGTATGGAGAGGCATGGCCTTTACTAGAGTACAGGGCCTTAAGCCTCGATTTTTTCATTTGTAAAATGTGTACAGCAATAGTATCCACGTTTTGAAACTAAATGAGATGCTCTCTGTAAATGTGTAGTAGAGCATCTGGCATGTAAATGTTGCCTGTGGTAATTACATCTGCCACAGCCTGTCTTGTAAGCAAGTTTAGAAATGTTTAGAATTTGCAAATCCCTTTCTTTTCCCACGGGTGGGAGTTAACTCTGTGGGAGAGGGCTGGGGAATGAGGTTAGAAAGCAGAGGCCAACGAAACCCCGTGGCGCTGAGTGCTGCTCACCCATTTCCCGGTCCTCCTGCACCCGTCTCCTCTCATCCGCACAAGCCTGCAGCCACCTCGCCTTGTCTTCCTGTTTCTTGGCACAAAACAGATGAGCCTCGTCAGTGGTTTTGCTGACGAGCTTGAAGGCGTTTTTCACGCTGAGGTTCCAGTCCTTGTCCCGCCCGTCCTCTAGGTCCACGAGCTCCATGTCATCCATGTCCATGCGGCCCCTGTAATAGAGCATGTCCCTGCGCAGCAGGTCCTTCTTGCAGGACACGAGCTGGTGGTCAAACAGAAAGAATGTCCGCTGCTGGCTCTTGCCTTGCTTAGTGATTCTGGTCAGCTCTCCAGAATGGATCAGTTCTGAACTTCGGTCTAAAATGTCCCGTCCCTGGAGGATGAAAACACACTGTGAGACCTTCCAATTCTTACCTCTAGGTGCCGGGAGCCCTGACCCAGAAGCCTCCCCAGATTTGCCAGGTGCCCAAGGCCCACTCACAGGTAGCCAAGCCTCAGAGGCCATTTGAAACCTCGGTTTATTAGTCTTCTTGCGTGTGAAGGTTCTTTTATTTCCTACTAAATGGGAAAATGTTACAGGGCCTCTGTTATCTGAGGTGACTTCCTTATCAGAAAGAGCAGTGAAGAGCCTGCTGGGCTAACGAGTCCGATCAAGGTCTGATATGGCAGCTGACCAAGGCCGATCCTTGGAGAACGAGGACCACAGGTAGGTTTGGGCAGGTGGGACAAACTACAGATGCTCTGGCTTTAGTCAGGCCTATGGCAGCTGCCTGGACTAACGCGTTTAGGATCTTTGGAAACCAAAGGCCAGGTGGCAAGTTACCAGCAAGATAATTGGAAAACTTCTGACAATAAATTATCTCCTCAGTATCAGAGTCCAAGAACGGAAGGAAAACCACACTTTTATCATATTTAGGTTTGGGTCTAATTAGATGGAACTTTATGGTATTTAGCACAACATTGGCTTTCAATTTTACAAATTGAAGATTTTATTCTCCTTTAATCTCAGTCATACACAACATTTTTTTTGTAGGTAAAAGCTCTTGACTCCAAAATACCTCTTCTATTTACCTGCCTCAAGCAATTCTATGCCCTAGATTCTTCACTTACAAAATAAGAGAGTTAGACTCGGTGATCTCTGAGGCCTGTCCAGGTTCCAGAAGTCTATAAGGCCTTGAAATACAAGTATTTCTTTACACCTTTCATCACTATTATCTACTTTAGTTAAAAACCTAACTTCTCAGCCCAAACTTTCACAAGCCTTTGGGAAAGTGAGTTTTGACCAATTAGTTTGATGTAGGATGAATCTTGCTTGTTCTAAAAACAATATGAATAGCACTGATTTATCAATCTTAAGAATGGCCACAGAGACTAGTGGTTAGCAGCATGGACTCTGACGCCAGGCTGCCTGCCTGGGTTTGAATCCAGTTTGGCCACTTCCTAGCTCTGTGGCCATGACAGGCCACTTAACTGGTATGTGCTTTAGCTTCCCCATATGTTAAATGGGTGTGATATTTCCTACTTCATTGGACTGTTGAGAGGACTAAAATGAGTTAATACACATAAATGGCTTAAACCAGTGCTAGGCATGTGGTAAACACAATACAGGTACTATTATTGTCATCATTCCTGTTTTTAGAAATAAGTGTGTGTGTGTGGGCATTCATGCTGGACCATTACTACAGGCTGTATTAGGCATTGCATTTGCGCTGTCTTATATAATCCTCACAATAGCCCTACGAGGTAGGAAATAGTTTCCTCTCCATCTCTTAGATGAAAACAGTGATCATGTCCAGGCCACAGGGGATTCACACACAGGCAGGGTGGCTGCACAGTCCATACTCTCACCAACTGCAATTTATATTTTAAATCTTCTCCAGCTGCTTCATGAAGCTCATGCTCTAGCAGGAGAGAAGGCAATAAATTTTAATTACAGACACTCCTAAGAGTGTTTCTTGGTGGAGGTAAAAGGTAAAGTAGTTGACTTCAATTCAATTATATGCCTCAAAATATATACAGGTATCCCCTGCTTCTTGAAAGTTCTCTTTATACTACTTTACTTTTACTAAAGACCTACATTAGTACCTGTTGTTGCTAATGGAAATAAATCCAAAGAGAATTTTCATTTTTTCCAAAAAAGGGGAGAAGCAATAATAGCGTTCAGTGTTGGTTTTGCAGGGAACCATTACAGAGGCAGCAGCACTGGAGTGTCGAGTGTCAGGCTTGGCCCCAGGAAGCTCCTTCCCTGGAACCACACCCTGCATCGCAGGTCCAGTGTGAGCCCAGCTGCGTCTGTGAGCATCTGTGCAGTGAAAGCTGTGAGCCAGGACCCAGATGTCATGGACAGGCCTTTTCTCGGTTTATTTTGTGAATCTGCTAGCAAGATGTGTCCTGAGGTGTTGGTCTTTGGCTTTGCACCATTTCAGCGTATGAACATTTCATAGGAACGTGCTAATTCCAGACAGCAAGGGAACCCTGTGTACCATTAAGCCATGAGTATAAAGTATCAATCATAAGACATCAAAGTCTGTCATTAAACTAGACCAAAGGTAGGGGAGGGTGTGAGTGGTGATGCATGATGTGGGGTGGGGGGTGGTATCCACTCACCTCCCAGTCTACGATGGATACTTGCCAACGCGCTATCTTGTCTATACTCTCCAGCTTGCGTTTGCGCTCATTGATCAAACAGGCTACGTTTTTCATGGCCTCGTAGGCTGCCTTTATATTGTTGTAATCACTGAAAAGTGAGAGGTGAATTTTAACCATATGACAGGCTACTCAACAAAATAATACACTCCTTCCCCAATTTGTATACTAATAGTCTAGACAACATGGCATTTAAACAGTAGCCATTGTTCCCTTTTTCTTGTTCCTCCATGAATAGGCTGTAGTCTGCATAGGTTAAGGGAGCTGACCAATGCAATCCAGAATTCTTTGAATAAGAATGTTGTCCTCATTTCCCAGAAATTACCATGAATGAAAGTAAATGCCACAAGAAATGTCTTAATCACTGTGACAATGAATGATTTTCATTAATAAAGAAAGGGCAGTCTGTGATTGCTTTGGTTCTGATATAGCAAGTTGGCTATAGAAAGTACTTTAATATAAGCACTAACCATTTTCAAGAGTAATAATTTGCTCTGAGTTCCATCTTTCAAGGTGTTCAGGAAAGGACACCAGAGAACACAGCCACAGAAGGTTGACCTAATGAGTCATGTAAACGCCAATGTGGCATTTACTTCATCAACAGATCTTCATTTCTGGTGCTTTCCATAGGCTACAGTCAAATCAAACTAACTGCTGCCCCACCAGGCTCCTGCTCCCAGGGCCTCTAAACTATAGGTAATAAAAGAACTAAAACTAAAGTTCTAATCTGCACACAGGCTAAGAGATGTCCACTATTGGAAACTTTCACATCCAAGTTTTGCTCAGTTAGTAACGGGAATATGTAAGTCAATCGTCCAGTGGATGAGCTGGATTTTTTACTTTCTAGCACTTTCCTTGTCTTACAGGGCAGACAGAGCCTATGGACTCAGTGGGACTGAATTAGAGTTTTCCTGCAAAGCCCAGAGAAAAGCCTTGGAAGCAGGTTCTATTGTTTATTTACCAAACACAAGGAAATGCAGCTCCCAGGAAGTCTCTGGCCATCTGCCCAGAAGGCAGACCTGCTGTCTCAGACAGGCGATTCACACGGCAGCAGAGGAAGAAGAGAAATGATTCAAGGGGCACAGTGCCCAGGGAGCTCTCCAGCAAGGAAGAAAGTGGGCAAGATAATTGTTTTTTTCTGCAAGTTTTTATTTTATATATATAATTTCAGAAAAAAACAACCAAAAAAGAGTGTAATTAACAAAAAATGGGCTTTATGTCATTTTCTTTAAAATGATTTTTTTAAAACACAGATCAAATCTGCAATTTCCTTATATTGAAAATTAACTGCTGAAAGGTGATGTGTGAACTTCTGGCCACAGCTTTCCCGTCTTGGGATCTAATCTGCTTGCCTGGGTCTTTCAAGATGTCTTTGCTTCTTATTTATTATTTTCTTTAGTTTCTCATCATGATGCATTTTTATTCTTTTTTAAAATTTTCTTCAAATTTGTGATTCTGTTGACTTTATTTTCTTTCCAAACTTTTCTGATTTTTCCATCAAAAAGAGAAAATACACAGCTCTTTCATCTGTTTCAATAAGCTCCCTTCTCTTAGCTTGGTAGTCCTAACTCTTTAAATACTCACATCTAGGATTAATTGTCCAGTGACCAGTGGCCGGGCAAAGAATGATCTATTCTGGGCACCCTGCAGGGCCAGGCACTGCCCTGGAGAATGTGATGCTTTCCGAACAAAGGTTGTTAGAACCCAAAACAGTTGTGGTTTGCTCCAGCAGATTTCCTCACCATCCTTCCCCCCGCCCCTTCCCACTAGAACCCTTCCAGGCTGTCCCCTCCAGGGCTGCGGGTGCAGTGAAAGCTGTGTGCCGGTGACAGGTGTGACTCTGGTCTCGAACAGTAAGCTGTATCCTAAAACCTTGCCTGCAATGGTTGTGTCCCCACTGGCATTTCAGCTCTGCCCTGGTGAGAACATAAGCAATGACCCAACTGCTGCCACCTAAAGGCACCAAATAGGCGGGTGGTGCTGTGGTGACATGGTCATGGAAAATGGATGTGCCCATTCCACTACCGAATGGGTGACAGCGTACACATAAGCACAGCAAGATTACACCTTATTCTGTGCATGCAGGACAATGCTGAGTTGCTATTAAGTAAGCAATGGAGAACTTTTGGCTCCCCCAGAACTTAGGCACAAAGTAAGTCCCAAGGGAAGATAGAGCAGGCAGCCAATCATGTGAAACTCTGTGCTGAAAGGACAGGAAATGGGGTGGAAGGAATCTGGAGACAGAGCAGGCACCCGGGCTGGGCCAGAAAGGACTGAGCCAACCAGGACCTCGGTGAAATGTGCCTCCCAAGTGGACCCCACACGCTACTCTAGGCCTTGAGGTTTCCTACTTTTTTATAGCTCAAATTTTTCTATGTCCTCAACCCTTCTACAGAGTAACATTTTGTTGGCAGTAAATAACACTGCTCTGAGGGTGAGTTAATGGGAAGCAACTAAAGGAGTACAGGAGAGAAAAGATATATTTCTTATACTGTATTCAATTGGTCTATTTCTCTTTAAAAATTGTTTTTATTAACGAGTGAGTAGCTATAAAAGAGTATTTATAAAATATATGCCAATGATAGGACCAACAGCACAATAAAAATCCCTATGTGCACAGAATACAGTGTAAGAAATATTATTTTTTTAAAAATTGATTTAGAGAAAGAGCGGAAGCGGGTGGGGAGGGAGAGGAAGAGGGGGAAAAGGGAGGGAGGGAGGGGGAGAGAGAGAGAGAGAGAGAGAGAAAGAGAAAGACAGAAAAATCGATTTGTTGTTCTACTTATTTATACATTCATTGGTTGATTCTTGATTCTTGTATGTGTCCTGACTGGGGATTGAACCTGCAACCCTGGCATATCGGGACGATGTTCTAACCAACTGAACTACCCAGCCAGGGCCCAAATAATTTATTATTATTTTTTTGGCAGACTGTTAAAACCATAAACCATATATATCTTTTTTTAAAAAATGTTTTTACTGATTTCAGAGAGAGAGAGATGAAGGGAGAGGGAGAGACAGAGAGAGAAACATCGATTGGCTACCTCCCGCAACCTGGGCATGTACCCTGACTGGGAATTGAACTAGTGGCCTTTTGGTGTAAGGGACAGTGCTGACTAACTAAGCCACACCAGACAGGGCTATTTTTTAATATCTCTAGGAATGGATATTCTGGAGCCTCAATAACCATATCTTAGAAGAAACGAAAGTGACAAGTCTGACATCTGAGCCCTCTGTCCCTGCCATCCTGGGAAGCTCGGGAAAGCTGAAGGACTCAGCACATGGTGGAGAGACGGGCGTTGCCCGGTGGCCTCTCACCTGTGCTCCTGCGTGGTGTACTTGAGCAGCTCGGCCAGCTGCAGGGGGTACTTGCAGATCTTCTGCACGGGTGTGAGCAGGAAGCCGTCAATGGCGATGTCGATCATCTGCTGCAGCAGGCGGCAGGCCTCGAAGAAGTGCCGGTACCTGCTCTGCTTCATCAGGCCGGACAGCTCCGTGCAGGCCCCCGGGTGGTTGTTACAGTACTCGGAATAGATAGCGAAGCCCTCTTGCTGGGAAGGGGAAAGCACAGCGTCATCAGGCTATGGGGGCTGTGGGCTGAGACAAGGACAATCCTGTGGGAGGGGGCATCCCTGGGAGGAGGGAGAAGTGCCCCAAGTCCTTCGGCAGCGTTTTTCCCACCTGGGCAAGAAGCCAAAATCTTCTCTGTGGTAAGGGGCCATTTGCAGACTCTCCAGAGGGTTCTTATCTCTTGGGGGTGCAGGGAGAGGCTGTTCTAGGACTCAGAGCCCTGGTCCCCTTCCAGGCAGCCTCCCACAGACCCTGAAAGGGTGAGTCATAGGTGCACTGGGCTTCCCCCGAGCACAGCGCCCTCTACTGTCACCCTCCTCACCCCAGCTCTGATCTAAGAGAAGAAGGTGCTGTTCTTATGCCCAACTCGCTCCCTCCTCATCCTCTTTATTTTCCCTTTAAACTCCTTGACCAAGAGGTGAGGATTCAAAGCTACCGCCTTCTCACGGCGATATCCCCCACTTGGCTCCCACACACGTTGCCCACCCACCTCTAAGGCAAGCCCTTTGCTCACTTCCTTTCTCCCTGGGTCACTTCCAGGCTGCAGCCATCCTGCCGGCTTCTCCATGATGCCTGCCCTTCCCCTGGACTCTGCAGAGCCCCTTGGCGCCCTCCACCCTTCCCCCCTGCACACTCCCAGGAGCAGACTTGCTGGCTGGGTTCTTGGGCCTCTGCTCCCCACTCCAGGTGTCTCCTCACCACTGCCAGGCTTGACGGTCACAAACACCGACCTGCCCAGAGCAGGTTCCTTTCCGGCCATCTCCACTCCAACGTTTATACACAGGCGTGCTCAAACACAACGCCCACAACCGAACTCCTGCTGCCCTACAAGGCAGGCTTTCCTAACCCACCTGTTCGTTCTTTCTGACTCAAAACCCTGCGCGTGGTTCTGACTGCTGCTTTTCTTTGTTACCTATGACCAGTCTTGTCAGTTTGTCCTCAATGAGTCTGTCTTTGTGTTTCCTGCCATCACCTTGCCCAGGCCCAGAAGCAGCAACCCCTTTGGTCCTCAGCTGAACTCTCCTGTCTCCAGGCGAGATCCACCCACTGAGGCTTCTTCCCGTTCGGGCGCTACCGCCTCTGCAGCCTGCCCTTCAGTGACTCAGAAGCTTCTCTTAACCTCCATGGACCTTCTACTCTGGCCAAACAGGTGTTTTACCAAGTCCCATACAGGCCCAGTGCTCTCATGGGCTCGACCTTCCCACGTGCATTATCCCTACAGCATTATTTTCAGCTATTTGAAAGCAACCACCTCGGGTACCTGCTCCACACCACTGCCTCTACGAAGCTGCTGGCCCCGGAGCAGCCTGTGCTGCGAGGAGGTGGTGGTGGTTGTCATTGCTGTTGCTATTACTATTATTGGGCCCTGGCCATTTTGGCTGGGAATAGAATCTTCTTTTGGAATTTTTTGGCATTAAATAGTGGCAGTCAGTCATCAGCTATATGATCAGCTCATGCCATCACCGCAAGACTGGCCTGCGCATTTACACTGGTTACAGGCCTGGGTCCCAGAGCCACAGGCCTCAGTCTGCCTTCCCATCTGCCACTTACTAATGTGTGACCCTGGGTCAGTTACCCTATGGGCTTCAGATTCCTCATCTGTAAAATGAGGACAATCATATACCTACCTCACAGCAGTATAGGCGCTAATATAAGAAGATCCTGAAAACAGTGCTTAACATATAATAGACAATTAATAGGTCTTATTAAAAATTACTCCAAACTGCATAAAAGTGGGAAGATTAAAAAAAATGGACTTAGTATATTTAGCTAAAGATTAACCATATAAACTAAGCAACTTACTTTATAAGTGACATCTCCATTCTATGGGCAATTAATCTAGCAAACAAAGAAACAAAAAGGACTCCTATTTTTAATGAAGAAACATTGCAAAATTATGTAACCAGATGTTATTAATAAAGAAGTAACAGGTGACGTACATGTTGAAGAAAGCAGGATCCTATTTCACTTAAATGAGGCTCATCTTTATTGTACTGTTTCTCAAGGTCTTTCAGGAACTTTCTTTGGAATTTATAAATATCTTCTATGTTTCCAAAAATGGTGGCTAGCTGTGCAACAGTGAACATTCCCGTGTGCTTGCGACACTGTCGAATATAGCCCTGCGAAAGGGAACATATGCTTTTAAAAATGAATTTGGAAATTCATAGAATTTATTTCTCTGAATAATACAGTATTTTGCATCCAAAGCCATTGTCTTGGAGCAGATTTTAATTAGAGAAAATTACTTTAACATCTATGGGTCTCTGTTAGGAGAATCCTACTTCCGTGACTACAATGTGCCATGTTTTAAAAACAAAAGGAAAGAGAAAAGATGTATGTGGCTGGATTTATCATACAAGAAGCCATATCCAGTTTCTATATTCATGAAACAAGTTGCTCAGTTTCAAATACTAGCTCAGAAATTGGCCTTGTTATATTTTTCTAAACTCTTCAGATAATCATTCTCCGATTGCTGATTCTAATTCACAACCAAGAAGACTTGTTAGAAACTACTAATTATGCACCCTGTTTGTACTATGGCTTCGGTAGGAGTTAGTGAGGAAAGGCCATACATTGATGTAATAATTATTCCCAAATTAACATCAGGTAATTCCAGACTAGACCGACTCTATGGTAAAATCCCACCCTGGACTATTTGGTATGAATTTTAACAGAAAGACAATGTAAAGGTTCAGGGTACAGGCTCTGGGCAGAATGCCTGGTTTAAATCCCAACCCCACCACTCAATTTTTCCACACCCCAGTTTCCTCACCTGTACACGGGCTAAGATCTAGTGAGAGTGTTGTGAGAGTAAAATGAGTTAACCCAGGTAGAGAGGGGTGGCACATGGTCAATGCTCAACAATTATTAGCAATTACTTTCATCTTCATAGAATGCCACTTTAAAGAAACTCCCTTAGCCATATATTCCTACTGAACAAGACGGCACAAACAAACAAAACATTGGTATAGCTGCATCTGGCCAGTTAATCCAGTTACAAATGTGCGGCTGTCTCACTTCAGCTTGTCTTCAGGGCTGAACGTCCCAGCCGAATTGAGAGTGCAGAAGTCAGCACTCGCAGTAGGACGGTCTGGTATAATCTCACACAAAACCCACAAAAACAAAAAATGCCACGGGAGGAATAAAGTGTATCACACAGCAGAACTATCATGATGCTGTGGAATATAGCGTTGGCTATCACTAGTGTTTTGTTTTTTTTCTACATCTAAATGACTCAGAATCTTGCCTGCGAGACAGTGTTAGAGGCAGTGGGCTATACACCGCCAAACCTTTGAATCTTTGTCAAGTTAAGTGGGGTTCACTGACAGGTGTTGCCTTCACTGACAGGCTCTTGCTCTGAATAGGCTCAGGGTTCGGTGCTGAAAGAGACAGTGGCACAGGGCCCCGAAAGAGACCTGGCTGCAACAGCCTGGCGGATGGCCATGATGCTCACCACTGAGGCTCACCGAGGTAGACGCACATGTAATGAGTGAGCAGTGTGTGCAGGAGCCAGAGGTATAGGAGGAGGTGAGGCGGAATGAGGGCTTTAAATAATATGTGCATAGGAGGGTGTGACTGGGAACAGAAGAGAGCCAGGTGGGCATATCATAGTCATGTGAAACCTCAGCGAGGCCGCATGTCTGGCGCCCTACCTCACAGATATCCTTGAGGTGCTTGATGTACACCCGCTCGGTGTTCATGATCTCCTGGATGACATTGGTCCGCATCTGCTGCTTGCTCTCAGAGTGTTTGTGGCGGGTCGTGCCAGCATCTTCCTGCTGCTCCTCACCCTGCGTGCTGCTGGAATTCTCCGACAGCTCTTCCTGATTGACACGCAACTGCAGTGCACACACAGGGATGGGGGGGTTGGGAGAGGTGGCACCGGAACAGGCAGCCCTCCCCCCGCCATGGCTTCTGCTTCCTCGGGAAGGCAGCCTGACCCTCACCTGACTTATGTACTTGGCAGAGCCGCACGGCGTCAGTGGCTCAAAACACAGCAGCAGTGCCAAACAACTAGTTACCTTGGTTAAAAGTTTTCCTTTGACCCAGTTGAATTTCTAGGTTTGATTGAAACAATTATAACAAACTGAATCTGTACAAAGAGTGAGTTTGGCCTGAACCATTCTACCTGCCGCTCCCCAGAGACAGGTGTGAGGGTGAGAGGGCCAACACCTACCCTGACAAAGCTTGCCGGGAACCAGGCTTCCTTCTCCTCACTCCGGCCCCACCACCAGTCCTTGTTAGAGGCTTCCAGAACCTGGATGACATCTCCTGCCTTGAAGCCCAGTTCCTGGTCATCCATGGTCACGTGGTCCCACAGGGCTTCTGCACAGACCACACTGCCATCACTGATCAGCTGAAATGGAGACACGCAGGCGTGCTTAGTGCGAAAGTCAGGTGGGCAGAATGGGCGGGCGGGGGTCTGTGTGACGTCTCAGGGTGAGATGCACATCTCCTACTTCTCATTTGTATACGCCAACGGCTTTGGGTCAGTACTGACTGATTGTTATACAAAATGAAGAAAAACATATTAGGGAAAAGAGAATTAGGTGAGTCTCTCTCACATGACCTTAAAGCCCAAATCAACTTTTTAAAAAAAAAAAAAAAAGTATAAACAGCTCACTTATCTGTAGCTAACAAACCTGAATATCTCGAAATCTCGAATATACACGGAGAAATGCTTTCTGAGCTGCCAAGCAAGATGTTGCCGAGCGGAGCCTCTGAAGGTCGCACGGGGCTTAGCTGCAAGACCCTCAGCGTCACCCCGAACTCAGCCTTCACACTTCACTCACAATTTGAAAACACTTTATAGTTTACTGCAGCCAAAGAGAACACAGAATGATCTCTAGATAGTCTACAGTTCATAATAAAAGTAAAGAACAGACGCAGCTCCTGTGAGTCCAGTGCAGGGGCAGACAACGACATCCGCTTGGCTCCCGGGGCACCCTCAGAGCCTACGCACTGAGGCGTCAAGAACTCCAAAGCTAGCGGTGCCTTCGAGAAAGACTGCTGTGAAAAAGGCTAAAGACGCAGACTGGTAGAAAGAATACCAGATTCGCAGTGAGAAATACGTGGCTCATGCCAGCTCTGCCATTTACCAGCAAGTAATTTAGCCTCTAACTGTCAGAGTGTTTATTACAATATGGACGGTAACTGTAACCTCTTAGATCGGCTGTGAGAGTTATGATAAAGGGCGAGTTTGTCAGAATGAACGGCTGCCTAAGCTAATGACTGCTGCTCTTATCACAAAAAGGGAGGAACTTCATTACATAAATTGTCCTTGAAAATGCCAGAAACTGTTTGTCTAGTCAAAGTTCTAGGTTTTAGAACATGCAATAAGAAATAATCAGAGAGCAAAGTCTGAAGTGATGCTGGCCCTCGTATCAGGTGTCCACCACTGGTCACATGTGGGACCCCAGTACCTCATTGATGGCCAGCTGCTCCCCGCCTGGCTGCAGGTATCTGGGGTTGGCCTGACAGAGGTCTTCATAGCTGTAGTCCTCCTCGCTGCCGTTGTCATCCACTAAGGCACAGGATTCAGTACCGCCATCTGAAGAAACTTAAAAAAAGTAGTGGCATGGTTTAAAAGACACAGCTAACGAACATTTTTAAATGACAAAATCATTAGAAAGTTTCTACTGATCTATTTAATCCAAAAGTAGTAGTTGATGCTAAAAAGGGCTGGGGTTAAACGACACATTCGGTAGGAAAGGGAACAATTCAGAGAGCATTGCCAATGTTAACATAGTGTTATTTCGTGAGCTAGGATACTGCGTGAACTAGGTGTGATTTAGTTGGAAATTTGTGCTGCCAAGAGGATATAAAAATATAAATACAGATAGTGTTTCTAAGCAACATGTTGATAAAGCTTGAGAAGTAAAAGAAATGAAAAATATAACCATTTTTTTAAAAAGCATTTTGTTTCCATTTTTTACCTGCAAGGCAGTAGCACTACTAAAATCGAATGGTCCTAGTAGTATCATTAAGTGAAAACATGTAGCCATTTTTACTAGTTTTTCACATGGGAAAAGGTTGGAACTCACACTATCAGAATTGGGAATTTACCAAAAAAAGAGAAAGACCTTTTAACGATGGGTATAATGTTTTAGATTAACCACCGTGGTATTCAGATTTTCTTTCTTGGGACAGTGGCCTATTCTTGCCAAGGCTAATCTGTCATCAAGCAAAAGGAATTTAAACAACAACAGAACATCCTGGTGAACAGGACAGGAAAGGTTTCATGGAACGAAACGTGGCCAGATCCGATGCAACAGCAGCACATCTAACGAGAGACGAGCCTGGAAGAGCAAGCTGGGAGCGCACTGCCGGTCGGGGCTTCGAGAGCACGGAGTGACGGGTTTAGAGTCACAGGGCCGGTTTGAATTCTGGCCCTGCCCCTCTGCAGGCAGGCGGCCCTAACCAAGCTATTTAATCTCTCTGAGCTTTACATTCTGTTGTAAAAATATTTTCTTTCTTTTTAGAGAATCAAGTGAGATTATGTGTGTCAAGCTCCTGGCAACTCACTAAAGAGAGTTATTGTGGTGATGGCAGCGAGCGTGGTGGGAGCAGGGTTGGTGGGGCAGAGGCCGGATCCAGGGAAACCAGACGGGAGGCGCTGAGCCTGGGAAATGAAACTCAGAACATGGTGCGCAGGTTGAGCAGTGGGAGGGAGATGTCTGCCCTTGTTTTCATCAAGGACTTACGATTCTGAATTTGTAATAACGGGGACAGGTCTACTTTCTAAACAAAACAACTTTCTTTAAAAATAATTTTTTTAATCCTCACCGAGGACATGTTCTTATTGATTTAAGAGAGAGAGGAAGGGAGAGAAACATCAATCGGCTGCCTCATGTAGGCACCTCACAGGGGATCGAACCCACAACATAGTTTGTGCCTTGACTGGGAGTCCAACCTGTGACATTTTGGTATATGGGATGATGCTCCAACCAACTGAGCTACATCGGCCAGGGCAGAACACCTTTCTTTTTTTAATGGCATCTTTTCTATTATTTATTTTGTACTAAGCCTTCAACATTTGATGGGCATTTTACATTTGCAGCCCACCCCCTCTGGACGGGCCACATTTTAGGTGCTCCGCACACGCAGCCAGCCCTGCCCATGCCCCAAGCTCTGCGTCCCAGGCCCTCACAGCTTTCCTCCTGCCCCATCACTTCAGCTGTGCTATTGTGAACAACTTTTTTAAAGCAATACGTTTTATAAACAGAGACTAGAATTTTTACAGCAAAAACTATTGAAAAAGAATTGCAACAATGGAGGGTAATAAACGTGAAAACAAGCTCTATGAATGTATTTTTAGCACTGGATTGTTAAGTTTTCTTCACTGAACAGACAGGACAAACAATGATGATGTCGAGAGAGATGTGTAACACACAAAGTGCAATGGTGGGAAGGCAGACGGCCAGTGCAGTCCACAAGCTGGACCCACTCTTTCCTAGTGCCTGGCCTCTGGGCCCACGCTCTGGACAGAGCACCTCTTGGTGATGCCCAACAAGCCAGGTCTCTACAAGGGCCCATGCCTTACATGTGCTTTCACACAGCCTGGGGTGCTCCGCTGTACCTGGAAACCCCACACCCCAGCTGCAGTCACTCCCCTTCAGAGCGGCTCCCCAGTCATTCTGCAGCAGCACCTACGTGGTGAAGCCTAGCCTTCCACCCGCATGTCTGTGTCCCTGTTAGGCTAACGGTGGTCTGTTTACAGTGAGGACGGTCTGGATATTGGGCCAGTCAGTGAATCTGGGATATGCTGATGACTAAGCAGCTGAGTTGGAGGACAGGAGGGTGCACCCTCCTGCACCCCACTCTCTTCTTCCTGCTCCCAGCACGTCTCACTCAGGAAAGACCAGGGCCCGTGTCTGAGAGGTAAAAGTGAAAGTGAGCTGCCTCAGGGAGGAAGAAATTGCAGGGAACAAATGTTCCTGAACTTGACCACAAAGCCAAGAAGCAGATGAAAGCTCTCCAGACACCTGGCACTGCCTTCCAGACGCCAGCTTGCTTGCTGACGCACTGAGAGGCAGCACCTGGCCCCGGCACTGCTGATGGGCCAGGTGAGGGGACTGCAGGCAGGCGGGCAGAGAGCCAGCTGTGTGTGTGCACATGTCCGTCCCTGATAGGGGCTGATGCACATGCCAGGACCCTCTCTCTCAAGGGGCTTCCCTCAGGAGTACAGAGCTGGTGGTGCTCCTGTTGCTAGTGCTGGAGGCTTTGGGTAGAATTTTGGGGAGAAATTTAGGCCCCCCTGTCTGAGAAGGGTGTGTGAGCCTGGACAAGGCATAGTGCCTTCCACCTCCTATGCTGTGGTGAGTGCTTGCCGGCAGAGAACACAGGGCCACCTGGTCTAGTGCACTTTCCTGGTGTGTGTTTGGGTGAGGTTGGGAGAAGGTGTTGACGAAGCAAATTATGAAGTTTTTAGAAGACAAACAAGTCTGTCTTAGACTACAGAGGAGATAACACTAAAGCTGAAAGTCTCTACCCCGAGTCCTTGGAGCAGCTGCCCAGACTATCATCCTACAATGAGGCTGGTTGACAATACAAATGTCCCAATGATCCCGGGCGAGGAGGGTACACATAAACCCCAGGCTGTATGGGGCCCTGGCTGTATGGGGGCAGGAACCCCCAGCTTTAGCAGGCACTGTTCTACACAGCCTGGCTCCAACGGCAAGGCTCCTCATGACATGTCAGCTGCGGCCGGCCCAAGTAAGTAAAGCTCAGAAAAATAAAGGCATCTGGGCCTCTTACCTACAGCAAAGCCCTGACAATGACACTTTCTCCCTCAGAGACCCACTCAACAATGTTTTCCTAAGGAGACTTCCTTATCATTGGGTCTGGCTATTGCTGTGATAATCAGTAAAGGAGAATAAAAGCCAGCAGTGATAATGTACAAATCCACAATTTACAAGTTTATTGAAAAAAGGGTACCATTGAAAAACAGGCTAAACCTTTACAGGAGGTACTGGAATAAAGTTCTTTGGATACAGATTTGAACTTCATATATTGAATGATCTCTGAGTTGCTATTATAAACACTTAGAAAAATGGCTCGGGCTGAGGTGCTTCCTAAAATTACAACAGTGAATGTTTCAATACGGATTAGTATTCCGCTGAGCACTGAAGGAACTGGAGGGTTCTCAGTGCTCGGGGAAGGCTGGTGGGGCAGGAGGCCCAGGGTGGGAGAGATGCGATGTGCACAAGGGAAAAGCTATGGAATTTTGACTGAATACCTGGGAAATCATCCTAGCTTTATGAACGTTCCAGCTAAATGACCTTGGGGCAAGTCACTTATCCTTTTCCAACCTCACTTTTCCCATCTGTAAAATGGGAATAAGTTTAAATTTTATCTCTTCAGAGGTCATTCTTTTTCTTCCGCCTTTCACATCCCAGTTCCAACTCATCAGCAAATCCCGACTCTCCCTTCAGAATGTGTCCAGGATCCAGCCACTTCTCACCACTCTCCCACTACTCAAGCCTCATTCACCTCAAGTTGGGTCACCCCAGCAATGCCTTACTGTTCTCCCTGCTGCTGCCCCTGTTCCCATACCAATTCTCATCAAACAGCCAGAATGACCATGCTAATCCATTCAGAAGTTGGATCATTCACTCCATCTCCAACGCCTCTCACTCAGCTCTGGCCCTGATGGCTGCCTGCTTCACATACCAGGCACCCTCTGTCAGGGCCTCCCGTTCCCTGAACCCAGCACCTTCTCCCAAGCATATAAACGCGCAGCATGTCCTTCCCTGACCATCACATTTAAAACTGCAATTCTCAACCCCACCCCCTCTTCTTTCCTGGTTCATTTTTCTCCATAGCATTGATCACCATCTAATATATTGTGTTCGTCATCTGTCTCCCCCAACTAAAATGTAAACTACATAAAGATAGTGATTTTGGTCTGCTTCGTTCTTCTTCTCTTTTTTTTTTTTTAATCTTCACCAGAGGTTAAACTTTCATTGATTTAGACAGGAAGGGAGAGAGAGAAATATCGATTGACTGCCTCCTGCACATACCCTGACGGGGATCGAACCCTCAACCTACGTATGTGTCCCGACTGGGAATCGAACCCGCAACCTTTTGGTGCTTTGGGTATATGGGACGACGTCCCCACCAACTGAGCCACCTGACCAGGGTTGTCTGCTTTGCTCTTAATTGTACTCCTAATGCCTAAACCACTGCCTGGCACACACAAGTGCAGTAAGTTTTTATTGGATAGATGGTCAGATGGCCAGATGGAAAAACAGCATATGAACTAATAGCAGGGTTTTATGGTCAGACTAACCTGGCTTCAAATAATCATGCTGCACAAATTCTTTTTACATTTTTTTTTTGTAATCTGAGTCCTTTGTCAAGTTCCTTTCTCAGGTTTTTCACCTGTCGAATGTGGATAATAATATCCACCCCTCAGGGTCATTTGTAAATTCTCAATAAGTAACTGTTATTAGTTTGTTGTGAGCCACAAATGAAATGATGATATATAAAAGCACTGAAAAAACTTTAAAGAAATGCAAGACTATTTTATGGGGCACTTTGGATGTGCCAGGCATTGTTTTAAGCCTTTTTTGCATGACTCAAGCTCATATAATCCTCATGACTCTGCTCCGAGGTGGTACTATTAGTTTCCCCCATTTACAGACGAGTAGACGGAAGTCCCAATACCACACCGCTGTGTGCAGAGGCCCCAAGCCCACATCGTCTAACTCCTGCCCACTGGGCGCCACTGCCTCTTCTAATATAGTACTAACTCTGTTACTAGTGAGAAGGCAAAAGCTACTAGACAAATATTAAAAAGAGCTTAGTACCCCAAGTCTAGCACTTCTACATCATTTGGGATAGTAGCAAATTCACTGGTCCTCTGCTCCTTTTACTAACCTTTTCTTCTTACTCCTGATCCCTGTCTCCAGCTTCGTCTGCAAGGATCTCATCAACTTCTGTTGTATCCTTTGCCTTCATGACCTTAACTATTTCATAACTTTATAGACCCCTCTCCATTGGTAATTCCTTGAATCCCTGCCTGTAATTTGGTGAACTTTATGGAGCTGGATTTTTCAGTGTCTGGTGTCTCGCTGGGAGGGGCCTCAGAGCTACATTTGGACACTATGTGCTCATCGCATAGTTTGCTCTCATTCCCCACACTCACTGTCTTCACGTGGGTTTCCTTTCTGAGACCACAACCTCCTCCAGGGAGGGGCAGTCTTTCTATGTTTGTATCCCCAGTGCTGAGCATAATACCTGACATATAGAAGGCAATCAATGAATCTTTTTCAACTGAACTGCAAATTGCTGATGGGGGAAACTAAGGTTCCAAGGAGCTTATTTATCTGGGCTACGCAAGTGCTGGGTCCGAGGCAGGATGCACACCCAGATCTCCCTGCCTCCCATTGAGGATTTATCCCAACTTCTAGCAGAAAACTCTCCTCCTGTCTCCACAGCCCCCGCCCCCACCCTAAGCCACCCTACACGTTACTTCCAAGGTAAGCCTCATAAAACAGTGGTTTCATCATTTTCACAAGAAACTACACAGTAGTTATCTATTGCATCATTACAAAATTCTTCTTTGGTGTTTCAAAGTCCTCTGTAGTCTACTTAAATAATCTTTATCTCCCACTGCGTGCCAATCTTCCACTGGGCAAACCCCTTCACCACGGCCCAAACCACAGGTCTGCGCACTGCTTCCTCATGCCTCATGTCACTCTTCACATGGATGTAGAACCACTAACTTCAATGGCTTCAAAATATTCAACTATAGATCAGAGTTAATAATGATGACTTTAATGAAATTTTGCATGATGTAGAGCTACTACAACTTCTCAAAATGTACTTCAGCAAAATTAGGGAAAATATATTCTCAAAATACAAGAGAAAATTTTTTCATTCCTTCTTTCTATTGTAGTAAAAAACCCCCACATTAAAATTAACCATCTGAACCATTTTTAAGTATACAGTTCATAGTGTTAAGTATATTCACATTGTTGTATGACAGATCTCTAGAACTGAAACTTTATACCCACTAAACACTAATTCTCCCTCCTTCATCCCCATTCTCTGGCAAACACCTTTCTCCTTTCTGTTTCTATAAATCTGGATACTCCCTATAAGTAGAATCATACAGTCTTTATCCCTTTTGTATCTGGCTTATTTCTCTTAATATAATTTCCTTAGTCAAGTGTATCAGAATTTCCTTTTTTTTTAAGGAATGATATTCTATTGTATGCATGTACCATGTTTTCTTTTTTTTTTTTTTAAATATATTTTATTGATTTTTTACAGAGAGGAAGGGAGAGAGATAGAGAGTCAGAAACATCGATGAGAGAGAAACATTGATCAGCTGCCTCCTGCACATCTCCTACTGGGGATGTGCCCGCAACCCAGGTACATGCCCTTCACCGGAATCGAACCTGGGACCTTTCAGTCCGCAGGCCGACGCTCTATCCACTGAGCCAAACCGGTTTCGGCCCATGTTTTCTTTAGCCACTTATCTGTCTGCTTCCACCTCTTGGCTACTGTGAATAATGCTGCTATGAACATGGGTGTGCACCCATCTCTTCAAGATCTTGCTTTGAATTCTTTTGGATATACTAGTATATCCAGAAGTGGGAATACTGAATCATATAATAATTCTATTTTCAACTTTTGGAGGAATACCCACACTGTCTTCCATTATGGCTGCACCATTCTATATTCTCACCAAGAGTGCACATGGTTCCAATTTCTTCTGCACCCTCACCAACTGTATTATTACTTGTATTGAATAAACCAGTGTGGAAAGCCATTTTGAAAAGGACCCTGTGAAAGACCCCGAATAGCTGCAGCAATTT
>NW_005871146.1:1824849-1861002 GCF_000147115.1 Myotis lucifugus | reverse complement strand
AATGGCTAAAAGATTTAAGTTGTGAAACCATAAAAATCCTAGAAGAAACCATAGGCAGCAAAATTTCAGACATATCTCATAGCAATATATTTACAGATACATCTCCGAAGGCAAAGGAAACTAAGGAGAAAATAAACAAAGAGGACCACATCAAAATAAAAAGCTTCTGCACAGCAAAAGAAACCATCAACAAAATGAAAAGGGAACCCATGTATTGGAGAACATATTTGGCAATGATACATCTGATAAAGGGTTAATATCCAAACTATATAAGGAACTCATACAATTTAAGAGAAGGAAGACAATCCAATTTAAAGAATGGGCAAAGGACCTAAATAGACACTTCTCCAAAGAGGACATACAGATGGCCAAGAGACATATGAAAAAAATGCTCAAAGTCATTGATCATCAGAAAGATGCAAATGAAAACAACAATGAGGGATCACCTCACACCTGTCAGAATGGCTACCATCAACAAATCAACAAATGACAAGTGCTGGCAAGGATGTAGAGAAAAGGAACCCTAGTACACTGCTGGAGGGAATGCAGACTGGTGCAGCCATTATGGAAAACAGTATGGAATTTCCTTAAAAAATTAAATATGGAACTTCCATTTGACCCAGTGATCCCACTTCTTGGAATATATCCTACGAGACCCAAAGCACCAATCAGAAAGAATGTATGCACCCCTATGTTCATAGCAGCACAATTTACAATAGCTAAGATCTGGAAACAACCCAAGTGCCCATAAATGAGTGGATAAAAAAAGCTGTGGTACATTTATACCATGGAATACTATGCAGTATGGAGGGACCTGCAGGGTATCATGCTAAGTGAAAATGAGTCAGTCAGAGAAAGACAAGTATCACATAATCTCATTCATATGTGCAATCCAAGTAACAAAATTAACTGATGAACGGAGTGGATCCAGAGACATGGAAGCATGGAACAGAGTGAGGAATCTCAGAGGGAAAGCGGGGGAGGGTGGTGGGAGATAATCAACCAAAGACCTTGTATGCATATATGCATAACCCATGGACACAGACAATGGGGTTCTGAGGCTTGAGGCACAGGGGAGGATCTGAAGGGGGCCAATGGGGGAAAAGGGGGAACATATGTAATACTTTCAATAAAGAATTATTGGGGCGGTGGGGGCTTGCCTGGGGTAAGAATGGCTGGGGGTGGGGGTGCCAATTGGGAAAAGGGAGACGTATGTAAAACTTTAGACAATAATAAATAAAATTGTAAAAAAGTTAAAAAAGTAATAAAGAATTATTGTTGAAAGTATTACAAAGTATTATATATTTTGGGAAAAAAAGAAAATGACCCTGTAAACATGGAGCAAAGACTATTGCAAACTGAAATCATGTTTAAAACCCCAAATTCCTAGACATAATAAGAGGGCAGACAAGCTGTAGTCAAGCCCAGTGAGAACATCTTTTATCACCTAAAAGTTCTGCATATGGATTTTTAGCACATACTTCTGCTATGGACAGTTCTGAGACAATGCACCTTTTTCATAGATAGGCATATATATGTATAAACTAGAGGCCCAGTGCACGAATTTGTGCATGGGTGGGTTCTGGCCGGCCCACACCAATGGGGGCCAATTGGGGCCGTGCTGGTGGGAGGAGGGGCCATGGGAAGTTGGGGTGGGGGCGATCAGGGCCCCTGATCGGACCAGTCGGCCCCCACAGTGCGCATCATAGAAACCGGTCATTCTGTCATTCCGGTCACTTGGCTTTTATATATATATTCTAAATTTGTAAAAAGTGAATTTTTAACATTTTTGTTTAGTCATCATACTTAACAGTATTCCAGGAAGGCTGCCGTGTCGGGTCTCCTAGACACTGTATTTGGGCACCTTCTTTGTGTGGCACCATCTATCCTACCAGCCTCCTGCTCCATACAGTCCTGTCTTAAGATTCAGCCCTCAGTTCTCCTCTCACCTCCAAGCTCAGTACTTTTCATTATTCCCCAAATGACCTGATCACGTCCCAGGCTGCAGGTGCAGCATGAGCAGGTGCCCGCCCACATTTCCAGCCCTGGTGAGAAATGCCGATCCAGAGAAGATAGGCCAGTCTTTCAGTCAGCAGCACTGTTGCAAATACAATCAGAGATTGTTTACATTTTTTAATAATGCCAGCAATAAATAGCTCCCACACTCCTCAGAAAACTTAACAACATCCTTCTGTCTGAACTGAAATTGTACATTTGTGAAGGGACAAAACTTGACAACTGATTATGAAGGTGAATTTTTATGACAGGAAATATCAAATATCACCAACAATGGACAACTATAATATAACACGTGCCAAAGGATAAGGACTTCCTATAGGAGTTATGCCCATAGAAAAAATAGGCCCTCAACTCATGTCCTGGTGGGAGTTTTTCTCAGGACATACAACAGGTCTCTTTCCTGTTTGGTTTATTTTTGCTCATTTTAAGGGCTTTTGTTCAGAGTGACAACATTTCAAAAGCACCGGACTTCAAAGCCCTTGGTTTGGGCCCAGGGAGGCGAGTTGGAAGAGGCCCTGACCTCCCTGAGGCTCTGCTTTCTCATTTGTAACTGAGGAAAACGCCGCTGTCTTACCTGTCTCATGCGGCAGGGTGGGTGTGGAAGGGTTTTGTAAAATGAAAGGAAGGTAAGAACTGGCACCCTGGACTTCACAATCAGGCAGTCGGCAGGAAGGCAATACGGATGTTGGCTATTGTCATGAAGGGCCCAAGCCATCGCCAACACTAATGACCTCAGAGCAGCACTCTCCCCATCCCTGCAGCTCCTCTATGGGGATTTCCCTCACTAAATCTAGACTGACTGCAGGGAAATTCCCACACTTAGAATAATCTGTTAAAAACATGCCTTTCTTTTAGAAAACCTGCTGACAGACTTCCTCAAGTTTGAGATAAGCCATTCATTCTCGCTTCCCATCTTCAAACGGAAATGGCAAACGCAGGCAGACGGCAGGCAGCTGGTGCTCAGGGCCACGAGCAGCTTTCACAAGGCCACTGCTGTCTGGGCTGAAGCTATGAGCCCACACCCTGATCGCCACGGGGACTCTCAAGCCATGGCGATACACACGGAGGGAACGAACCGGTCACAGGAGGGTGATCTTCAATGGCAAACATGCTACACCACTTCCAGGACTGATGGCCTCCAATCACATGGGGCACGTTTAAAAGAACAAAGATTCCTGCCACCCCCCCCCCCCCCATGGACAAGGGAATTAGGTTCTTGAGGGGGATGGGGAGGGGAGGGGAGGAGAGGAGAGGTGAGGGGAGGCAAGGAGAGGAAGTTTGCTAAGAATGTATTTTCAAAAGCTCTCCCAGGATTCTGATGCCTGGCTAAGCATGAAGACTACACTTAAACCTACCTGCTCAAACGCATTCTAGGACGTGTTCATATTTTTGCCTGTCCCCGCAGCAAGCCACAAGTTGGAAGGCAACGGATTCTGATCTCATTGGCTGAAAACCTCTGCTTTAGCTGCATGTGTGCCGCTGAGTTCCCAGCATTAACAAAAAGGACAAAATCCTTTTGTCGATGCTACCTCTCCACCTGGAGCCACTTTCCCACCCCAAACAGGTGATCAAATCCCGACTCCCCCTCCCAGTCTAGCCATCACTTCTTGAGATAGGATCTGAGATTTCTCGGCTCTCCTCTGTTATTCCCCAGTCCCCTGTGGTCATGACCTGTTTTTAATGTCCTAGAAGTATGGGGGACTTAGCTCTTTAAAAACATTTACCACAATTATGTTGCTATTATATGTTAGCTGCTGAACTAAAATATTCTCACTAGCTGTTTATGTGTCTAACTCCTAATATCCAAGCCCAACGCCAATGCTCTCGGGGATAAGAACTTGCATGTCAGTCAGGGTTAGTGGCTGAATTAAAGAGTGGAACATCTTTCACACTCTAGAATTTAAAAGGACAGTCAGAAAAGTCACGATCATGCCTAATCTAGACTTTCAAATCACTTTCCATACAGTACTTTTGAATCTTTTAAACATCAAAAATAAGGGTCCTAGAAGTGGACTTGCTGCCTTCACTAATAACTTTTATCATGTCTAAGGGCCTCCTGGACATAATTCCCTCCATCTGTGCTCACCTTAGGGTCGCTGCTGACTTCTGCTGCCCAAAGCAGTGAGAGGAGTAAGTTATCTCATGACTGAGCTTAATTTATATCAAGCCTGAAAATATGTTTTGTTTCTATAAATGGTGTAAGTTTTATTTTAAATTACCTACGAATAATTTTCCCTCTTCTCAAGTTAAAGCCAAAACTTGTCCTAGAGTTGTGTCACACAGGCCTGTAAAATGGGTATTCAGGGCCTTGGAAAGGCAGGAGGGTCTGGGCCATGAGTCCTGGTCAGGCATCCACCCCCGGTCTTCCCTCCACTGTCTCCTGGGAGCAAAATGGCTTGAGAGCCCTCAGTCAGTAGCTCTGCTTCCTCCTGTTCTAGAATTTTGCTGTCATTTCCATTTCTTAAAAAATCCTCTCTAGAAGATATGTTTCCATTGATTTTTAGAGAGAGAGGAAGGGAGAGGGAGAGAGATACAGGAAAAGGGAGACGGAGGGAGGAAGGGAGAGAGAGAAACATCGATGGGTTGCTTGCTTCCCATATTCGCCCTGACCAGGGATTGAACCCACAAACTGGGCATGTGCCCTGACCAGGAATCGAACCCATGACCCTTCGGTGCACGGGATGATGCTCCAATCAAACTAGCCACACCGGCCAGGGTTCATTTCCATTTAATACACATACGCCTAGTCTCAGGAACAGACTGAACCGGTCTTCCAAGTCAGAGAAGCAGTGAGCTCCTTCCTCCCAGCCAGGCTCATCAAGGGAACAGAGGCACTTACGATGGCAGGGCCTGAGCGCAGGAGCCCTGATGGTACTGGTGAGGGGGAGCGTGCACAGCTTTGCACAGCAGCTTCTGACGTGCTGGGTCCTAGCTCCGAGATCATGCCACTCAGAGCCAGAGGCTAGGCCAGGCTTCCCTCGGCCTGTGCCTGGTGTGGAAAGAACGGGAATCATGCCCTGGGAGTGAAGGAATGCTGGGGGAGGAGCAGGATGGCGGGGCTACCATCACTGACTTTGCTCACTTGGCTGGAATAAACACACTCCTCCCCGACACTGGGACCCGTGATGGACACTGGGACCATCATACCCCGTTACTCAAGTCCACAAGCACAGCCACTCTGTAAGCGGGCGTATGTTCTGAACGCAGACATCACTGGGCAACTCTGTTCTCTTTTTCTAACTTTTGGTTAGTGAAATGGAGTACAGGCTGGTCTTGTTGTTTTTTTAATCTGCCAGATATAGAAGCCATAACCACATCCCTGTCTGTTCTCAGCCAGCACAGAAAACCAATCAAAACAAGGAAGAAGCACAAACTACCAACTAGACTGCTCTGGCAAGGCCCAGGCTGCCTTCAAGCTGTCAGCTACAGTTCTCATGCACTCAGTGAGTTATTGGCATTGATTTAAGGCAAAAACAGAGGCAAGACTCTTTAAAGCATATATTGTACCCATGTGCAGCAGTCAGCTAAAGTCCTTTCAGTGTTTTGTTTTTTTTTACTTTTTTTTGAGAACATGGATTGCAATTTACAACTCCCTAGTGTGAGGAGAGTACCACATTTCTTTCACATTTAAATAGAAATTAGCATAAATGACAATACTCACAAAAATATTGTGGAAACCATGGAATAAATGAAAACAGTATTTCTCAAAAATCAATCCATAGCCATAACCTTACCCACCCCAGATTAGCAAGGCACATTTTTACAGAACCCGACAGAAAACTCTTGTACAAAGAAATTCCATGTAACAGAAGCAAAAACCAGCACCATAAAAACCAGATCCATTCTTGATTCTTATTATTCTCTATATCCTTCTACCTGCTCTGCCATAAACAAAATCAATGTCTTTGCTTTACTCTGTCTACAACTAAAACTATGCTCAGGGCACTGGACAAATGAGCTTTCACACACGCACACATCTGACAAGCAGCAGCAAAGGCAGACAGCACTGCAACTCAGAAAGGAAAGAGTCAAATCAACAACAAAACAATTCTTTCTCTGCACACATACCCATGTGAAGGCTTTCCAGACTCCAAAATCTTGCTATTTCCCCTCTAGCTACCATCCTTCTTCTTGAAAAACAGCCTCACTCCGAGCAGGACTGGGGTATGACTGAGCATCCCAAGAATCACACAGGCTCTCGCTCCGGAACTGCAGAAATTGCTTATTCACAGCTTTGACGCTGGCTCCCTGTGACCACGCCAGCTAGAGCCTGCTGAGCGCTCACCGCTCTGCAACTCCGAGGCTGGCGGCTCCAGACATCTCCGGACGCCAGGGAGGAAATTCTAAACTAAGGCAAACCTGCACATGCCAAACCCACACACTCTCACAGCGTATCAGGTGCAGTCAACAACCCTCCGTGAAGGTGGAAGGAATGCGTTTGCTGCTTTTCATTACAATCCCAAAGCCCCAGTTAGATTTTCAGAAAGCTTTAAAAAAGGTATCTGTTTACTGGAGAAAAATACCAGAGAGGTTGCTAAGTTCAAAAATGGAGTTGGGACTGCACACTATGTCTGGCATGACAAAAATGTGAGTTAGGATACTGCATTATGTTAACTGTTAATTTATGAAATCACTTTAAAAGAGGAATTTCGTTTAAAAATATGTATGTGAATGTGTACCTTTTACTATGTGAAAATGATAGGTATATCATTTACTATATAAAGTATATATAGGGTATCCCCCCAAATGTACGCACACACTTTGAATAATTATAAAGCAGTGTTTATTAAAATACACTTCATTTTCAAAAGTGAGCTATCAGCTTTTGAAGTGTGTATACATTTTTGGGGGGACACCCTGTATGCTCTATAATGAGGAAATTGTTCTTGCTTTTTTTCCTAAAAGAAGTTTTCTCCAGATAACATGGATTATTTATTTCCTTTACACTTTTTGGTATTTTCCAAGTTATCTACAATGAGCAAGTCTTTATGTTGTAAAACAATTGTTAACCAACTGTGTTTCCTTCAATTTGTTCATGACAGGAACTTGGCGAACAATGAGATAATATATGCAAAGTAGTGATCACATGGTCATCCCTCAATAAATGTTGATTTAAAAAAGATAGTGCCAATAATTAGGAAATGCATCTTTACTGTAATGGGTTGTGAAGTGAGTCAGACCAGCTAGGTTCAAAATCCACTCTACCACAACTACTTAAGGGAAAGTTTCCAAATCTCTAGGTAGTTGTTTCCAATCTCTAGAATGACCAACGACCCTTATCGGGTTATTGAGAACATATTACAAAGTATTTAGAACAATACTGACACTTCATTAGGGATTAATAAATGTTACCAATCAAGCTGCTGCTACTCAGAAAAACCCGTGGTCCATACTAATGTGTAAATTTCCACAAAATTCACAGCGTGAACTCAGCAGGCAAAGCTATTATTAGTTATAATATCTATGTTGACAAGGTGCTATGTTGTAAGCTTTTCTTATCATTAAATATTGTGGCTATTACTATTGACTGGATGCATCTCACCCTTCAATCCAGCTGAGGGAGGTTTTCTGGGGAACTCAGGGCTTCAATAATCTACAACAAATGTGTGCGCATGCACACAATCATATCTGCAAAACCAGATTGCCTTCAAATCTTTCCTTTGCAAGTATTTTTTAAAAAGTACTTCAAAGAGCCAATTCTTTAAATGGTTAGTAGATCATTTGATAGGAGCATATCTTTTCTTAATAAAGGTGGTAATTAAATTACAGGCTCCAAAGACTGCTTGAAATTGTTTGCAGAGTAGACCACTCTCCATAAGGTAAAGTTTCCTATGTGGAGTATTAGTTGCATAATATGATCCATAAAAAAAGTTTGAGCCCTAGCTGGTTTGGCTCAATGGATAGAGCGTCAGCCTGTGCACTAAAGGGTCCCAGGGCACATGCCCGGGTTGCAGGCTCAATACCCAGTAGGGGGTGTGCAGGAGGCAGCCAATTAATGATTCTCTCTCATCATTGATGTTTATATCTCTCTCTCCCTCTCCCTTCCTCTCTGAAATCAATAAAAATATATATTAAAAAAATAAAATAGGCTATTTTTTAAAAAGTTTGAAAACCACTGTATATTATATCTACCTCTTGGAAATCCTCAGGATATACAAGGCTTGAAGAAGTCCAAATAATGACATCTGTGTAACCTTGTTTAAGATAGAATTGCCCAATCTTACTTAGCCAAAATACTCCCTTTTTATAATAACACATATTACTATCCCAAAGAAAGTGTCTTAGGGTGTAGCTCCTCAGACTGTGGTCCACAGATCAGCAGCACTGGCTCGACCTGGGAGCTAGTTAGAAGTGAAGGTTCTCAAGCCACACCTGGGTCCCTGGAATCGAGGCTGCATTTTAATATGATCTACGGCAGTGATGGCGAACCTATGACACGCGTGTCAGAGGTGACATGCGAACTCATTTTTTTGGTTGATTTTTCTGTTAAATGGCATTTAAATATATACAATAAATATCAAAAATATAAGTCTTTGTTTTACTATGGTTGCAAATATCAAAAAATTTCTATATGTGACACGGCACCAGAGTTAAGTTAGGGTTTTTCAAAATGCTGACACGCCGAGCTCAAAAGGTTCGCCATCACTGATCTACGGCATGCAAATGCACATTCCGTTTCAGAAGTGTTGTTCTAGGAAAGTCAAAAAACTCTTTGCTCTGAGGCAACATCTTGAATGCTGCTAGACTTTTTCCATCAAGTCAAAAGCTAATGAAGACAGTGGAATGAATGGGAAGAATTCAGGATGAAGAGGTGAAATGCTGAACATTGAGATACAAAGCAGTGGAAAGTGGGAGTTAATTGTGATGGGTATCCTTTCTAACAAAGCTTAAATTCCAACAGGAGGCAAATAAAACCCACAGTGTTTTCTGTTGCTTGCTTTCTTCTTCTTCTCCTTTTTGGTTAAAATTGCAAGTTTTCACAAAGAAAAAGATCACTTTGCCACATTTCCTTAGTATCACCCCAACGGTTTGTTTGCTTACTTTCACTTTTCACTGGCAGCTGGTACAGAAGAACAGCTTTGTCTCCCAAGGACTTTTTCTAAATCCAGAGATGGGATCAGGGCACTAGAGTAAGATCCTTTGGATTTTAAGATCTTAAAACGAAGGCATTTACTAAATAAATGTACTTTACAGTACACTCAAAACAAAATAAAGATAAAAAGTGGAAAAGTAAATACACAAACACTGTATTTAAATGAGGCAACTTCTCAAAGGATGTTGAACCAACAACCCTTCTAAGATATTTCTGGAAGAAGCTACAAAGGTTTGACTTTGAGCTTTTAAAAAACTTTTTAGTGATGAGAGCCAATAAGAAAACTGCGACAAAATTCGTAAGCAGAGTTGAAGTCTTAAATCCCACCCCCTCCAACATATGCACTAATCTCTTCTCCTTGGATAAGATACCAACCACTCTACACCCGGATAGGACTGGGAAGTCACAATCATTGCTTACTGGCAACACTGAAAGGATTAAGCAAAGGCATTAATCCCAAAGGAGAGTGGAGAAATCCAAATTATATATTAATTTCAAATATCTAGAAATCAGACAGGATAAAAATTGAAAACAAATAGACGTTATGATCATTTTCATTCTATAGATATAGAAATTTTCAGCAAAGTGGCCCTAAGACTTATATATGTTTGCATACATACATATGGAAAGAAATACCCTAAAACTGTCAGGGAGTTAAGTTAGTAATGGTGCCTCAAACACAAACCACTGGACCTATCTCTCCAGGACTGCTTCTTGAGATTGACTAGGTAGTCATTAAAATTCCATTTAGCTCCGAATTTCTGTTATCGTCTTATTTTAAGTACAACGTGGTATGGAATTTTTCATATGACCACTTTGCTACTTTATGTAGAAAGATCCCTAGCATTGCTTATCTGCTCATCAACCAAAGTTTCCCAGCTGCCAATGCTTCACACCAAAGTAGTAACCTCTCTGTGTGGTACAGAGGTGTCCTTAACCTATGACCAGCTTAGGAACTTTATGTCCCCACTAGGTTTGGTCACAGCCTCCCTGCCAAGGGCTATAGACTAGCACAGGTTAGCAGGAATAATCCTACTCTTTGGCACAGCACTACTGTCAATTTTAGAAAATGGGCTTAAGGATGGATATCACATCAGCCAAGAATCAAGGGTCTCCCTTACCCTTGGCTGGACTGAGCCCCAGTCCAGGTTCCCTTATATGTCACGACTACCCAGAATCAAGAGTTACATAGCAAGGGTTCTATGTACACTCATGTGCTGCCCCATGGCCAATACGGGGCTGGAATGGGGGATTACTTAACAGGACTTGGCTACAGTTATTCAGACCAAAGCTCCCTTGTTCATTAGCATAAATAACTGTGTATCCAGAGTGGATTAAAAACAAGCATTATTAATTTACAGGTCACAATTATATTATTTTCCAGAAAAAATATAACACAGACACTTAGCATAACATACAACATTTTCTAGCACACATTGATGTTCAACTGCACCCAGTTTCAGAATACTGCCTACTCATGTATGGGGAAGGCAGGCTCCACTTAGGTCTTTTTTAAAAATATATTTTTATTGATTTCAGAGAGGAAGGGAGAGGGTGAGACAGAAAATCATTGATTGGCTGCCTCCTGCATCCCCCTTCTCTCCGCCACCCCCCACCCCCGCCCACACACACACACACACACACACACACACACACACACACACTGGGGATTGAGTCACAACCTGGGCATGTGCCCTGACAGGGAATCGAACCATGACCTCCTGGTTCATAGGTGGTTGCTCAACTACTGAGCCACACCAGCTGGGCAGGCCCCACTTATGTCTTACTGAAACCTCAGTCAGCAGCCAGGCGCCTTACCACAAGGGGAAGGGCCAATCACAGAGCACACAGGAAATGGGGCAGGGTTACACGGACACGCTGGGTGAGGACCATGCAGTGTGCACTTGAAGCCAGAGGATGAATGTGCGCCTCTCTCTGTATCTTCAAAGGTATTTCTTTCAACCTGGGGTTATGTGAACATGAACACAGAAAATAATGGAAAATTTGTTCTCATTGGCTTCAGTGCATCCTCCCATCATTTTTACACCTTCCCGTGCCCCAACCACCCTAAAAATGATTCCAGAAAAGACAGTGTTCCTGGGCACTGACTAGAATTTAGATAAATTCAAAAGCAAATATAAATTCATCTTTTAAAAGACAGGTGCCGCCATAATTATAGGACCACTGCTTTTCCTGCTCTCTGGGAGCACACGTGGCTGTCGCCCTCAAGGCCTAGAACACAGTTCACCTTGCCTGTATCTATTTGTCTTTGGGTCCTTAGGACTGAGCATGTTTCAAACATAACAAGAACAAAATGGGTATTAGATGAGTTTCACTTTCTTTGTTTTAATAAAAGGCAATTGTTAAGGTGTGATCTTTGTAAAAATGAGATATAACTGACATATAACTTTAGTTTCAGGAAGGCATCTTCTTTAAACCAGCCAAACAAGTATACTTTTTGCAGATAGGTGGAATAATTTTGTGGTTTGTGACAGAAAAGCACAGCACCTCCACGACAGTGGAAACCAATCTAGGCTTTCGAGCCAGTCTGACCTGGTTGGGACGCCAGCTGCACTACTGTGACTTAAATCTTGCTTAGCAGAGAGAAGAAAATTACTGCACATTTTTAAGTCTTGGATCCCTTGTTTGTAAGACAAGTAAAATGTACAGAGTACGGGCACTTGGTGGCTGTTTGCCAGTTGTTTAGATCTCTTGCTCTTTCTCTGACTTTTAAAATCCAATTTCTGGAATGTAGTATTAGACGCATGATATTTTGAAGACTCTAGTAGTTTAGAAAGATTAGAACAAATACAAGTTTTAGAACTGAGAATGTTTTAACTGTAAGAAGATAATAATGTCAAGAGTTTGCTGGAAAATGCTCAATGCTTTATTTGTTATACTTGTTTCTATATACAGAACCCTTCCTAATTTCTAAATTCCTGACTATGGGATCCACACTCATCTCAACAGCACAGACAGAAGGGAGTGATTTTAATGTGCAGTGTTAGCAGTTAGGAAAACATTTTTACCAAAGTACTTGCCTAAAGACAAGCTTACTGAATTATCTTGTTTTACAAAAAAATACAGCCAACGACGCCAATGCTTCTTGGTAATGGAGTATACAGGGACATGGGAAAGGGAGAAGAGAACTAGGCCAGACCCACGACATCCAAACCTGACAATCAAAGAGTTATGTCACCAATACTTCAACCAGCTTTCCCAAGAATTCTGTTACTATCACTCGCAACAGGTGATAAAGGTGTAAGATCTGATTTCCTATTTTCTCTGATTCATTACTGAAAGAAAACTTTTGGAAATCAAATGCAGAGCCCTGGCTGGTGTTTCTAAGTGGTTAGAGCATCATCAACCCACACACCAAAGGTTGCAGGTTCAATCCCCGGCCACGGTAGGGGCACATGTAGGAGACAACAATTGATGTGTCTCTCTCTCTCTCTTTCTTTATCTATCTTTCTACCTCCCTTCCGCCTTTCCACTCTCTCTGGAAAAAATATCCTCGGGTAAAGATGAACAAAAAAAGAAAGAAAATCTAATGCAGAAAAAGATAATCCAAGCATAAGAGATCAGACAAGAAGGTTTTATGGTGTGTTTAAAATAATTTCAAAAATATTTTGAGTCAAGAGAATCAACAGAAAAGATTCAGCTGAAAATTTCCCCCGCTAATAACCTCAGTGTATGCATTTTAAATCTGTTTAACCTATATTGGGATAATAACAAAATAATAACAGATTATTGTTCTATATACACTCCTGGTGCTCTATGGCTTTTTACTTATTAGATTAAGTGACTCATCTATGGTTAAAGTGGTTAGTGCAGTTAAATAAGTAACTCAGAACTCTGGCTGTAAACATGGCTCACTGCTCACCACTGCCCTTGCTCCCTGTGTAATTAATGCTTCCCTTTAGTTCTTTGTAGTAATGGCAGCTAATATTTACTGCACGCTTACTGTGTACCAGGTCATTCTCACTTATCTGTGGGTGTATAACATAATATCTCCGAGGACAAAAGAGGACATTGAGACTTTCAGGTTACGTAACTTACCCAAGATTACAGAGCTAGTCAGGAGAAGACTGGGATTCAACTGTGTTTTTTTGACAACAAAATTAACTTTAACAATAATTGCAATAGAACAATGCCAGAATCATTGTATGAGTCCCCTTTCTTATCTAACTCATTAGGTCTAGCAATCAAGTATTCTTAACGTATTATTCTATTAATCATACTGAGGAAAAAAACAGAAATATGTTCTGAACTGTTTTTAACTGAACTATTGGTAAATTTGTTGTTTCTAACAAATTAGAAGTAGGATTAACAACAAAAAATACCAAGGTAAAGGAGAAAAACTGGGGGTGGGGGTTAGGGGGGAATGATTTGCCGGGGAACTTATATCACATATATGCATAGCCCATGGACAAAGACAATGGAGTGGTGAAGGCCTAGGAGGGGAGGGTGCAGGGTGGAGGGGGGTCAATGGGGGGAAAAAAATCAACCATTTTTTTCTTAGGGTTGTGTTACTATCCAATGAACATCTAGTGAGGACAGTACTGCTAATGCCTAAAAAAAATAAAATCAAATCAAAGGGGACATCTGTAATACTTTCAACAATGAAGATAAATTAAACAAAAAAGGGGAAAAAACCCTTCTTTGTTTTGACTAAGTAAAATCTAAACCTAAAGTGTTTTTAATAACTTTATTAATTTTGTTGCAAGACTTTTCAAAAATTGTGCTCCAGTAATTTCTTATAATTCAATTTACTTAATTTTTTAAAATCAAAGTTGAAATGGCATAAACACTTAGGATTAAATTCCCCCCACTTCCTAAATGTTGGGATATTACATCATCAAGGAATAGAACTTTTTGATGTATACGTAACATTACTGCCTCTTTCAAATATATTTAGTAAAGGTCCAGCTGGTGTAGCTCAGTGGCTGAGCATCAACCCATGAACCAAGAGGTCATGGTGTGATTCCAGGTCAGGGCACATGCCCGGGTTGTGGGCTCGATCCTTAACTCAGTAGGGGACACGCAGGAAACAGCTGATTCATGATTCTCTCTCATCACTGATGTTTCTCTCTCTCTCTCCCTCTCCCTTCCGCTTTCTGAAATCAATAAAAACATATTATAAATATTTAGTAAAATTAACACACAATCATGTTGAGCTTTCAGATATAGTAAAATAAATCCAAAATAATTTTTTTTAATATTCCAACCAAAAATATCATTTTTATTTAATTCTAGATTTTATGGGAAATTTTCAGCTATAAAGGTCAGAAAAACAACACAGCTAAGCAAAATAGACACCTCTATACTAAACTTACTGTCCCAACTTCCCCTATGACCGTGCAGCCACCCTCTCGTTGCATGCAGGTTCTGCCCTCCTGGTGAACTGCAACTGCTTTGGTTGAGATCAGCACACTCCTGGCTGCTAAATCCAATGGTATTTTTCAAGCAGTAAGTATCACTTGACTTTGGTCACATCTGACATTATCAATCATTCCCTCTCTGAAGCCTGGCTTCCTCTGACATCTGGGACACTACTCACCTGGCCTGACCATTCCTTCTCTATTTCTTTGTGGATTTCTTTTCCTTTAATGGTCCCCCAAAATTGTTGATCCTCTTCTCATCTTTTACATACACCCAGGATGGTAACATTCCTTCCTAGAGCTTTAAGAACAACCATCCATTTGCTGATGTCTCTTTACCTCTAGTCTGGGTCTCCCTCTTCAAGTTAGACCCTTATGATTAAGGGTGTGGTGATGACACCTCCATCTAGCTGTCCCACCTAGATTTTATTTAATTTTTAAAAATCAAATTTGAAATGGCATAAACACTTAGAATTAAATTCCCCCTACTTCCTCAATGTCACTATATTACATCATCACTCCAATTTTACATGCTTGGAATGGGACTGAGTCCCCCTTTTGTGTACTCTTTTCCTATGCTTCCTAAAATTCAGGCATCTGGGTAGCAGCACCCAAAATATCTAGACAATCAGCTCGACCTCCAAGTTTTCATTTCTCCAGGGCTCTTAGTTCATGTTCTTAGTTCAGGGCTCTCTCTCCTTGATTAAGCAACAAACTCCTCCTGTCTCCTGGAAACCTCACTCCACTTAAAACCCTCTGTGGTTCCTGGTTACCCCCAAGATAAAGTCTCCTTAACAGGAGGCCCTGAATGGGCAGTCTCCATACCTCTTTCAGTGGGATCTCTAGTCTAGACTCACCTCTCAACCTTTCAATCCTTCCCCTCACCTTCATCCTGCTTCAGCCACCTGCAGCAGAGGTGCAAACAGACTATCTACAACTCCTAAACCAGAAAAAACGACACATGCACTTGTGCCATTAACATTTTAACTTAAAAAATATAACGTGCAATTAATTCATCTTGGCTATCATACAGGACCAGAGCTCTTCATGTATGACCATCTAACTGGAATTCTGCCTTCTCTCTTGTGTAGGCCACACCCAGAATGAGTTAAGCATGAGTTCCAGTTCTAGCTTCTTTAAAATACAGTAGTAACCACAGACAGTGTGAAGCATTCTGAGTACAGATTCTTTGATTTTTCCAATTTATGAAGCTCTCAATTCTCATCTAATTTGACAGAAAATACTTTTTTTAGCAACTCACTTTTATTGAATCTCTCCAAAGTGTTCGATTTAGTTTTCATAGACATGAGTCTCTTTTTAGTCTTATACTTGCATTTAATTTGTTTATATAGCTAATAAACTCCATAGTTATAATAAATACAACTGCCATAATCAGGTTTGGGGTCATGCCCTCACCATTGACTCTGGATAAGGATATAACTCCATCGACGAGAGCAGCAGCGAGTAGCCTACTGAAGCAGGCACTCGGCTGGCCATGACTTCAGTCTGCACTTGGTGGATGTCTTTAATCTGATAAGCGTGTGGATGAGCTAAGACAGTTTCTGTTGGGCTATCCTACCCTCGGTTTCTCAAATGTGCTCTTCTTTCTATGGTTTCTGCCCTTTGCATACACTCTTCCCTTCAGCCTGGAATATATCCACCCTACCAACAAATGGAATCTAACTCCTATTCATCCTTCAAGTCTCGACAGGGAGGTCCAGGGAGTCTTGGGATCCTGCAGATCTGATTTGCCTGTCCTCTGTATACACTTCACTCCTGCATTGTCATAATGGCTTTACATGTCTGTACATCAGACTGGAGATTCAAATGGGCACATGTATATATTATACAGCATCAAATATATTTGTTACATGGATCAGCACAGATGAGGTATCACCTACACCAAAGGCACATTAAAGGAAGGTTTCAGAATCCTGGGGGCATTTCCTGAAATACCACTGTTTATGTCTTAATGTCCTATATCATCTCCCAGTGGTAGGATTGACTTCATAATACGGTTGAATAAACTTGCTTTTAAAACCAAAACTAGGTTCCTAAGTGGGGGAAAGTAAATAAACACATACACAGGAAATACTTTTTCTTTTTTTTAAATATATTTTTATTGATTTCAGAGAGGAAGGGAGAGGGAGAGAGAGATAGAAACATCAATGATGAAAGGGAATCATTGATCTGCTGCCTCCTGCACACCCCACACTGGGGACTGAGCCCGCAACCCAGGCATGTGCCCTGACCGAATCAACCGTGACCTCCTTGTTCATACGTCACTGCTCAACCACTGACCTACACTGGCTGGACAGGAAATATTTTCCATTGATGAAAAAGTTCATTTCAATAGATAATCAAATTGAAAGGGAAGTTGTAGACATGGAAAAATGTCACTTCTGAGTGATATCTCCAAGTTGCACTTTGAAACTACTGGGCTTGAAAGACTATCTTAGACACTTTTTCTCCCCCTACTTTAGACAAACCAACCTTAAATCTGTACCAGTGAAAGCAAGTAAGGTCTGTGGCCATCGTGGGGGTGGCGCTCTGGGGACAGCAGATGCTGTGGCTCAGTGCACACAGCCATGTGGACTGAGGCCAACTCATGCCAGCTGGAGAGGTGTCCCCAGGCTGGCCGCGAGGGACACAGATGGCAGCTGCGCTTGCCTCGGTTTAAGAAGGGCCCGCCTAAGATCCCACAAGAGGCTGCCCCACCCCGACATTTCTGCTGGGTACTTTCAGGTCACTGGTTCAGCAAGGAAGCTCCCCGTGCTCCCATGGTTCATCTGGCCAATCGCCTGCTAGGCAAACCTCCGAGGGGACACTCCTAGGAGGAGAGGTCACAGACAGGGTTGACCAAGCTTTAAGATACTGGGCAGAAGCCAATGCCTACAGGCAAATTGCAGATGTTTATCAAAATTATAGCTAGACTGTAATGGCCAAATGGGTCCATTCCAAAAGCTGATAACTGAGCAAATAAGGCTATGTTCTACCTTTCATCTCCTGGCCTGGATGGATACATACAGCAATGTTAACTATGGGGAAGCCATGGGTTTTTCAGTGGTGGACACTTACCAGCACCCTTTTCCGTTAAATGTTTCTCTAAAAAACAGTCCCCAATTTGTTCTTGTGGCAAAGAAAACTTGCAGTAGGTTGGATTTCTTGTCACTAAGTAATTTATTTTGGAAATGTCTAAGGTATCTTAGTTCCAAAACATCTCTTTCACTTTGTATTCTAAGTGGTAGACCCTGGTTAGATCAGAGACCAATTTGAGTGCAGTTCTGTAATTTTTTTCACTTGTTTTCTTATTGACAGCAGAACCAGAACTTTTAAAACCTCAGAGTCAGTTTTCAAAATAGTTCCTCCCTCACCAATCATTGGCCAGCTCCCTATATGCTTTCCATATAGACTGGCAAGCATATCCTTTGGGCCATTCTATCCTTTGTAGATCAAGATGTGCCTTTAAGGACTGGATTTTGTTTTTGGTTGTTTCCTAATGAAAAATGTAGATTGAGAATCTTATAATCTCTTTGTTAGCACTTAAATAATTACATGATTCTGCTGAAAACTAAGTGATTCTGGCCCAGGTCACTAGAGGGCCAGACTGGCTTAATTTGATTCTCTTTCCTAGCTTGTAAAACGTGATTGCCAGTTATAAAAATATTCATGGGGATGTAAAGTACAGCATAAGGAATATAGTCAACAGTATTGTAATAACTATGTATGCTGTCAGGTGAGTACTAGACTTATTGGGGTGATCACTTTGTAAGTTATATAGTTGTCTAATCACTATGTTGTACACCTGAAACTATTATAGTATTGAATGTCAACTATAATTGAATAATTTAAAAAATTTAAAAAGTGACTAGTAGTCATAAGAAATTAAAAAGTAGAAATTTTAAAAACCGAATCATGCAATAATTTAGAAATATTTTTAAAAGCCATAAAGAATCTATTTATGTCAACTTGTCATGTTTGTATCTCCTCAAAAAAGCATTTTCTGTTTTTATATTTAGTTATTATTGTACCTAATCTTGCTGTTTTCTCTCCTCTGTTGTCTGGCATTATTATAAAAATACTCGAATATAGTACTTCATGGTTAACTAAAGGCCTTTAAAAATGTAGCAAATGATCATTTTTAAATGGCATACCTTACTCTACTGACTTCAATGTCATGCTTTAGTCCTTTGCTTGTGGCCCATAAAGATTCCACTTAAGAGTAAGACCTAAGGAAACTGGATGTTCTCCTTTCTGGGAGACAATTCAGATGATCACTTGGTTTATATCACATATACAAACTAATCTGAACTCAATGGGCAGGATGAGTAGAAAGAGAAGGATGAACACGTAAGAATGAGAATTTTGAAATGTGATCAAATTTGACTTCTGATCAAAATAGACTAGTTGAGGGAGGAACCCAAAGTAAGTATGGGAAAATTAGGAGCATAGGTAGGCTGTGACAGAGTAAGTTGCCTTGGATGTAAGAGAAAAGCTTTAGAGAAGAAGAAAGCAGAGGCAATTCCATAAGAGAAAGTTATCACAGTTAGACATGCTTGCTAAGACCCAGGGCACAAATACCACCACCAATAAAGCAGTAGGGTTTCTATATGCTGGCAGGCTGCTATTCATGAACTTGAGCAGGCTACCATCCATGAACTTGATGAAAACACTTATATAAGTGGCCAACGGGATTCATGATCTCGATTCTATTATTTCAATACCAACCCATGCAGTTGATAACCATTACTGAGCATGCTTCATGGGACCTCTCTTCACAGTCCATATGGGCTAGGTAGGCGATATAGTAAATATATCAATTAGACAAATACTCTAAATAAAGCAAGAGAGAAATAACAAGTGCCAGAAAAGTTCCCAGTGCAGTGCTGCAAAGTTCTGAGATAAGACAGCTCACTTTCACCTAAAAGAAGTAGGTCGGACTTCATTTCTTAAAAGAAATTAAATTGCTACTATTCACATTTCTACATTTTGAGAAAAATATAGTTGTGTACATTTTCTGATTTGGAGATTTTTGAGAGCACTTGACCAGGGAGGAAGAAACATACTTTCATTATTTTTAAATGCTTTTACTATGAAACATTTCAAACAAAAACAGAAATAGAGAAATTATATAATGAACCTATAATTACCAATATTTTACCAATTTTTCCAACTATTTCCTAACTATTTTTTGGAGCATTTTAAAGCATATTTCACATATATCATCTCATACAAAAATATTTAGTATGCACCTATAACAAATAAGGACTTAAAATGTTACACTATCCCAACTAACAAAGTCAACAATTCCTTCACTGAGTACTGAGCTCATGTAAAAATTTCCCCACTTAGCCCTAGCTGGTTTGGCTCAGTGAATAGAGCATCGGCTTACAGACTGAAGGGTCCCAAGTTCGATTACGGTCAAGGGCACTTGCTTGGGTTCTGTTTGATCCCCAGTAGGGGGCACGCAGGAGGCAGCCAATCAATGATTCTCTCTCATCATTGATGTTTTAATATCTCTCTCCCCCTCCCTTCCTCTCTGAAATCAATAAAAAAATATATTAACACATTAAGTGCAAGGCCTGTTTTGTCTTCCTTTCCGTTTCAGTCACCGGTGACTGACATGGCGCTTAACGTGATAAAAAAAAAAAAAAGATTCCCATTTGTCTTAAATGATCTTTTTACAGCTGATTTGTTATCAAAATCCAAATAAGGTTTGGATTTACCAAACATAATTTAGATTAAACCACATTTGTCCATTTGGGTGGCATCTACTAGAGGTTTTGCATTCACCACATGGACTCATGAAGCACCACCACTCATTTCGGCATTTCAATGGGATGTAAACCTGGACCCACTCTAAGGCAGCTGACGGGCCAGCTCCTGGCATTTGGACAGGGAAGAGTGCAGAGCCCGGGAGACAGAAAAGCTGGAGCTGGTCTACCGTGTACTCACCCTCCCCTGGCTTTACCTCCCAGATGATGGAAGTGGCAGCAATTTATATAAGCAATGTACTGCTCATCTCTCTAGGCAAGGGAAGCCAGTGAGAGGTGCTTCTGTTGCAATGAGGTCGAGGACCTCCATGGGGTGAAGCATCCGTCACAGGAAAAGTGGACATAGTTTCAGTACTGGGCAGCAGAGCCAGCTCCTTCACTGGATGGTCTGACCCATGTGACCTTGGCTGTGCTTAACTTATCACAGGGTACCTAGGAACAAAACTGATAAGTGACTTCACTGAGGTATTACTTGATTCTTGTAGTAGGACATCTCCAAATCTGGTGAGGAGAAGTCTGACACAAACCACCATCGTAGAGAATCAAGGGCCCTCACACAGCTCCCAGATCTAAGTCAGTTCCCAGACTTATGTCTCCTTGGGGTAGATATTGCACTATTACAACTTTCTTCTAGCCATCCCCAAAGGGACCTTCCACCCTTTACCTGGTAACTGCCCCCCAGGAGAGGGAAATCCCACTACTGAAATCTAAGCAATGCTCTTCCTGATGCTTTCTGACGGGAAGGAGAGATGGACTCACAAGGGATTTAGCTTGTGTGGATTCATGGGTAGGAGCAAATGGCTTAGAGGAATTTGGAAAGAACAAAATGGTAATGGACTGGTTTGGGGAAGGAGTGTGATTAGATATATTAGAATACACTCAAAACATGAGAAAATGTCATCTATGCAAATGCCCAATTGTGTCCCATGTGAATTCTATTGCAAAAGAGGCTGTTGAATAATTGTGTGGGCATTATGTCCCACTTTGTAAATGTTAATCCTTGTTCCTAGTCATTTTCATGCTCACTCAGTGGGTTTAAAAAAATGGCCAAAGTGGCAGAAATGGATGCCAAGCCTGGGCTAACCACCACAGGGTGCCCCTCAACCAAGTTAATGATATGGTTCCTTGAAAGAACCAGACATCTACTTGTGGAAAGTTGATTACAATGGACCCTTTTCATAACAGAGGAGTAGATGATTTGTCCTTACAGGAAACAGCACTTATTCTAGATTTGGATGCATTTCCCTCACCTGTTAGACCCCTACTGGGATCTTGCCAAGGCCTCATACACTATTATGGCATCTCACAGAACACTGCTTCTACCCGAGGACTCCCCAGTGAGAGGAGTGCCCACGAGTGTCACCAGCTTTCTCGTTTATGTCACCCAGAAGCATGGAATCATATCAAACTGAATAATGGTGTTATTAAACCCAAGTTATGGAGGCAGCTTGGGGACATGTCTTGAAGTTGGGTGGAGTGAGTGCTTGACACGGAGATGCTCTTCCGTAGCCAGAACATATGGGTCCAGAAACAAAGTGTAAACACAGGGTTTGTTTCTTATGGTTACTTAATAATACAATTGCAAAATATTTTATTCCCATCCACTAACTCTTCTCTGTCAAAACTGAATTTATTTTCCCAAGGGAGAAGTCCGTCCACCAGAATTCATAGCCTCGGCCCTATTGAATTGGGTCCTGCGCGCTAGAAAAAGGAGCACCCAAGTAGACATGATGTCTTTGTGGTCACTGCCACCATTGTTTCTCAGTGGGATGAAGGATAGCCTTCAAATCAGTCTCCCTTCTTCTGCCTTGTCTACCCCAAGCTGTCCTTCCTCTCTAATGTGTCCGTCAGAGCATATCATTTCCCTGCTGGCAATGGCTTCCCATTTCACTTAGAAGGACCCCAACTCCGAGGGACCCGCAATGCCCTTTGTATGTAGCCATAGACAACTTGCCGACTGCAATGTCCTCCTCTCCTGCCCTTGTTACCTGTGCTCCAGCCACACTGGCCTTGTCGCTGACCCTTAGACACATCAAATTCCTGCCTATCTTTGGGCATCAGACATTCCTTCCACTGGGACCTCTCCTCCCTCAGACCTTTACCTCCTGCTCACCTTTTAAATATGCATTCAACGTCATTTCCTTAGAGAATTAGGTTGCCCTCTGTTACCCCATTCCTACTCACTCTCCATATCACCCACATTCATCTTTTCCAGAGCAATCATTAGCGCCTGAGATAACCCTATTGATTGACTTACTGAATCTGTTTAAAAGATAGAATGTAAACTTTTTTTTAAAAAATATATTTTATTGATTTTTTACAGAGAGGAAGGGAGAGAGATAGAGAGTTAGAAACATCGATGAGAGAGAAACATCGATCAGCTGCCTCCTGCACACTCCCCACTGGGGATGTGCCCACAACCAAGGTACATGCCCTTGACCAAAATCGAACCTGGGACCCTTCAGTCCGCAGGCCGACGCTCTATCCACTGAGCCAAACCGGTTAGGGCAGAATGTAAACTTTTTGCATGCTTTATTCTCTGCTGGATTCCAAATAGTAAAAAGAGTACCTGGCTCACAGTTGGTGCTCCACACATTTTTGTGGACTGATTGATTTTTGATTAAATAAGAGAGGGGAGAAAAGGAGACTATGGCAGCTCTAAGCAAGCAGGACCACTAACAGCTCAGACACCTAAGGAGTAAAAGGTTTGGACCACCTCAGCTGGCAAAGAACAGTACCAGGTAAAGTGCGAGGGGTATACACAGGGAAAATTGGTAAGCATAGTCAAAAGTGGCACATGTGGCCTTGCAACCCAGGCAAGAGAGAGAAATTTCCTTCTGTGGTACTATGTATGTCTACACACTATTTATTCTCTATTTCCTTATCTCCCCTACCTCTTTCCGTTATAAGGGTGTGTTGCTTAAACTGATTTCTGGGTATAAAAATTAAAATGGCATTGCAGCCTGACTGGTGTGGCTCAGCTATTGAGTGTTGGCCCGGGTACCAAGAGGTTGCTGGTTCAATCTCCAGTCAAGGCACATGCCCAGTTTTGGGCTCAATCCCAAATAGGGGGCATGCAGGAGGCAGTCAATTGATGATGCTCCTCTCTCATCAATGTTTCTATCTCTCTATCCCTCTCCCTTCCTCTCTCTCTAAAAAATCAATAAAAACATATTTTTAAAAAAGGCATTGTAACGGAAGTGGAGAAGGAGTGGATATTAAGCAGAGTCACAGACTCGGAGGTGTCTGCAGTAACTGATGAGCCTTTGGGTTGTCTCCCTTGAGAGAAGAAGGTTTTTAATTATACAGGGAGTAGGTGCATTGTGCTAGAATAATGCTCTTTTAAAAATGAGCACTCTCTACCCTGCTTTATTTTTCTTTATAGTACTACCTGCTGTGTCATACAGTTGTTGGTTAATTTATTACCCCCTCACTAGAATGTAAATGGTTTAAGGGGCTTTGTTTTGTTCACTGCTCTCAGGTGGCAATAGTTACGTAGGAATGAACAAATGGAGAAACAGTCCAGAATCTGTTTCTATCTCTACCACCTGGATTTTCTTTGGGGGAATGACCTCCTTTCCATTCCACTGCGTTCCACCTTAGTAGACAGGGACTTCACGCACCTGCCTCCTACTATGAAAGGCAAGGGGGTCCCTGGAGGCACCCATCTTCTTACTGCTCCAGTGCCACCAGGTGGTGGACACATCACTAAGCTTTCAGAGTTGATCCTCTATTTGGGGACTCTGACTCTTGATTGAGTGACAGGAGGACAGAAGGAGTGGTTGACCTTCCCTCATTCCCAGGGGTAGCACTATGGCCAGTATTGTGTTACAGGACTTCCTTGGCTCCTTTCCTGTGATTCTTTGGTTCCCAGAAGCAACCCTGACTGTGTCATCCGTTTCCTCAATTGGTTCTCTAACCACTCTATTAATTATGGGAAACCTGACACTCTTCTGCTAAATTGTCTTTTTGCTTAAGCTACCCATTTGTTGTCTCAACAAAATAACACTAAAATTAAAACAAAACACGTAGAGAAAGTAAAGAAATAAGCAGTCTGTATGTGTATAGGGTTGGAGGAGAAATCACCTACAGTCCTGCCATCTTTCTTAGAGGCGAGCAGATTCCGCACAGCCCTCAAAAGGAACCAACCCTGCCAACACCTTGATCTGACTTCCAGCCTCCAGAATGGAAACAATACATTTCTATTGTTTGAGCTACTTTGTTATGGCAGCTCTAGCTAACTAATACACATATTTTATTTCCAATTTTTCTCTCCCTTGGTTTTCCTAATTATGTTATACTAGAGGCCTGGTGCACAAAATTCATGCACGGAGGGGGTGGGGGTCCCCTCAGCCCAGCCTGCACCCTCTCAAATCCAGGACCCCTCGGGTGATATCCAACTGCCGGTTTAGGCCCGATCTCGGGGATCAGGCCTAAACCGGCAGTCGGACATCCCTTTCACAATCCTGGACCGCTGGCTCCTAATCGCTCACCTGCCTGCCTGCCTGCCTGGTTGCCCCTAACTGCCCCCCCTGCTGGCCAGGTCACCCCTTACTGCCCCCTCTGCCAGCCTGGTTGCCCCCAACTGCCCCCCTCTACCGGCCTGGTCACTCCCAACTGCCCTCCCACAGACCTAGTCACCCCTCACCGTTCCCGATAAGGAGTTTTCTGGTTCAGACCGTAGGCAAAGAGGTAGAGAAGGACCAGTTCAGTTTGAGGAAGATCCTTTTGGTTTGGACAAGTTCTTGGAAGAAGCCAAACAGCATGGTGGCTCTAAAAGACCCTCAGATAGCAGCCGCCCCAAGGAACATGAGCATGAAGGCAAAAAGAGGATGAAGGAATAGATACACCTCTTCACAGTGAATGGACTATTACCCATAACCCTAATGATGCAAGTCATATGGGCAAACACTTTGTAAACAGGCCAGATAAAAACCAAATCTGGGGTCAGATCCCAGCACTACTTTTTATTACAGCAGAAAGGGGGGAATGGAAAATTCTACTTTGAACTATTTAGTTTTTTTAAAGAGTGGGTTGTGTTTGTGCTTCTCCCACCTTTTGGCATTTATAGAACATACTGCCCCATAAATGAAATTAAGACCACTTCCTTTTATGTGACGTTAGTACTTTGGGGTTAATATTTTGTGTAAGAATGACTGCTTGCTTATGAGTAAAGTTAACCCAACCACAGTGAGTAGAAGGATGTTCACCTATTGGAACTGTCCTGCCAAATGATGTATGCCCCTAATGTGCTCTGTTTTAATTTGGAGGGGGGAAAGTAAGCGCTTGCTTGGTCCACCTATTTGTTTCAAATAAAAACATTTAGATTAGGCCCCCCCTGCCGGCCTGGTCACCCCCAACTGAACCCCCCCCGCCAGCCTGGTTGCCCCCAATTGCATCCCCCCGCCGGCCTGGTTGCCCCTAACTGCTCCCCTCACTGACCTGGTTGCCTCTTACTGCCCCCCCTTCTGGTCGGGTCACCCCCAACTGCCCCCCTCTGCCCGAATGGTCACCCCTAACTGCCCCCCCTGCTGGCCTGGTTGCCCCCAACTGCCCCCCCCCCCCTGCTGGCCTGGTTGCCCCTCATGGCCCCCCCACCGGCCTGGTCACCCCACGCAGCCTGCTGTTTAGGCGTTTGGTCGTCCCTCACTAACCCCCCTGCAGCCTGGTCATAGCCAGCCATCTTGTGAGGGTGTGAGGGTTAATTTGCACATTACCTCTTTATTATATAGGATACTGTTTTGAAGTAGTAACCCACATGACTCCAAATCCATAGTCCACTGTAATGACACTGACACTGCAACTTTTTGCTATCACAAATAATATTGTGAAGAACATCTTGTGCATGTAGCTTTTTTTCTCCATTTGGATAACTTTCTCAAAATACATCACCAGAAGTCAATGACTTGATCAGAGAATGTTTCACAGCCTGTGGCTAAACTGCTCTGCAGAAGCATGACAATGAATTTACTGTGTTGCCAAGGGTAGATGGGAATGAGTTTTGAATCTTAAATGGAAAGAACGCTTAAAGGAAAGGAAAGAAATTCTAGGCGAACTAGAGCCAAGGGAGTGTGAGAGCCTGGAGGATGGTGGGAACATTGAACGGTAAGCTTGGGAAAGAGAAGTGAGAGACACAGATGGAATGTCAGACTGGGGAGGCGGAGAAACCTGTAAACTCGGTTAAGGAACTAAGATGTTACGTCAATGATGATGGGGAAAGTCTGCAAGGAAATAACAAAGTAAGAGTTGATGCCCTAGCTGGTTTGGCTCAGTGGATAGTGCATAGGCCCTCAGACTGAAGGGTCCTGGGTTCGATTCCAGTCAAGGGCACATACCTTGGTTGCAGGCTCAATCCCCAGCCCTGGTAAAGGCACATGTGGGAAGCAACCATTTGATGTGTTTCTCTCACACTGATGTTTCTCTCTCTCTCTGTTTCTCCCACTCCCTTCCACTCTCTCTACAAATCAATGGAAAAATATCCTTGGGTGAAGATTAACAACAACAAAAAAGAACTGAATATGAACAGTACCTCTGACTAGAGTGTATAAAAGCCCAGCCCAAGGAAGCCGTGGGGGAGGGCAGCTGCTGAAGGTCAGGGTTAAGGGGCCTGAGAAGCAGGGGCTGCTGAGGACCAGACGAGTGACTACAGATGAGGGGAGTAATGATTCCAAGGTGTTTGGCCTGCTCCCTTGAGAGAATGACAAAGGCATCAGTGACAGGAGGAGCCCCAGGCTTGTTTCCCAGAAACAAGCTCTCTTGGACATCTGGGCTTGAGATGATCGCAGATTTCCTCAGTGTCCAGCTGCCATCTAATTTCCCTTTGCCTTTGCCTCTGTTTGATGAAGGAGTCTCGCCTCAATTCCTCCAATATGCGTGGCACGAGTTAGAAACCATGCCAAGTTACTGCACAAGTCACCAATTCTCTGACCTCTTACATGCTAGCCCTCCCAGGACACCCTCTTCAACAGTTTCTGTGCCCTTCTTATTGCCCCGTCTAAAGCAAGAGGGAAAGAGAACAAGGATCCCACACCTCCTTGTTCTCTTTCCCTCCTCTCTCTGAAATTTAAGTCTTCCCCAAGTAACACCCTTAGCCTCTTTCAAGTCTTTTGAAAAAACATTACTTAACTCTCCCTGCTTCTTACAGCTTCCATCACCAGCATCACAGGGAGCATGCCCACAGCGGGCAGGCTAGTGGCAGCGCTGCAACCAGAGCCCGGGCCTAGGCTACGGCTCCTGCCGCCAAGCTCACCACTGTCATGCCCACCACAAGACATTCATTTTTAAAAGTCAGACAGTAAACCTAGCAATTGAAGCTAATCATTAATAGTCTGGTGCATTCTTTAAATAGTCAGCATAGTTCAGTGGTTAAAGCATGGTGCCTTGCTATTGAAAACTCTATTTGACTGGAGGTAAATCCCATTTCTGCCACTTCCTGGGTGAGTGACCCAAGGCAGCTGACCTATCTATACCTAGGCTTCTTTCTCTGTAAACAGGATAATGCAGTACCACCATGGCGCCGAGTTAAGAAGATCAAATATGTAAATACATCCAAGCAAGCACACAGGATATATGTCTGCCATGTGGTAGGTTCTCAATAAAAGTCAGCTCTGACTCTCGCCCCGTGCGACCAGGACCATGCCAGTATCCACCCAGCTGACTGGCATGGTCATAAATGTTAGTAAAGGGAAAGATTGTCTTTTTTTTAGGAGTTTAAACATCTTCCCAAAACATGTGGTATTATTTCAAATTAACAAGTGGGTAAGTGCTATGGTGGCATATTAACTACTGTATTAGATATCTTTTCTTTGGTGTTCAAAACAGTATTGGTGAATCTTAAATATCCAGAAAGAGCTTCAAGAAGGTTAAGGCGAACCCCCGAAACTGCATTCTGGGTCAGCTGTCTACCTGCAGGAACACTGAGGTGCACAGAAAGGAGCAAACTTCTCATACTTAGGGCCACTGTAATGACGCAGAGCACCCACCCGGGACATGACAGCAGATGACAAACCCGATTCCTCAGGTGAGCCTTCCTCACAGTGAGACAAACAACTACCTGGCCCAGAGACAGGCGGAAAGGTCCACAGTGAACTGGACACCTTGGTTTAACTGGAGAGTCAAAGCAAGGGTTCCACACCAGTTGCTGAAAGGGGAGACCCCAAACAGGGGGCCTGTGAGACTTACTATTGGATGCTCGCATCTGCCGCCGTCGTCCCACGCGGTCCAGCCCAATGGGGGTGCTCTGGGAAAATGTGAACGGCCGGAACCGGGCTGAAACTGCTTTGTAGGGTGGCACCTGGTGAGCTGGCACGGGCGGCCTGGCTGCTGGCTACAAAAAGAAAGCAAGAAGCTGTGAGAAGATGCCAGGAAGTGGCAGCTCTGCAAGCTCTTCACACACACAGCTTAGCTGCAAGGAGCTCAGCGTTCTCACCTCGAAGCTCCTCGCAGATGTGACATGGTTTCTCTGAAGCATGTGAAAAGCTTGCAGCTGCACTGAGGCTGAACTGCAATGAGTTATTCTGACATTTAAAAAAATCAGTATCAACCCACTGGCTCTTACCTCACAGGATCATTTTTCATTTTATCTGTCAACAACATACCAACAGGCAACACTCAGTAAAAGCAAAATGTTAGCTAAGAAGAGGAAAAGCAAATTTAGGAAGTGGTGGCTTTCTCAGAGATACAGGTTAGGAAGATGTGTTCCCAGCAGCAGCCTTCAGAAGCAGCAAAATCAGTGCCAAAGACCATGGCCAGGGTGACCAATTGTGGCTCAGCTATTTACTCTGGTCTCCTACGCATCCACATGCAGGTACCAGCTAAGTATTTGTGGAATACAATTCTTGTTTACCTAAAATAACAAGACAACCAAGCTTTGTTTAAAACAAGAGCTGGGTTTTCAAAAATTTGCCCTTGTCTATAGAATCATCTCTATGCCCTTTTGATTTTCCACATTAACAGTTCCTATAACTGCAACACAGGCCCAGCTGCTTGGTGCTTTCTTTAGCTTTTTCACCGAGTTCCCAAAATGAGCTTACCGTGCAGAAAGTTATCTGACCACACTCCTTTTTGATGTTCTAAAGCGAAATAATTTTTAAGTGCTTTAGATTTTCCATATTCTGTGTATTTTGAATTAAGAGGTCACGGGTTTGCTTTAGTTCAGAATTATTTCCCAGCATGCAGAGCATCTTAACACAGCAAAATGTTTGTGGTATTCTTCAACTTATTTTGTTTTACCTTAGAATCAATTAAATTTAATCAATTAAGCAAGAGGGTTTTGCATGCTCAATGTATAAACAAGGTGCTGTGCTGGGCTTTACAGGCGGAACATAAACAGAAAAGCTATACCGACATAGACTTTCCCTTTTAGGAGAATTTTATGGGTTATGATATCAGCCAGCAAATTTAAAGTATGAAATTGGGCACTTACTCATGTACTGTTTGGTGAACCCTGGGCCATGGCTGGGATGTAGTCTTGCCAAATAACAGAAACTCCTCCTGACCAGGGCCTTTATTTAAATGTTTTATATCCTCAAAGAGCCCTTTGAGTAACTGATAAATACTTGCTGAATTACTACATTATACTAAGTGAATGAAATTAAGATTTTAATCTATTGTTAAAGCAATTGAAAAAGTGCAACTCAAAAGCAAGAAAATGGTAGAAAAAAATTATTTCCTTATCTCCTAAAAAAATCGACTTCTTTGTTCTCTTCTTATCTTTACATGTTAACAATGGATGATGCTTTCTCTTTCAGGAAGCTCACCAAATACGCACTGCTATTTTCCCCTTGTTCAAATCTCAGATGATTTGGAACAAACAGCCAACTACTTTCACACATCATTCAAGATCCCAGCAAAGACAGAAGATTAGTAAAACATCCAAATGTCAGATTATTAGTTCTAATATGTGCAGTTTGCAAAGTCCGGAAGAAAGGTTGTGAGCAGATGACATCATCCTTGAGTCAGGAAAGAAAGGAAAGCAGCGTCCGTTTAGTTTGCCGGGGGAACCAAGGCCAGGAAGCGGAGGGCTCAGCTGGCTTTGGTAGAAGCACACCAGATCTTACTTGGGTTAGAAGAGTCTCTATTGCTTCTGTCTGGCGGTTCCCATAGAAGCTGACCCCGCCTATCACGGAGATGGGGCGCCTTCTCTGGCATCCTTTGGGGCAGCCCGTGGCTGCGTTCTGGCCTGCGGGGTCCGTGGAGGCCATGCTCAGCTGGTGGTCACTGTCCACAATGTCCTCCTTCTGGGGGTCCACAGCAATTGAGTCTTCAGGAATAGACAAACTTCGGCAGGCAAACTGGCCATAGTCTGAGAGCGGTCGAGGCCGGGACCTCCTCCCAGAGCCCCATCGCCTCCTGGGGATCCTCTGAGCCTCCTTCCCATCTTCCTCCAGGGATGAGCCCCGCCTCCAGGTTTCCTCAGTAAAAACCTTTTCAAATTTGAACAAGTCAGGTGAGTGCCAATATCCAGGAAGGTAGTAAAAAGAACATGCTACACATTCCCCTCTACCCTCCCTTAGCTCCACCAGGAGGCTTTCTAGATTTACTTGTTTTTGTGTAACAAACATAACTGAAATGTGGATTAAAATAACCACGTCTATCTTCAATTGTAAGTTGAATTCAAATGAATTTAAATAGTGATGCTTGGTGACTAATGAGCCCTGATAAAAGATACTTAAAAAACCAGTACCATTAGGAGTTAGTAAAAAGAACTTTTAAGTATGGTAGGGGTGTCACCCAAAATGCACATACCAATAGCATAGGGGAAAGGCAGGTCTGCCAGTAGAAGAATGAATGTGCAATGCTACCCACTGCTACTCTAAGGTATTGTATTGCAATAATGTTTAAAAATAGAAGGTGCTTTCAGAAGATTAAGTCTGGGTTGCTAGGGAAGGAGGAGAAAGCACTAAATTAGGATTCCAAGAACCAGATCTGGCTACTAACTAGCAATGTGAGCTTGGACACCTCTCAACTGACCCTTCAGGATCTCAGGTTTCAGAGTAGACAATACCACAGCTGGAGAGTCTATGATCCTAAATTAGGCAACATGTTCTAATTTTTCAAGTAACTTTTTCAGAGGCAATGCAATATACTAGGAAAAAAGCCATAAGGCTTGAGAATGAGCAGACTTCGGTCAGATTGGGCCCCTAGCTTTATTAACCTCAGGCAAGTTACTTCTGTGGATGTGGTTCTGTAACTGTTCCCTAGGGAAAAATAGGTCCTAGTGCGGATGAAATACAATGGTAAGAGCCCTATCAGCCATAGTTAATCATCCCTCTTAAAAAAGCACTGCCACAGAATTACAATCCCCTGACTGGCACAGCCTGGAGATGAGCTCCACCTCAGCAGACCCCTGAGACTGGTCTCAGAGCTCTACGGGAGGGGCAGGGAGGGGTTAGCCAAAGTCTGCCGCAGGCCTGGGAGCCTGCGTGCCTTCAGTTCTTCCATTCCTATACATTATTTAAAATACAATAAAAACATAACAGCACCAGAAGGGAACTAAATTACCCAGAAAACTCATGTGATTGCAGGGCAGGCCACCTAGTGGATGGAGATGGCCAGCTGAGCTGCTGTGGCATCCCCTGGCAGACCAGCCCCGCCCCCGCCCCGCCCATGAGCACTGCTGGCCCAAGAAGTCCCACCTGTTGCTAATCAGTGGCAACTGAGACCTGAAATGCAGGTCCTGTAATTTCCAATCTGGTGTGTCCAAGCATCCCCTAAGACAGCCGTGGGCAAACTACGACCCGCGGGCCAGATCCGGCCCGTTTGAAATGAATAAAACTAAAAAAAAAAAAAGACCGTACCCTTTTATGTAATGATGTTTACTTTGAATTGATATTAGTTCACACAAACACTCCATCCATGCTTTTGTTCCGGCCCTCCGGTCCAGTTTAAGAACCCATTGTGGCCCTCGAGTCAAAAAGTTTGCCCACCCCTGCCCTAAGATCACATACCGTGGGAAATGTGCTGAAGAGCAAAGCAAACAGGAAAGGACTTACAGATACTCTACCCTGTGCCCATCATTTTTTAAACCAGGAAAACTGAGACCTAGAGAAGTGATTTGCTTAGGGCCACACAGCCAATGAGCAGCAACAGAGACACAGAAATGTGGGCCTCGTAATTTCTGTTTCCACGATACCAAGTCACCTCTGCTCAAAGGAAGATGGGTTCTAGCATTCACCAATGACCTTGCTATCTAGTGACTCTACTGCCTGGAATCTACCTCTCTTTTAAGTCTCCACTGAAGGGGTCCAGAATGCACCACCATGGCCTTCTATCTGTTTTGATGGTATTTAAGAATGGGCTTTTTTTCTGAACTCCCTCATCTGCCTTAAAGCAGGGCCACCCAGAAGAACTCAGTTGTCATAATCTCCCTTGGATAGAGTTTCTTTCTTCCAACCAGGGAAGATGTACTCTTACCGCTGCAGAGAAGCCCTCACCTACACAGACAGGGTCACAAAACCATCCTATCTCTCACCTGTTCTTCACAGTCCCAGCTACCTTTCCTAAAAGTCACCTGTTTTCCCATCAGCACCCTTCCCCCTCATTAAGATGGTATATAAGCCCCCAATTCAAACACTTCCTGGAGTCACACTTTTCTGTGAACTCCCACTTACCTACATGAATAAAAAATGTCTTTCCCAAATTTGCCTTTTGTCAACTTTAATTCTAAGAACCCCTAAGCATAAACCTAAGAGGGTAGAGGAAAAGTTTTTCCTCTGTGACACTGCCCTGGGAAAGTATAAGAGAAGTCATGGAAATGTTTATATTATTTTATTACATTACATATGAAAAACAGGTTTTTATAGAGAGTTTAAATTACCACATCAAATGGCACAGACGACTTAAGCACACAATGAGACTAAACCTATTTATATTATTACCCTGAGATAAAAAGGTTCAGAAAGAATGTGCTAGAAAAACAGAAGTACAACAAAATTACGGGCACTGGGTAGTCTGGTCACAAATCTACATGAGGTTTTGATTGCACTTATGCAACATGCAACCTGCTTTTCCTCACTGATGCAAAGTAAGAAAATGGGTTTAGGAAAACAAGAAGTTGTCTTAGCTGTTCAGGTAATAAATCTTCTGAGACCAAAACACACTCCAGGAAGTGATGGAGGCTGAGAGCAGGGAATTAGAGGGCAGGAGGTGGCCAGCACAGGCTTGACTCCCTCACACATCAGCCCTCTGGGGCTACCAGCCTGCATGGGAGCACCCCCGAGAAGCAACTTACTTCCACCGTAACCATTGATACACCCCAAGGAGAACACCCCCTCCAAGTGGTGCCAAATGTTCTAGAACTGCAAAACTTAGTCAACAGAATAACATGTAAAATTGAAATGTTCCTTTTACTCCTAGCAAACAGAGCGAGGGAAGGAGAGAAGGAGGAGGGAACAATGTAAAGTCTCCCAGCGTTAGGCTCACATTCAATAGAGATCCTTAGTCAGAAGCGACTTACATTCCTCACAGAACAAATCTGAACTTTGATGCATATTCCAAGACTAAAACTTCTTTTAGCAAAGTTTACCTACTTTCGAAATATGACCTACTTTCATCCCGGGGAACTCACTTTGAGTGTGATTATACCTGGAATTACAAACCCAGCACCAACAACAAACAACGCTCTCCAATAACCTACCTCGGACTCCGCTACAGGCAGTGGTGGCCCGCAGACACACTGAAGGAACAAGCAGTTGACCACATCCATGCTCTCTGAGACTTCTTCCCGCTTTTAACACTCTCAAATCAGGGGTGCAAGTGGCCAGAGATCTGCTCAGTCAGCTTCTGCTGGCAGGTCAGCAGCCTGAGCTTCTGGGCCTCTCTAAGCTTGAATGGCCAATTCACACCCAAGTCATAAACTTTTGTAAACACACTTTTCAGTTTAACTCTTGTTCCTCAGTACAGTTTTAAAGTACTTTCCCTAGACAGGGGTCCCTACAGCTTTTCTTCCCATACAAAATTCCTTTCTTTACTTTACAAAAGTAAAAAACCAAGATAGATTTCATTACTTCTGATTAGACACTTTAAAATGTTTTTTGAAACCACAGCAAGATTAAATTACTACCTGGAAGTAAAAAGAAAGAAAAACACACGCAGAAAAACTGATGTCACATATGTCTGTTCAGAAGCCTGACCTAAAGTGACTGGCAAGTGCTGTGGGTTGAACTGTGTCCTGTAAGACATGTTGAAGTCTTGACCCCCAGCACCTGTGAAGTGATCTTACTTGGAAATACAGTGCTTGTAGATGTACTGAGTTAAGATTAGCTCATACTGGATTAGGTGGCCCCTACTCCAATGGCTGGTGTCCCTAGAAGAGGAAAATCTGAACATAGACAAAGACAACAGGAAGAAGGGCATGTGAGAACAGAGGCAGAGATCAGAATGATGCATTTATAAGCCAAGAAACCCAAGTCTCTCCCCTAGGAACTTGAGGGAGCTTGGCCTGCCCACACCTTGATTTCAGATTTCTGGCCTCTGCAACGAAGAGAATAAATGTTTTGAGCCACCTAGTTTGTGGTAATTTATTATAGTAGCTCTAAGAAACTAACACAGCAAGGGAATTCAGAAGAAAATATTATAGGCAAAGAAATTAAGATGCGCCGAGGCTGGTTTGGCTCAGTGGATAGAGCGTCGGCCTGCGGACTGAAGGGTCCCGGGTTCGATTCCGGTCAAGGGCATGTACCTGGGTTGCAGGCACATCCCCAGTAGGAGGTGTGCAGGAGGCAGCTGATCGATGTTTCTCTCTCATCGATGTTTCTAACTCTCTATCTCTCTCCCTTCCTCTCTGTAAAAAATCAATAAAATATATTTAAAAAAAAAAAGAAATTAAGATGCTTTGTGTAGATTTAAAAAATAAACTAAAGCAAAGAGACTTTACTTTGAACATGCCAAGGTACTTTCAGGATACTGTTAATAAGTAAGTCTCGCCAGTTTGACTCAGTGGATAGTGTCAGCCCGTGGACTGAAGGGTCCTGGGTTCGATTCTGGTCAAGGAGACATACCTTGGTTGCAGCTCAATCCCGGCCCAGGCTCTGGTTGGGGTACGTGCGGGAGGCAACCAATGGTGTCTCTCTCACATTGATATTTCTCTATGTCACTCCCATCCCTTCCATTCTCTCTAAAAATCAATGGAATAATATCCTCGAATAAGGATTAACAAAAAGTAAGCCTCCTTAGGTATTCAGAATCCTGGATTCTGTAGGGAGGGCAGGTACAGTCACCAAGCTGGAGGGGAGAAGGGAGAACACCTTGACAATGTAGAGGACTACAATAATGACACTAATGAGAACTATATACCAGGCACGTGTTACCTTATTTAACCTCCACAACCACCCTAGGGATGTTTCATTTGCCACATTTTATGTTATTTGAGGCTGAAATAAATAAAATTACTCGCTCAGATTAATCGAGCCAGAAAGGGGAAGATCCCAATTTATAACCAATTTATTCCTCTCATTGAAGAATCTCTGTCCTTTCCACTCTGCAGCCCTGGCACAGATTTTTTTAAAAAAGTATTTATTTTTTTTAAATTATAAAGGGTGTCCCAAAATTCACGCAAGAAATAATTTTGATAGAAAACACAGGTTTATAATTAAAAATTGTAATTTTTTTATTGATTCATAAAGTATACAGTATAGGGTTATGTATGGAATAGCATATCGGGTAAATGGCCTCCACGGCTTTGCTGGCACATACGCACTCTTTTTTTTTAAAAAAAAAATATATTTTATTGATTTCTTACAGAGAGGAAGAGAGAGGGATAGAGAGTTAGAAACATCGATGAGAGAGAAACATCGATCAGCTGCCTCCTGCACATCTCCCACTGGGGATGTGTCCGCAACCCAGGTACATGCCCTTGACCGGAATCGAACCCGGGACCTTTCAGTCT
>NW_005871146.1:1809339-1824698 GCF_000147115.1 Myotis lucifugus | reverse complement strand
ACAAAATTTTTATATTATTGACTATATTCCCTGTGCTGTACATTATATCCCTGTGACTCTTTTTCCCTTCCCCTTCTTTACCCCCAACTCTACCCCACCCACCCCTCTCCTCTCTGGCCAATTTACAGAAGAAAACAGAACTATGTAGGTATCCTGGGAGGGGAGCAGCAACAAGCAGTTACAAGAGGCTCTGATAATGGTACCTGGGGACCCAGAGACCCCTTCTCAGAATCACATTTTTAAATACACAAAATAAAGCAGATAGGATTATAAAGTAAGCTGATTACTTTGAAACACACTTCTCAAAATAGTAAAATTACTGTGATATTATAAAATATGTAACACATGAATTAAAAGGACTAGTGACACGTCTACCAACGGTCACACTTCTGAAGAAGCACCGATGAGTAAGAGGTATTTTAAGATATCAGCAAAGACGGATGCATGATGTGAACAAGATCTGTGAATTCTACTGGTCTGATGCCTACATTCATAATTGAAGGAAATGCTACATTTTAGCTAGAGGTTAGTAAAAATAAAATAAATTCCCCACTTCCTGATTTCTGTCTATTGAGCCCTTGAATGAACATATGTTAAAATTTGCCAGTATTATTTATCCAAAGAAACCTAAAACACTAACTCGAAAAAAAAATAGGCATGCATATATTCATTGCAGCATTATTTATAATAACCAAGATATGGAAGCAATTAAATGTCTATCAATAGATGAATGGATAATGAAGAAGTGATACATATATACAATGGAATATCAGTCAGCCATAAAAAAAAAAGCATGAAATCTTGCCATCTGCAACAACATGGATGGACCTACAGGGTATTGTGCTGAATAAATAAGTCAGACAGAGAAAGACAAATATCATATTATTTCACTTATATGTGGAGTCTAAAAAAATAAAATAAAATAAAATGAACAAGCAGAGCAGAAACAGGTTCATAGATACAGAGATCAGACTGATGGTTGCCAGATAGGAGGCAGATTGGGGAACTGGGTGAAAGAGGTGAAGGGATTAAGAAGTAAAAATTGGTAGTTACAAAATAGTCATGGGGATGTAAAGTACAGCATAGGGAATATAATCAATAATATTGTAAAAATTATGTATGGTGTCAGATGGTACTAGATTTATTGGGGTGATTACTTCATAAGTTATATAAATGTCTAATCACTGGTTGTACACCTGAAACTAATGTAATATTTTATGTCAACTGTAATAGAAAATAATTATTAAAGAACAAACAAATCTCCCAATGTAAATAATATCATTTAAGAATAGCCTATGGTACCAATAGTGTGATCCAACTCCAGAAAATTAAATTTCAGGCCTTATACAATAGCTGCCCCCCTCCTTATCCAAAGTTTCTCCAATGGATGCCTGAAACCGCAGATAGTACTCAACAATGTATGTACTATGTCATGTCCTATACATACATATTCACTTAAAGGAAGCAATTTATGGCCTCTCTTTGGCATATCCGAATTGCCAGCACCACTAGTCTTGCACTTTGGAGTCATTAAGTAAAATACGAGATACCTGAACACAAGCACTAAGATACCCCGACAGTCAATCTGACAACTGAGATGGCTATTAAATGACTAATGGGTGGATAGCGTATCCAGTGTGAAGACAATGGACAAAGGGCTAATTCACATCTCAGGTGTGAATGAGGAGGATGGTGTGAGATGTCATCACACTACTCAGGACAGCACACAACTTAAAACTTATAAATTATTTCTGCAATTTTCCATTTAATATTTTCGGCCCACAGGTACCTGAAACTTCAGAAAGTGAAACTGTGGATGGTGCGAGGAAGACAACTGTATATTATAAAATAAAATAGCATTGCACTATTTAGAGTTATATATCATTACCTATTTTCCCTTAAATGAAAATGAATGCATCATAATAAAAAAAAAAGACCCTGCATAGCATTCCCCCAAACACCTTTTTTTTAAAGGACAGAGTCAGATTACACATCGCCAGGCCAGCCAAGGTGGGTGCGATGCGATTGGTCAGAGGGGTGGGGGATGCTCTGTGATCAATCGCCGCAAAGAGGGAGGCCCAGGCCACCAGCTGGCGGGGCGATCGATGTGGGGGTGGGGCTCCATGAGCACAAAGAGGGAGGCCCAGGCCACCAGCTGGCGGGGCGATCGATGTGGGGGTGGGGCTCCATGAGCACAAAGAGGGAGGCCCAGGCCACTGGCCAGCAGGGTGATCAATGAGGGAGGGGGGACTCTGCGATTGCCCCAAAGAGGGAAGCCAAGGCTACCCTCTGCACGGCAATCGTGGAGCCCTGGCCAGGTGGGCAGGGCCTCCCTTTTTGGGGCAATCCATCACGGAGCCCCAGCCGGGTAGGCAGGACCTACCTCTTTGGGGTGATCGACTGCAGGGCTCCCAGACTGTGAGAGGGTGCAGGTCAGGCTGAGGGACCCCTCTCCCCCGAGTGCATGACTTTCGTGCACCAGGCCTCTAGTGTGATCATAATAATAGATGTAGAAAAAGCATTTGACAAAATCCAGCACCCATTTATGATAAAAACTCTCAGCAAAGTGGGACTAGAAGAAACATACCTCATCATAATAAAGACCATATATGACAAACCCACAGCTAACATCACACTCAACAGGAAAAAACTAAAAGAGTTTCCCTTAAGATTAAGAATGAAACAAGAATGTCCATTTTTACCCCTCTTATTCAACACTATACTGGAAGTCCTAGCCACAATAATCAGACAAGAAGAAGAAATAAAAGGCATTCAAATTGGAAAGGAAGAAGTAAAACTGTCATTATTTGAAGATGACATCATACTGTAGAGAACCCTAAAGATTCCATTAAAAAACAACTACTAGAACTGATAAATTCAGTTAGCAAGACACAAAATAAACATTCAGAAATCATTTGCAGTTTTATGCACAAACTAGAGGCCCAGTGCACGACATTTGTGCACTGAAGGGAGGGTCCCTCAGTCCGGCCTGCGCCCTCTCGCAGTCCAGGACCCCTCGGGGGATGTCCAATTGCCAGCTTAAGCCCACTCTCCACAGGGAGCGGGCTTAAGCTGGAAGTTGGACATCCCCAGAGGGGTCCTTAGTGCTGCCGTGGAGGTGGGAGAGGCTCCTGCTACCACCGCTGCACTCACCAGCCATGAGCCCAGCTTCTGGCTGAGCGGTGTTCCCCCTGTGGGAGCGCACTGACCACCCGGGGACAGCTCCTGCATTGAGTGTCTGCCCCCGGTGGTTAGTGCGCATAATAGCGACCGGTCGTTCTGTCATTTGGTCAATTTGCATATTAGCCTTTTATTATATAGGATAATAAACTATCAGCATAAGAAACTAAGAAAATAATCCCACTTACAATTGCATCAGGAAAAAACACACCTAGGAATAAATTTAACCGAGGTAAAAGACCTGTACTTGAAAAATTGTAAGACACTGAAGAAAAAAATTGAAGAAGATACAAATAAATGAAAGCATATACCATGCTCATGGACAGGAAGAATTAATATCATTAAAATGTCCATACTATTGCCCTAGCTGGTTTGGCTCTATAGGATAGAGCGTCAGCCTGCATACGGAAGGGTCCCAGGTTCAATTACAGTCAAGGGCACATGCCAAGGTTGCGGGCTCAATCCTCAGTGTAGGACGTGCAGGAGGCAGCCAATTAATGATTCTCTCTCATCATTGATATTTCTATCTCTCTCTTCCTCTCTGAAATTAATAAAAAATATATTAACAAATAATAATAAAATAAAATGTCCATACTATCCAGAGCAATCTATAGATTCAATGTAATTCCTATCAAAATACTAATGGCACATTTCACAGAACTAGAACAAATAATCCAAAATTTTATATGGAACCACAAAAGACCCCAAATAGCCTCAGCAATCTTGATAAAAAAATAAAGTTGGATGGATCACACTACCTGATATGAAATTATACAACAAGGCCATAGTAATCAAAACAGCATGGTACTGGCATAAAAACATTCATATAGATCAATGGAATAGAATAGAGAACCCAGAAATAAATCCATGTTTATATGGTCAATTAATATTTGACAAAGGAAGCAAGGACATACAATGAGGTAAAAACAGTCTATTCAATAAATAGTGTTGGGAAAATTGGATAGATACATGAAAAAAATGAAACTAGACCACCTTCTTATAACATATATAAGAATAAACTCAAAATGGATAAAGACTTAAAATTTTTGTTGTTTTTTTAAATATATTTTATTGATTTCAGAAAGGAATGGAGAGGGAGAGAGAGAGATGAAAACATCAATGATGAGAAAAAAATCACTGATTGGCTGCCTCCTGCATACCCCACACTGGGGATCGAGCCCACAACCTGGGCATGTGCCCTGACCAGGAATCAAACTGTGACCTCCTGGTTCATAGGACGATGATCAACCACTGAGCCACACCAGCCTGGCAAGACTTAAAGTTTTTTGCACAGCAAAGGAAACTATCAACAAAATGAAAAGACAACCTATTGGACTGGAGAACATATTCGCCAATGATACATCTGATAAGGGGTTAATATCCAAAATTTGTAAAAAACTCAGCTTAACACCAAACAAACAACCCAATTAAAAAGTGAGCAGAAAACCTGAATAGACACTTCTCCAAGAAAGACATACAGTTGGCCAATAAACATATGAAATGTTGCTCAATATCACTAATCATCAGAGAAATGCAGATCAAAACTACAATGCGATTTCACCTCATGTCAGTCAGAATGGCTATCATCAACAAGTGTTGGTGAGGATGTGGAGGTAAGAGAAACCTAGTGCACTGTTGGTCAGAATGCAGATTGGTGCAACCACTATGGAAAACTGTTTGAATGTTCCTCAAAAAATTAAAATGGAATTGCCTTATGAACCAGTGATTCCATTTCTGGTAACATAATTCAAAGAAACCTGAAGCACTAATTCAAAAGAATATATGCACCCCTATGTTCACTGCAGCGTTATTTACAACAGCCAAGACATGGAAGCAACCCAAGTGCCCTATCAATAGATGAGTGGATAAAAAAGCTGTGGTATTGCCCAGCAGCAGTGGCTCAGTGGTTGAGCGCTGACTTACGAATCAGGAAGTCAGGGTTCGATTCTCAGTCAGGGCATATGCCCGGGTGTGGGCTCAATTTCCAGTGTGAGGCACACAGGAGGCAGCCAATCAATGATTCTCTCTCATCATTGATGTTTCTATCTCTCCCTCTCCCTTCCTCTCTGAAATAAATAAAAATACATTTTAAAAAAGAGGCTGTGGTACATATACACAATGGAATACTACTCAACCATAAAAAGGAATGAAATCTTAACTTTTGTGACAGCATAGACCAGGGGTGGGGAACTTCCAGCCACATAAGGCCTGAGAAATCATTTCATCTGGCCCTGTCCAGGCATTAGGGGTGAGTTAAATGTTTGACCAAATAAAGCAGGTTAATTTTTAAGCTGATAATTTTATATGGCCCGCAAATGATGTTAAATATCCAAATGGCCCTTGGCAGAAAAAAGATTCCCCACCCCCTCGCATAGATGGACTTAGAGGATATTATGCTACGTAAAATAAGTCACAGAGAAAGACAAATACCATATAATTCTACTTATATGTGGAATCTAAAGAACAAAGTAAAACAAAAAATAAAAACAGACTCATAGATATAAAGAAGAGGCTGACTGAATATCATGATAACTATGTATGGGGACCACGTGGGTACTTGAAGCATCGAGGGAACCACTCTGTAATGTATATGAATTGCTAACCACTTTTCTGTGCATCTGAAACTAACAGAGAATAATATTCAAAGTAAACTATCACTGAAAAACTAAAAAATAGACAGTGCCAGTCGTGTTTCTTTTTTACTTGCATACAGGATTATCAGAATCTAAACTGTACTGCTCCAAAATATCTTGAAAATGTTTAATGCAAAACTTGGCAGTAAAAAAATTACAGATGAGTAATTTATACCACAAAAATAGTGAAGATATAAAGCCAAATATACAACGGAACATTGGTATAATTATATTAAAAATTTATATTGTACACTGGGGAATGGAACTGAAATACTTTACCTTCATCATCACAAACTGTATTAAGGTACCATGCCTCCTATCTCCCCACCTGTGGCACTGACCTACTGGAAATGGCAAAGCTCGGCCCTGGAGTCACACCGCTCTGTCCACAGTACTTTCTTTCCTGGCCACCAGGTGAACCACCAACAGAAGATTCCAGGAAAGGGAGTGAAGCTCTTTAGTTGAGCTGCCTAGCGGATCCTAGGTAGTCAAAAGATGAAGAGGAAGGACTCTGGTTTGGGCAGGAACCAACTGCAGTAGAACGTGGCCCAAGCATAGTAGAAAGAATGCTGGACATGGAGTCAAAAGGGAAAATGGAATGGAAACTTATCAAACCACTACAATACCACCATTTGATATATGGCCTTTACAGATCCCATCTCATTTATTTTCAAAACTGTGTGTATTAGATACTTTGAATTATTGCACAGATTTTTTAAAAAGGCTAAGGGTCCACCAAAGATCAGGAAACTTGCAGATTGTTAGAATTTAACTCTGAGTGTTAGGTACTAAGCAGATGCTGTTTCTGGAACTTCTTTCCCATTTTGAGACTTGGCTCTAGGCCAGGGGTGGGCAAACTTTTTGACTCGAGGGCCACAATGGGTTCTTAAACTGGACCGGAGGGCCGGAACAAAAGCATGGATGGAGTGTTTGTGTGAACTAATATAAATTCAAAGTAAACATCATTACATAAAAGGGTACGGCCTTTTTTTTTTTTTTAGTTTTATTCAGTTACTATCCACACTTTGATTTTAAGAGACAATTACATCCTTCAAATTTTCAAATGAGTTAGTAAACTCATCAGCTATATGACTTTGGAAGGGTCCTGTAACCCTTCAAAGCCTCAGTTTACTGTTTTAAAGCGAATCCAAAACTGCTGACCTACTTCACTGGGTGGCTGTGTGATTCAAAGGACCTGTATTGGCTGAAAGCATCCTATAAGTGTGAGCAGTTACTATCCACACTTTGATTTTTAAGAGACAATTACATCCTTCAAATTTTCAAATGAGTTAGTAAAATTCCAGTTCCCAGCAGTGGGTAGAGCAACTGCTGGGATCACGCTCCTCTATATATTTCAGACCAAAGGCTGTATTCCACCATTTCTTGCTTGAAAAATTTCATTGCTTTGCCAAGGGAATTTTGTTTGACTTCTGTAGAAATTCATATTCAATTGATAATATAGTTCAAGGGGAAAAAGAGGATTACCAGCTATCTTTAACTTTTTCAGGAATGTCTCTGTTTTCTAAATTAAGAGTTATCGGGATAGGGGGGGATGGGGTAGCACAGATCTGGAAGAGAAGTGGCCACCCCAAAAATACAGAACACTTAATGCAGGAGAACCTTGGAGATACTGGAGGTCCATTTCCAGACCACTGCAAAAAAAGTGAGTTGTAATGTTTTTGCTGGCAGAGGGTCTTGCTTTCAATTTTTAAAACAAGTTAATATCTGTGTAACACAATAAAGCAAAGCCAGGACAGCAGATCTCAAACTTTAGTGTGGCAAAAAGACTGTCCCTGGGTTGCATGTTAAAAGTCCAGACTACTGGGTCTCCACCCTAATGACTCCAATTCAGTAGCTCCAGCTGGGGCTCAGGGATCTCTACTTTAGCTTGCCCCCTGGATGGTCTTCATTCCAAACTTTGAGAAACTGGCTAGAAGATTAATTCTGCAAAGTTTGACTGGTCTATACTGGAGTATCTAACAAAATGCAGTACTTTTAATGATGACAACAATTAAGATTATGATAAAAGTCAACATTTATTAGATTTACTATGTTCCAGGAATTTAAGTATCTCATATGCATTATTTCATTTAATCCAGGTAGGCACTGTTATCTCCATTATTAAAGAAACTTAAACTTTAAAGAGGCTTAAGTAGGCCAAGTATCTTTCTTAAGGATAGAGCTGGCTAGTAGTGAAACTAGGATTTGAACTCAGGAAGCCCTACCCACAAAGCCCATCTATTTTTACACCATGGACCTTCCTGACCACTCAGAAATGCTGGCACTGATGGCTGAAATTTTAGAAGCACACTGACCCTGGTTTCCTAGAAAGTTACAAGCTTTAGCACTCTTTCCTCTCCAACCAACCTGAGCATCATTCCCCCCTCACCCTCGCCTTTACTCTGATCATTCTACATGAATGAAGCATTCCAAATTGCTGTTTTGTCCCTAGACTGTCACTGGCAGGAGAAACATGGATAACATTCCGTTTAGAAAGTGACATGTGGCAATTTGTATGACCTTCTGCCAACTAAACCATGGCAGACACGGCAAACTGAACGCGTGTCACTGAGCCAACTGGAAAGTGATTCCCAGAGCATCCCCAACTTTGGATGCTCTGTGATCTTAATTATTACAGAGAAGCTAAAGATGCAAAAAAAAAAAAAAGACCAGGAAAAAAACATACAAACTGGCATCAGTTTCTTTCCCCCAAAGAATACTGATACTACACTTTTCTGTACTGTATAACTTCAGTATAGTCTATTATGACTTTGTTACCTACAAAGTAAAACAAGTCACTAAATAAGAAAATATTGGAACCAGCAAATACACTATTCATATCATTGCATTTAAATATTTCATATACTTTAGAAAGCTTAATAATATGATACAGTACGTCATTTATACTTGATTATAAATGGTTATTATAATAACCTATAAAAATTAGGATCTTAGGTATATCCTATATAATAAAAACCAAATATGCAAACTGACCAAACAACAGAACGACCAGTGGAATGACTGGTCACTATGACGTGCACTGACCACCAGAGGGCAGACGCTCAGCGCAGGAGCTGCCCCCAGCTCACAGGCCCCAGGCCAGCCAAGGCAGGTGCCAGCAAGGGCCCCCTGATCGCCTCACCGGTCACCCCGAAGATTGGCCCTGATCACCAGCCAGGCCTAGGGACCCTACCCGTGCACGAATTTCATGCACTGGGCCTCACATAGATATATAATTCTGTCTCCCTCTCCCCACTTGTTTTTAATGAGAAAATACTATTTGATGACATTTCACTAGAGAGAAACTGTTCAAGAAATGAGCCACAGTAAAGTTCAAGAATTATATGACACCTGTATGTACTTTTCTTTAGATTTCACATTTTTAGGAATTTTAGAAGCAGCTTTCAATTTTATAAAGTTCTGTTGCCTATCAAATGTTGAGCATCCATTCAGAAGTACTTTGAAACTTTCCACTGGAAAAGAAATAGCTGTTTATGTAATAATGAGCATAAACCTTTTCAGAGCATGTGGAAACTTCTTTTTAAAAAGGCTGAGATTAAAAAGTACAGACTTCCAGTTATAAAATTAGTCATGGCGATGTAATGTACAGCATACGGAATAGAGTTGATAATATGATAATAACTATGCACGGTGTCAGGTGATACTAGACTTATCACAGTGATTATCTTGTTAGGTATACAAATGCCTAATCACTATGTTGTATACCTGAAACTAATATAATACAGTATGTCTACTACAATTTAAAAATAAATGAAAAAAACAAATACTGAGTTAGAAAATGTTGAACTCAGTTGTAAAAGTAAAAGGTAACTTTCACATTTAGATGCATGACCTGCATTCTTATGATTTAATAAAATTTCTGCAAGAGATTGTTTTTTTCTATTTAGGAATTTTTCTCCTGCAAAAAGGAAAGTGAAAATACTAGTAAATAAATCAAAAACACCTCAGGAGAAACTAAACATAAGCTAGCACAAAGATGACTAATAGAAAGCACACTGATTCTTGTCTCAACAGAGGAAAGAGCATGCCTTGGAGGGAAAAAGTCTGTTGAAGGATGTGCACCCAGGGTTGCTACTTAGGGAATATTATAAAACACTGACAATATAGCAGATGTCCCTGTAACACAATGTTAACTTCATTAGAAATACTTACTTACTAAAAGTACAATTAATAGCATATTTTCAAATTATGTCTCCAACTGTAATTTCAATTCTTGTGATTGAAATTACAGGGCATCTTTGTCAGAGAAAATGGAGAGCCCAGGAGAGTATGGAAACTTACATTCCACAGTTCAACAAATGGAGGTGGGATCATCAGATGTTCATATGCCAAAAAATGATCCAAGCTCTTTACTAGTACTTCACATTATAAACAAAATTCAACTAAAATGGAGCATATACCTAAATGTGAGAGCTAAAACTATAATAATTCCAGAGGATAGGAGAAAGTTTTTGTGAACTTGGGATAGGCAACGATTTCTTAGCTCTAACACAAGAAGCATAATCCCTAATAGAAAAAAAATTATTAAATTTTCATCAGATGAGGAGATAACCAAGATGGCGGCATAGGTAAACACCAGAGACTGCTGCCGCAAACAACCACTTCAAAAATACAACTAAAAGACGGAACAGACATTACCCAGAACCACAGGAAAGCTGGCTGAGGAGAGACTCTTCAACTAGAAGGAAAGAGAACAGCATACCGAAGCTCAGAAGAGGCGCAGTGTGGAAAATATAAAGGTACCGAGGTGCGTGCGCAAAGCGGGCTGGTGGCGGAGGGCGTGGTTGTCGTTTTCAATCAGGAGGGAGTCTCAGACTCTGGGCTCCAGATCCGGGCGAGTCTCTAGGGACTCAGACTCAGACGGGAGAAGCGGGATTGTCCGGCATCAGTTGGAATCTGAGGGCAGCTTTCTCTCCGAGGTTTGCAGCAGCGGCCGGGGTTCTGAGAAGCAGAGCCTCTAGGAACGGGACTGAGAGCAGCCATAACTGCTCCCTCCACCTGCCCTGTTGATCCCGCCCCGCCCAAGCCCTGCGCAGAGCCATTTGCCGGATCGCCTCAGGCAAAGGCTAGATTAGCACCTCCCCAGAGGACAGAAGTTTTCCCACTGCAGACACAGCTGATTCTCACAGCCAGTCAGCCTGGTGGTCAAATCCCTCTAGTGTTAACTACAACAATCAGGGCTTAACTACAACAAGACTGCGCACAAAGACCACTAGGGGGTGTACCAAGAAAGCGTAAAAAATGCGGAGACAAAGAAACAGGACAAAACTATCAAGGGAGGATATTGAGTTCAGAACCACACTTTTGAGGTCTCTCAAGAGGCTTCTAGAGTCTGTCGATAAACTTGATGAGATGTATAGGAAATCTAATGAGACCCTCAATGGTGTGATAAAGGACCATCTAGAAAGTAAGCATACACTGACTGAAATAAAGAATATTATACAGACTCCCAACAGCAGACCAGAGGAGGGCAAGAATCCAGTCAAAGATTTGAAATGCGAAGAAGCGAGAAACACCCAACCAGAAAAGCAAAATGAAAAAAGAACCCAAAAATACGAAGATAGTGTAAGGAGCCTCTGGGACAGCTTCAAACATACCAACATCAGAATTATAGGGGTACCAGAAGATGAGAGAGAGCAAGATATTGAAAACCTATTTGAAGAAATAATGACAGAAAACTTCCCCTACCTGGTGAAAGAAATAGACTTACAGGTCCAGGAAGCGCAGAGAACCCCAAACAAAAGGAATCCAAAGAGGACCACACCAAGACACATCATCATTAAAATGCCAAGAGCAAAAGACAAAGAGAGAATCTTAAAAGCAGCAAGAGAAAGAAACTCAGTTACCTACAAGGGAATACCCATACGACTGTCAGCTGATTTCTCAACAGAAACTTTGCAGGCCAGAAGGGAGTGGCAAGAAATATTCAAAGTGATGAATACCAAGAACCTACAACCAAGAGTACTTTATCCAGCAAAGCTATCATTCAGAACTGAAGGTCAGATAAAGAGCTTCACAGATAAGGAAAAGCTAAAGGAGTTCATCACCACCAAACCAGTATTATACGAAATGCTGAAAGGTATCCTTTAAGAAGAGGAAGAAGAAAAAGGTAAAGATACAAATAGTGAACAACAAACATGCATCTATCAACAAGTGAATCTAAGAATCAAGTGAATAAATAATCTGATGTACAGAATGAACTGGTGATTACAATGAATCAGGGACATAGAAAGGGAATGGACAGACTATTCTTGGGGGGGGAAAGGGGAATGGGAGATACGGGAAGAGACTGGACAAAAATCGTGCACCTATGGATGAGGACAGTGGGTGGGGAGTGAGGGCAGAGGGTGGGGCGGGAACTGGGAGGAGGGGAGTTATGGGGGGGGGGAAGAGGAACAAATGTAATCTGAACAATAAAGATTTAAAAATAAATAAATAAATAAATAAATAAATAAATAAATAAATAAATATACATAAATACCAGAAAAAAAAATTTTTCATCAGATGAGATACTTTTGCTTTTCAAAAGACACCATTAAGACAAAATGACAACCCAGAGACTGTGAGAAAATATTTGCAAGTTTATATCTGATAAAGATAAAGAACTTGTATGCAAAATATACAAAGAAACCTTACTGCTCAATAGTAAAACAAAAATACAGTAAAATTATGAACAAACAATTTGAATAGACACCACCAAATATGATAAATGAATGGCTAATAAACACATGAAAAGATGCTCAACATCACTAGTCATTAGGGAAATGCTAATAAAAATAAAAATAACCAGCCTCGCCAGAGAGTTCAGTTGGTTAGAGCATCATCCTGATACTCCAAGGTTGCGGGTTTGATTTCCTGTCAGGGCACATATAAGAAGCAACCAATGAATGCATAAATAAATGGAGCATCAAGTATCTCTCTCTCTCTCTCTCTCTCTCTCTCTCTCTCATCTAAAAATCAATATAGAAAAAAATTTAAAAGGAAATAGAACCCCATATATGCCAAACTTACCTACTTACTAAAATATTCTATTTTTACCCTTTGAATTACAGCTAGTGCTGTAATTGCACATTTATATGTGTGCTTTAGTACATATAATATTAACTTTTCTTTTTATCATTAAGGACTCATGGCTTTTCATAGAGTCAGGTTGTACCTGTAGGTCAACAACTGTAGATCTAGTCATTCTTTGTGACATGCACATTGTCACAACCTGACCCCTTTCAGCTGACTCTTTTGTCTTTTCAGCAAAAGCCCAGCACTTTTTCACAGAATCCTGGTTTTATGGCATAGCAACATGCTTCAGGCCATCCTGATTTTCCCCAGCTCCCAAATAGGGACTCAGCGTCTTTGAAGGAGCCCTGGCTATTGCTAAGGAAATATACTACTGAGCTCAATATTTGGGTGCTGATGGAACAAGCAGACTGGTGATGAGATGACCCTCTAATGCAGTGGTTCTCAACCTTCTGGGCCTTTAAATACAGTTCCTCATGTTGTGACCCAACCATAAAATTATTTTCGTTGCTACTTCCTAACTGTAATGTTGCTACTGTTATGAATCGTAATGTAAATATCTGATATGCAGGATGGTCTTAGGGGACCCCTGTGAAAGGGTCCTTCGACCACCAAAGGGGTCGCGACCCACAGGTTGAGAACCGCTGCTCTATGGCCACTGAAAAAAACAGACCTAGGGAATATGGTGCTTCCTAAGGTCATAATTATGTTCATGGTGAGACTGCTCATAACTTTCTTATATTACTATACTCTTTCTTTTTTTTAAAAAAAAATATATTTTTATTGATTTCAGAGAGGGAGAGAGAGAAACATCAATGATGAGAGAGACTCATTGATCATCTGTCTCCTGCACTCCCCCTACTGGGGATAGAGCCTACAGCCCAGTACCTGACCGGGAATTGAACCATGACCTCCTGGTTCATAGGTTAATGCTCAACCACAGAGCCATACCAGCCAGGCTATACTCTTTCTTGCATACAATTTTAAATGGACTCTACGACATGCCTATTTAGATTTTTTGGGGGTTGTTTTCGTTAATCCTCATCTGAGGATCTTTTTCCATTGATTTTTAGGGAGAGTGGAAGAAAGAGGGAAAGACAAAGAGAAACATTGATGTGAGAGAAACACATCGATTGGTTGCTTCCTGCACACACCCTGACCAGGGCCCAGGCCAAGAGGAACCTGCAACCAAGGTACGTGCCCTTGAATGGAATCGAACCTAGGACCTTTTAATCTGCAGGCCAACGCTCTAACCACTGAGCAACCGGTTAGAGCTATTTAGATTTTTAACACTTCACTCAGATTGTGATTATCCTCACCACCTCTGATTTTACCATTGCTGTGTGACTCAAGGATCATTATTTTGAGGATACCTGTATGTGTCCTTTATCAAGAAAGCATCTTATAGCCCGCCAAGCGTGGCTCAGTGGTTGAGTGTAGACCTATGAACCAGGAGGTCATGGTTTGATTCCCAATCAGGGCACATGCCCAGGTTGTGGGCTCGATCCCCTGTAGGGGGAGTGTTGGAGGCAGGCAATCAATGATTCCCTCTCATCGTTGATGTTTCTATCTCTCTCTCTCCCCCCTCCTCTCTAAAATCAATAAAATTTTTTTTAAAAAAGAAAGCATCTTATAAAAACATGTACAGAATTATTGTTTTCATGTAAACGCATATTTGTCATATAGCTGTTAGATAGAATTATAAAATTATTTACACATATACATTCATTATGTAAATTTTAAAAATCAAAATAAAATACCACTATATACCCTCTTGAAGAGCTAGGATTCAAAATACTGACAATACCAAATACTTGCAAGGATGCAGAGAAACTGGAAACCTAATACATTGCTGGGGATGACTACAATGGGATGACTATTTTAGTAACTAGTTTGGCAGTTACAGTTACACACAGAATTACCATATGATGTAGAAGTTCAACCCCTAGTTATCTACCCAAGACCGTGGTCAGTAAACTGCGGCTTGCGAGCCACATGCGGCTCTTTGGGCCCTTGAGTGTGGCTCTTCCTAAGCCTTAGGAGTACCCTAATTAAGTTAATAACAATGTACCTACCTATATAGTTTAAGTTTAAAAATTTGGCTATCAAAAGAAATTTCAATCATGTACTGTGATATTTGGCTCTGTTGACTATGAGTTTGCCGACCACTAACCCAAGAGAATGAAAACATATGTCCACAAGACTTGCATGCAAATGTTCACAGCAGCATTATTCATAACAGCCAAAAAGTGGAAGCAAGTCAAGTGTATACCAACTGATGAACAGATAAACAAAACATGGGCTATCCACTCAACTGAATATTATTTGGCCATAAAATGAATGAAGTACTGATACATGCTACAACATGGATGAACCTTGAAAAAAAGATGCTAGGTGAAAGAAGCCAGACACAAATGACCATATATACCTTACTCTATTTCTATGAAATATCCAGAAAGTATAATCTACAGGCACAGAGCAGATCGGTTCTAGGATGGAACAGGGAATGCC
>NW_005871146.1:1766711-1808293 GCF_000147115.1 Myotis lucifugus | reverse complement strand
CAGAGTTAATAATCCTATCCTTGGAGCTCCCATGCTTCTTCTTACATTCCTCATTAGAAACTCATCACACTGTATCATAATTATCTCTATACATTCCAATCTAACAATTAGACTATGAACCTAAGAAAATAAGAATAGCTTTAAACACACACACACACACACACACACACACACACACACACACAAAACTCTTTCTTGCCCTCACCGGTTTGGCTAAGTGGATAGAGCATCAGCCTGCAGACAGAAGGATCCCAGGTTCGGTTCTGGTCAAGGGCATGTACCTCGGTTGCAGGCTCCTCCCAGGCCCCGGCCCTGGTTGAGGCATGTGCAGGAGGCAACCAATCAATGCGTTTCTCTCACATTGATATTTCTTTCTGTCTTTCCCTCTCTTCTACTCTCTCTAAAAACCAATGGAAAAATATCCTTGAGTGAGTATTAAAAAATAAAAACAAAGAAAAATAAACACACAACTTTTTCTTGTCCGTATGTCTGGCATATAGTAGCCAGGTAATAAATGAACAAGGTACATTACTATTTATTATGTGTTGTTTCATTTACTCCTGTTCCTTCCTTATATATTCTATTTCAGAGCCTTATTACCTCTGAGTTCTTATTGGCAATACATTCCTGATAGCGTTCCCATGGTGGATTAATTTCTCCAAAACACAGTTCTGAGCCGGGCTCTTCTCTGGTCAAAAACATCCTTGATTCCTCAGCAGTTACCAAGTAATGTATAGATTCTTTAACTCTGGCATTTCAGAGTGCCCATCATCTGGATAATTTCATCCTAACTTGCATGATTTCCCTACACCAAACCAAATTATGTTATTTCTTGTTCTCTCAAATCACACAAAATCTCTGTACATCTGACTACTGAAATGTCCCACCTTTCCCTCCATAACTACCTGCAAAAATCTCACCTTCAAATCAGAGTTGATCACCTTTATTAAGCCTTCCTTGACTTGGTACATGAGTGAAAACTACAACTCTTCCGAAATCCTAGAGCATTATGGTTTTACCTCTTTTGGGGTATTTAATCCATTCTGCATAGTTCTACTGTGATTTAGACACATCTTAGCTCATCTATAATTTCCTTGACAACATCAACTACTCTTCCTTATAGAACTATGCCTGTTTCATACCTGGCAGGTGCTTAACAAATTTAGTTTGGTGCATTATTAAAATAATACAAAGACTGGGTTATGGTAAAACCTATCTCTCAGGCATTTAAAAGAAATTAATGTGAAGTCAAACTAATTCAAGAACTTCACAATCCCCCCTAAGGCTATATTACACAGTGGCATTTAAAAACCAGTTTTGGAAAAAACTGGCCTTAACTGGCCCATATCTTAAGAAGTCAGGTCAACCTAAGACGGAAAAATCATCTAAACTGATGTAATCATCACAGAGTGACAGCCAGTGTTAAACACGAGGCTAAGTGTTTAACATGCCTAATTTTCTTAGTTGTGACAAACCTCCAAGGCAGATAAAGCTATTCCACATTCTATCCTTGAACAGATTTCGGCCAACAGAAGTTCAACAGTTTGCCCAATGCTAGGTATCTTTTGAATGGCAGAACCAAGATCCCTACCAAACTAGAAACATTTACCAAAAGACTAAAGCTCCCTATGAAGGAGTTACAGTGGATTCTCATCATTTAAAAGGGCTTCATCTATGGCAGCAAACCAGTGTCCTGCAAGAAGTTTTAAACCATGCAACACCTATTTATGGCAGCAAACCAGTGTCCTGCAAGAAGTTTTAAACCATGCAACACCTATTTAGTCAACACCTATTTTTAGTCAAATAAAAAAAATGACAACAGCCAATACAATAATAGCTCTTTGGTGTGAATGAATCAAAAATACACCTATATTTTTGTCAGATCAGCAAAATATAATATTTTTTGTGGTGTGCCGCCAAATTTTAGTTATTAGTTTATGTGTGTCATGAGATGAAAAAGGTTGAAATCACTATCTATGGCATAGTTCAACACTATCACGAATTACTGAATCTATACTGCATAACTAAGGACAGGACCCCGTTACCCGTGACACAATTCAGCCAAAGGCATTATTGCGTGACTTGGTAGGAAAACCAGCAATAACACTAAATTCCTGTGCCTGTACCTTTATAATGTTTAGGGAGCACTATGTACAAGTATAAATGCTACACTGCATGTTTAAATCAAATAACAATTTTAGGAATTCCTTCAATTGATCTTTGTTCTCACAACAAAGTTTACCACTAGGTGGCAGAAGTATAACATTAAGGAAGTGATGTTTCTACAGTGCTTTATAAATGAAGCCTGACATTTCCCAAATCCTTTTTATAGTAACATAAAATCGTGTTAAATAGCTTAGGGTTTAAAAAAATATTTTGTCACTTTTAGAGTGGCTAGTTACAAAGAAATGATTTTAAATAAAAAATTAATCTCACTTATTGAAAATACATTATATATTAAATATAATATGCAGATTCCAACCTTTTTGTACTCAATAATTGCCACAGCTTAAACGATCTTTGCACATGAAAACAGAACTATACTATCAATACATTAAAAAAAACACTATACATTAAGATATAATAGACTGAAATTTAATGTTGTGTAATGCTATACAAGGTAAATAAAAACTGCTTTTAACCCATGAAGGTTGGAATTCTTGCATTTTGCAAGGTGTTTTTTGTTTTTATTTGTTCCATTTTGTTTGTATTTTGTTTCTAAATGTCAAAATAAAAGAGAAAGTCTGGGTCTTCTAGCTTCCAAAATTGTAACAAAATAAATTTCTGTTGTTTAAGCAAAAATAAATAATAAATAAATAAATGAATAAGAGAAAGTTTTAGGTTATATTTTACAAGCACTTCCCTTCAAGTAAAACTAAAGATCACCAATACATAAAATAAAAATTGGGCAAAATTATCATTATATTTTTCTCTTTTTGACATTTACATTAAAAGTACAAGAGGAAGCTTGATGTGCTACATAAGAATTTTGAGGATATAAATACAACTTAAAAATGTGATGACTATCTTAAGACAAATTTATAGAGTTATCTATCAATATATATGGAATTTTAATAACTTGTGCCTATCTGCTTTCTATATTTGGTGGTCCCTTGTGGGTAGAAATTAAATCATATATAATTAAGAATAACAAATATACCTGATCAAATCACTGGGGAAGTAACTAAGTTAGAAATTAACCCTTGCATGGCCCTGGCCGGGTAACTCAGTTGGTTAGAGTATTGCTCCGATACACCAAGGTTGTGGGTTCGATCCTTGGTCAGGGCACATACAAGAATCAACCAATGAATAGATAAATAAGTGGAACAACAAATTAATGTTTCTCTCCCTCCCAAATTAATTTTTTTAAAGAAACTAACCCTTGCATATATTCACTTAATATGCACTCAGGAATAAAATATTTTAATGATTATTTACTAATTTTGTTAAACAAAAAATAAAATCTCCACCTTAACATAAAAACCCTCTAGACCTATGCAAATTATTTTACGTATGGGAAGTAGGGGGGTGGGAAGGATAGTCCCAAACCCTCAGTGTGACAGTTCAGGGTGTTTGGTGGAAGGAATTGTGCTTCATCTCATCAACCAGGAAGGAGTGAAGCCCTGACTGGTTCAGGTCTTGGCCAATTACATAAAGCAGAGCTAGCAGCACTAGAATGCCTTCCCAAAGCTGGCAGCGAGTCCTGTGTCCTCACAACTGTTTCACAAGGCTTCTTTGGAAATCTGCAAATGAACAAATGGTGCTCATATAGAAGACTTCTGGAAGACATACTGGCCCTGAGGTCTCATATAAACCTAGGTCCACAAAGTGATGCCAACTCACTGCTCTGGCTGCCCAGGGTTCCTTCAGGCTGACTTACTGGTATATCTGAAAGTCATCTGCAATAGGCTTTGCTTTCTAAGTCTCTCTGTAAAGCAAAGGTAAAAAATGGACTGTCCATACATCAAAATAAAAAGCTTCTGCACAAGAAAGCAAAATAAACCATTAAAACAACGAGGTACCACCTCACACCTGTCAGAATGGCTACCATCAACAAATGATAAGTGCTAGTGAGGATGTAGAGAAAAGGGAGCCCTAGTGCACTGCTGGTGGGAATGCAGACTGATGCAGCCATTATGGAAAACAGTATGGAGTTTCCTCAAAAAATTAAATATGGAACTGCCATTTGACCCAGTGATCCCACTTCTAGGAATATATCCTACGAAACCCGAAGCACCAATCAGAAAGAATGTATGCACCCCTATGTTCATAGCAACACAATTTACAATAGCTAAGATCTGGAAACAGCCCAAGTGCCCATTAGTTGATGAATGGATAAAAAAGCTGTGGTACATTTATACCATGGAGTACTATACAGCAGTAAAAAAGAAGGATCTCTTACCCTTAGAGACAGCATGGAGGGACCTGGAGAGTATCATGCTAAGTGAAATGAGGCAGTCAAAGACAAGTACCACATGATCTCACTCGTATGTGGAATCTAATGAACAAAATAAACTAATGAACGGAGTGGATCCAAGAACATGGAAGCATGGAAGAGAGTGTGGAATCTCAGAGAGAAGGTGAGGGAGGGTGGGTAGATGGGAGCGAATCAACCAAAGACCTTGCATGCATATTGTATAACCCACGGACACAGACAATAGGGTGGTGAAGGCCTGGGGCGGGGGGGCAGGGACGGGCTGGAGGGGATCAATGGGGGGATAAAAGAGGAGGGACATATGTGATACTTTCAACAATAAAGATTTTTTTTAAATGGGCACTCCAAAAGCTCTCCAGCTTCCAAAAGATGTAGCATAATCATTTATCAGCAGCATTAATCCAAAACTGAGTTCCTCTTTAGGGATCGGGGGAAGAAATAGTTGCTAGGGGATTATTTTCTATGGCAAGCACCAATTTACACCTGTAAAACAGTCTAGAAATATATGTGAAGAATAATTTGCAATATATACACATGAATGCATTTGCTCATCTTTCAGCTCTGTAAGGTAATATTACCGAATGCATTTATAAAGTGAAAATTATACAGTGAGGTAAGTTGTCTGGCTTGACAGGATATGAAAAGAACATTGCTTTTGTAGCCTTGACAGTTATTAGCTGATTCAATTCATGAGATGCTTATGTTCTCCTCTAAAAATAAGTTCAATAACCATCATAAAAGTTGCTTTGAACCAGCACTGCTCAGGGCTTGACAGGTATCAAACTGCACATTTCTAATTCATTCCCAGGAAGTAAAACAGACTTAGAACACGTAATGGTCTCTTAACACAAAGAATCTCATTTATATGCACTCAGTTGAAAAGGATACAGAAACCATTTAAAATATAAAGAGAAGTATGTGGGTAATAACAAATGTATCAAAAATAAAAACTTTGAGAGCCCCTATTAGCTGCTTGGAATGGAAGACAGGTCTTTTTCAACTACCCCACCCCCACCCCCAATCTAGCACATAGTTGGTTCTCAATAAGTATCTTTTGAATATATGGTGTGGTAAGTGCCATCCGAAGAAATTTCCTACATTAGTCATTCATTTCAAAAGAGATAAAGATGACCGCTGAATGTGGTAAGCAGCAGGTTGACAAGAATAACTGTAATGGTAGGACAATCAGCAGAGTCCGCCTGCTCCTGTGGTTAAGTTAAAGAAAAAGAGTAAACACCAAGGAAAGCACGTGTGCACCTGGGCAACCTCCAGCGAGGACGAAGGGGGCGCTGTCCCAAGCACCCGTCCTGCCTCTGCCCTGCCCTTACCTCCTCCTCCTTTTCTTCTGGACCCGAAGCCTCGCTGAGGCTCAGCTGAGGGTGGCTTCTGGACCCGCTGTCCTCACTGCCGTTGTCACACGTGGCTGGCACCAAATCCGGGAAGGGCACAGGACCTTCACCCCTTTCGTTACTGTCCACTGAGCTCAGGGACAGCGCGCTGAGGTTGTTGGGGTCCTTCCCTGATGGGCTCTGGGGGCTAGGGGGCTTGGGGGCGGTGGGCCTTAGGGGTGTAGGCTGCTCGGGTTCCCATGTAAACTGGCTGCCAGGTTTTGGCTCAAGGGAGTCTTTGCGCGCTGCTTCCTGGGCAGGCGGGCTTGGCAACGCGCTGCCGGTGCAAGGACCGCCGCTCTGGGCCTCGAGAGGAAACACCGCGGTCTCCACGTCCACGTGGGGCCCCCGCGGGCCTGCTGGGCTGAAGTCCGGGCCCGGGCCGGCCCTCCTGCTCTCCGGCTCCGCGCCGCTGGACGCCCGGCGCGAGTAGTCGTCGTGCAGGCGGCTGCGGGGCCCGGGACGCGGGGCGGCGTCGCCGGGGCCGGGCGCCTCGCCCTTGGGACGCTCTCGCTTCCAGGCCGCGTCCGTGGCGCTGCTCACCAGCCTGAGGACCCGGTCGAAGTCCTTGGCCCTGATGGGGCTCTTCCAGCGTTTCGTCCTCCGCTCGGACCCGCCGAGCTTCTCCGAGTCGGCAGAGCAGCTGCTCAGCGTCCGTCGGGGCGCCGGCCGGTCGGGCGCCGTCCTGAGGTCGGCCAGGTTGGAGGCGGACTTCCTCTTGAAGGAGCTCTTCCTCAGGAAGCTCAGGTTGTCGGTGCTCTTGCTTCTCCGGTAGGCGACGCTGTTGATCTCCGAGTCCTTCACGAGGATGGCGCACACGGGGGCTCCGGTGGGCCCGGGGACTCGGGCGGGCCCGGCGGCTCCGGCTCCGCGTCCCGGAGGCTGATGCGGCCAGCCGTAGGCGCGGCGCAGGCTGCGGGAGCGGTGCGTGCTCCTCTGGAAGGCGTCGTCCGCCTCCTCGGGGTCCGAGCCGTCGGACACGGGCCCAGGCTGGGGGGGCCCGCCCGCGGGGATGGCCACGGCCGCCCCGTTGGGGAGGGCAGGGCCCGCATCAGGCTCCGAGGCCTCCTCCTTGGCTGCATCGGAGCCCTCTCGGTTTTGAATTCCTTGGAAGACGGAGGACTTCAGTTTTTTAAAGGACCCCATCTTCCCGAAGGAGGCCAGGGCGTTCCAGGTGGAGGAGTGCCCCATCAGCACCACGGAGCGGGGCCGCTCGGGGTGGGCGCCCGTCCTCTTCCTGCTCACGGAGAAGAGGCGCACGAACTTGGCGGGGCCCGGCCTGGAGTCCTGGGCTTCTGCGTCTCCGCCGCCGCATCCTCCGTTCTGACAGGCTGGGTAGGTCACCGTGCCGGGGTCTGTGGGATCCGAGACTGAACAGGGGATCGCAGCAACTCGCCCGTGGCCGTTCTGGGCTGTGGTCATGTTCTCGGAGCCGGAAGCCCGTGGCCACGGGGCGGCACGGCTCAACCCCACGTGCGCACCTGTGTCCACTGGTCCCAGGTGCAGACCTTCATCTCTGAGGCTGCTGCCCGCCTGGCTTTCACACCTGCTTTGCACATCAGGCTCCTTCCTCCTCAGTTGTGGCCACTGCCTGCAGCAGAAAACAAAGCAGGATTTAGCCATTGCCCCCACGGAAAAGTCTTTAAAACAGGGGCTAGTTATTTTGTTTAATAACTGCTAATAGACAAAAAAAAGGCATGCCCCATAAATGAGCTGATCAAACAAAAAGTTATACATTAAGTTCAAATTTTACTTTTTTTCTAATTCATTTCACAAATTAAGGGGAAAATGCAAATATACATTCCTTTAAAAAAAGATAATTATGGGTTGTGCATTCAATATAATGGTAAACTCCTGAATTTATTGAAACTTGTTTAAATAAAAGTTTTGAAAAAAGCCAAGGCATCATTCAAGACAGTCTTCTCTTTACCTAAAAAAGAAGAAATTTTGGCCAGGCCAGTATGGGTCAGTGGTTGAGCCTCGACCTATGAACCAGGAGGTCATGGTTCGATTCGGGGTCAGGGCACATTCCAGGGGTTGCTGGCTCAATCCCCAGTGGAGGGTGTGCAGGAGGCAGCCGATCAATGTTTCTCATCATTGAACTTTCTATCTCTCTCTCCCTCTCCCTTACTCTCTGAAATCAATAAAAATATATTTTAAAAATAAAAAAATTTTGGCTTCAATTAATAATTTAAAATGCAACGATTTCAATATGTGTCACAGTGAAATGTCAACTTAAGTATAAAACAGCTAATGGGCAGACTGAGTGCTTAGTATGTACAAGAACTAGTGCAAGATGCTCTCAGCTGCTTACTGTCTACAGAATACCCCAAAACTCTAATGAGAGAGCTACAAAATGCTACAGGGACATGAGTGGGAGGGACCAAGTGAGGTTGCATTAGTTCAACTTTGTGAAGGAAATCACAGTGAGGGGCTTCTGTCAACAGTATTCTAACTGGCTGAGGAATGGAGAGAGACAGGAATACTGAAGTACTAGAAATTCAGAAACAAAAATTCAAATTAAATACTGCACCGTCTTCCTTCTTGCACATGTCCTGAAGCCCAGCACACACCTGTGTCCATGTGGTCTCCCCTCCTCCCCCGCCCCCAGCCCCAAGTGAAAAGCCTGCTTTCCTTAACTCTTTCCATCAAGCCAAGTCCTCCACAGCCTTCAAAAGCCAGCTTAAATGGTACAGTCCCCCTGTTCTCAATTAATGACTGGTGAATGAATGAAGGATCATGATAATAACCCTAAAAGGCTACCATTTATTAAGTACTTACTATATATCAGGCCCTTGTACCAATGCTTTAGAAACAACACGCTACAGAGTACTCATGCAAACCTAAGAGGTAAATAGAATGATTTTCATTTCATAGATAATCATATGGATGCTTGGCAGACTAGGTAATCTGTCAAGGGACCCTGCAGCTGCCCCTCCAAAGCCTATGCTTTTCCCCTTTGCTTCAAACTCATGAACACACGGAAAGGCAGAGGTGGGACAGGCAATGCAGGTGTCTGACTCCAAGTTCAGTGCCTCATGACATAACCCTGATTTAAGTCAAACCCCGTCCTTATGGCACCAGTCCTTATGACTCCAAAGGTAAAATTAAAAGCAAAAGCCCTAGCTGGTTTGGCTCAGTGGATAGAGCATCAGCCTGCGACTGAAGGGTCCTAGATTCAATTCCGGTTAAGAGCACATGCTTGGGTTGCCGGCTTGATCCCCAGTGTGGGGCATGCAGGGGGCAGCCAGTCAATGATTCTCATCATTGATGTTTCTCTCTCTCCCTCTCCCTTCCTCTCTGAAATCAATAAAAATATATTTTTTAAAAAAAGCAAAAGAGAAGACGAGAAAGTTGTATAAAGACCTTGAGATTTAACTTAGCCTTTCTGAGTGCAGAAGAAAATCTGACTTCATGCGAAGAGGCCTGCTCGGCTTCTTTTCAAATTCTCAGATGGGTTCATATTTATTTGCCCCTTTGTCATGCCCAGTTAAAAATGATGCTCATGGCCAGCCATAGCTAGAGGGCTGATTCCATCTGAGACCAGGTACAATACAGAGACTTCAACCCCTGGAGCCTTTCTGATGTTCACTCACCCAATTCTATTAATCAGAAGCTGATGGGGCTACCACATGCTCTCTGCAGTTTAATGTTCTAAAGGAGCAATTGGGGGCCTGAAGAGCTGTAGGTTACAAATTTATGAGCCACATAAGCTAAGTCTTGAATCACCCCAGCACTGAGGCTGGATGTGACATATAACCAGTTGCAAAATGAATCCAACACTTAGCATCTTCTGTCCACCTATATGTACGAACTCTGGGAGGAACTGGGGATTGTGTTTGTTTCAGCTTTTTAGATTCTTGAAATAATGAAGTCAGTCTATACAGAGTCAAGTCCAATCCCAGGTACTGACAGGCAACATATTATCTATAATAATAAAAGCATAATATGCTAATTAGACTGGACAGGTGAACAACCTTCCAGACGTCATTCTGGACGAAGCTGTGGCAGCAGGGGCCAAGGCAGAGGCAGTTAGGGGCAATCAGGCAGGCAGGAAGAGTGGTTAGGGGCAGTCAAGCAGGAAGGTAAGCAGTTAAGGGAAATCAGGCAGGCAGAGTGGTTAGGGGCGATCAGGCAGGTAGGCAAGCAGTTAGGAGCCAGCGGTCCTGGATTGCGAGAGGGAGGTCCGACTGCCCCACAGGGATCAGGCCTAAACCAGCAGTTGGACATCCCCCGAGCGGGTCCCAGATTGCAAGAGGGTACAGGCCAGGCTGAGGGACCCCCGCCCCCCATGCACGAATTTCGTGCACCAGGCCTCTAGTGGAGTAATAATGGTCTTCTTATGATTTGTACTGGATAAAGAAAAACAGGCAGGAGCCCTTATTGTGTAATCTGGCTGGACAAAAACAGATTACTAACACAACTAGAGGGCACTAGGAGACCTTTTATAACCCAGGATGAAACTGTGTTAAACTGATCCTAAGGGCTCAAGGGGTATAGGAAAGTGCTTGATAAAATGTTGGGTAGTTTGAGCATGTTCTATGAAAGACATGAAGCCAGGCCTAGGTTCTAAACTCAGTATTGTCACATGAATCTTAAGTAAAGTCATTTCAGGAATCTGTACTTCAGTGTCATCTATAAAAGAAGTGCCAACATTTATGTATATATCAGCCAACTAATCAATTCACAAGCCTCTATTGGGCACAAAGATCTGTGCGGGCCCTGTGATGAATTCAAGGCAATGACAAGGTGATGGTCCATTCCAGATAGGAAACTGGTATGAGCAAAGAAGAGTAAGGAATATAGGTATGATTGGGAGGCAGTATATTTGGGTGGCCAGCTATCCCAATTAGCCCAGCAGTGAGATATTTTCCATGATGTGAGACTCTCATGGCTGAAACTGGGGAAGTTCTTAGCAAACTGGGATGACTGGCCACCCCACATTAAGTAAAATAATATAGTTGGAAGGATGGCTTGATGTAATATAGTAGTAGAAATAAAGGTGAAAACAGGCTAAGCCTACACACCATTAGTCTAACACTTTAAGACTGTCTGCAGGTGTCACCTTCTTTAGGAATTCCTTCCTGATTCCACTCAAATAAATTAATCCCTTACTCTGTGGGTTACAGATGTCTCCCCAAGTTGCTTTACCCAAACATATTACAATGACAGGTCTATATGGCTGCCTTCAGAACAAGACTGTGAACTCTTAAGGAATAAAAAACGATCTACTTTGCACACTTATTTAAAACTAGAGGCCCGATGCACGAAGATTCATGCAAGAATGGGCCTTCCTTCCCCTGGCTGCCAGCACCGCCTTCGCTCTGGCCGGAGCCACCTTTGCACCTTTCCACACTGCCCAGAGGCCTGGAGTGGCTGGGGCGGTGCGGAATGTGTGTCCTGCCCCGGCCCCGGCCGCTTGGTGCCTGTGTATGCAAATTAACCCTCCATCTTTGTTGGGTTAATTTGCATACCCACTCCTGATTGGCTGGTGGGCATCGCAAAGGTAAGTCAATTTGCATCTTTCTCTTTTATTAGTATAGATTATCTTGATGTGAAATTGTATCAAGTTCTCCTGCCTTCTCAATATCTGTACCAAGGTAACGATTCATTACTATATACCACTATTATTTTTCCAATGTGAAGATGTTTAGATTTTTACAACACTAAGAAGTCTAAGTAAAACTTAAGTTTTAGGATGGAGATCCAGTAAAATACATGCAGAAAATCAGTTTCTAATTGGGGCAACATACTTTTCAAAAAATCATTGCCTTACTATTTCGTTCATGTAGCTGAACAATGTGATTGTTGTGTGCTACTTGGAATGAAACTGAAAATCACGGAAGAAAGCTTTTCCTGGAATTTCCAAGTAACACCAAGTTGCATTATTTAGAACTAACACTTTGACCTCTATTAACAAGGATTGCAATTCAGTCAGTGGTTTTGTAGCAAGGCTTGTAAATTGTGGAAACTCTGCCAGAGATATTTATGAACAGAACTACAAGAAAGACTTTTAGATGGGAATATTGTGAAATCCATTGTCTACAAGCTAGGTTCTGGGGTGTATGAACTTTAGAATAGAACATTTTAGTCATAATGAGAATTCTCTGAAAACAACTATGACCAGTACTTGTTAAATAAGAACTTGTACTTGAATTTGAAATTCAGGAATATATATCAAGTTAAATGTACAAACAAGAAGGTTTTTGTTGTAAATTATAGAAACTACAACACTGAAAAACAAACATTGAAATCTAATGCTAAAGGATGAAATCTGAAGTGCTAAAGGATTGAAATCTGAAATGCTAGAGGAGTGAAAGTACAGATCCTTGAATCACAGCACTATAGAGCTAAGGAGCATGTGATCACTAATTGTAAAGATTAGGATAGTGGGGCCCAGTGGGTCAGCCTACTGTTGGTGAAAGCACAGTGGGCTGGGAATCAGAGGGACCAGATTGTGACACAGCAGTGCCACCTACTGGCTAAAACCTGTTGGTGGCCTAGACTTCCTTTCCCTACCTTACTAGTCACCAAGTGTAAGAGATCCTGGCTCAGTGTGGGCTGCCTCCACCTTAATTCCAGCCTTTAGGACCTTCACCTGATGACTACATTAACCTCCTGACAAGTCTCCTGTCCTCTGGTCTGATTCACCTCCAATCCAGCCACAGTGAACTTCCCAAACTGCAAGTGGAGTGGTGTCACTTCATCTAGTGTTATCAACTACCCTTGGAGATGTTGAGATGTCAAATCACCTAAGCCTAGCACACAATACAGTGAGCCTTTCTCATACAACTATGCTCTGGGATATTTTCTTGTTTGCTCCCGGAGTTTTTCTCCAGCCATTTTTGTCTCTTTGTAGTGTAGGGAACCACAATCCCCAGGCTCCTGTAACAAGTGGCTTCTGGCCAGGTTGGCCAGTGAGCAGCACTGGTGGGAGATGCCAGGGTATTTCTCTCTGTGTGGGCTGCTGCAGGGGCCTTTCCAGCAGCTCTGAGGCTCTTATTTGGCTCCAGCTCCTGCTGGCAGCTCCTCCTTCCAGGTGGCACAGTGTCCGGCTCAAGTAACACCACCTCTTCCCTTTATCCCTCCAGGCTAGGGGTGGCAGCATCTTCCTGCTATTGCTCATCTGAGCCTCACTGTCTTCTCTTTTGTTTCTCAGCTGTGTAATAATTCTCTTTGTTTGAAATACCTAGAGAAGTTTCTCTTTTTCTGACTGGTAAATATGTGCTTTGCCTAACTTTCATTAATTCAAATAAACTTTTCCCTAGAAGAACTCTTTCCTTCCTATCCAATCCAGATGCCCCTTCTGCATGGGCTCACAGCACCTCATGCATTTATTTTAGTACTTACCATACTGCTCTGTAATTCTGGATTTTCTGTCTGTTTTCTCCACTGAACTCTAAAAAGGTTCTTTCAAAGCAGAAAGCAAATCTTTAACTCTGTTGTCAGCAGTCAATGCTGATCAGATGAAGATAACACTATTTCTTTGGCATAACTAGCTGTGTCCCTACATTTGGGACCAGATAATTCTTAGTTGTGAGGGCTATCCTACGCATTGTAGATATTTAGCAGTATCCCCAGCCACTGCCTTAAAATGATGCTATTAGGAAGAAGAAAAATAAAGTATAGAGAAAACCCTGAAAACCATGGAAGTGCCATGAGTTAGTTTCACAGTGGTTTCTAAAAACTACTGAAATTTATCATTTTCAATCATAAAACAGTGTTCTATCTATTCTTTGAGGGTACTGATAAAAAAAAATTTTAATGATAATATTGTTAGCAGGACAGTTTCCTGTGGAAAAAAGCTCAGCTTAATGAATGTTTGTATTCCATTATTATAATAGTTGTGTCTAATTTCGTAAATGCTTTTTTATACATTCAGTGAAAAAGAAAATTTAATAACATAAGAGAGTAAATACCAACATGTTAATAGTTACACCAAGTGATCACTTTTTAACTATCAATGCAGATATTTCATTTTAATAGGTAATCAATTTATCTACAAAAGGTTAGTAATTTAAGTGATTAGATTTCACAGATTATATCTGAGTAAAGTTAATATGACAATTAAGAATACTATAAATAAATGTTTCATAACATACTTAAAATATGGTTAATATTAATGTTCAAATGTAGGTATTAAGATAAATTTTGATTCATTTGTCTCAATGTTAATCAGCAATATTTGAATAAAAAATGTTTAAAGAGTTTCCTAATGTACCTGTGATTATTAGGAATGTGATTTTCTTCAATAAAATTATATATTCCCATTAAAATATAAAATATTTCTTCTCTAAAATATATCTTGGAAATATTAATGCAAGCCATAACTTAATATTTTTCCTACTCTTGCACATTATAGGGCAGTGGTTCTCAACCTGCCTAATGCCGCGACCCTTTAATGCGCCGGGTACTCGTATGTGGGCGTATCTGCATGTGGGCGGACCCACCTGGAGACGGATAGAGGAGCGGTGTCTCGGTTCCTAAGACCATCGAAAATATGTGTTTTCCGATGGTCTTAGGTGACCCCTGTGAAAGGGTCGTTCGACCCCCAAAGGGGTCACAACCCACAGGTTGAGAACCACTGTTTCAGGGGATGCAACAGGAGTGCCCAGCTAGAGTGAATGGGGAGGCTGTGCCACTGGACCGTATTACATAAATTCGTTATACCAAGCCTGGGAGGCGTAGCAACTCTACTTAATACACAGAAACAAACACAGAGAAGCAGCCAAAATTAGGAAACAAAGAAACATGTCCCAAATGAAAGAACTGGGCAAAACTCCAGAAAAAGAACTAAGCAAAGTGGAGACAATCAATCTAACTGATACAGAATTCAAAACACTGGTTTTAAGGATACTCAATGAACTTAGGGGAAGAGTAGATGAACTTAGTGAAAACTTCAACAAAGAGATAGGAAGTATAAAAACAGATATAGAAAACATAAAAAAGAACCAGTCAAAAATGAAGAATACGTTAACTGAAATGAAGAATACATTACAGAGAATCAACAGTATACTAGATGAAGCAGAGGATCAGCAATTTGGAAGATAAGAAAGCAGAAAATACCCAATCAAAACAGCAAAAAGAAAAAGAAACCAAAAAAAATGAGGAAGCTATAAGAAGCCTCTGAGACAACTTCAAGCGTACCAACATTCATATCATGGGGTACCAAAAGGAGAAGAAAGAGAGGAAGGAATTGAAAACCTATCTGACAAATAATGACAGGCCTGACTGGCTCAGTGACTGAGTATCGACCTATAGTCATGGTTCGACCAGGAAGTCATGGTTCGAATCCAGGCACATGCCTGGGTAGCAGGCTTAATCCTCAGTGTGGGACATGCAGGAGGCAGCCAATCAATGATTTTCTCTCATCATTGATGTTTACATCTCTCTCTCTCCCTCTCCTCCTCTCTGAAATCAATAAAAATATTTTAAAATAATAATAATGACAGAAAACTTCCCTAACCTGGTGAAGAAAATAGACACACAAATCCAGGAAGCATTGAGAGTCCCAAATGAGATGAACCCCCAAAAAACCCACACTAAGACACGTGATAATTAAAATTCCAAAGGTTAAAGACAAAGAGAGAATCTTAAAAGCAACAAGAGAAAAGCAGTTATCTACAAGGGAGTTCCCATAAAAGCTTCCCAACAAGAAAAAGCTATAGGAGTTTATCACACCAAACCAGTATTACAAGAAATGTTAAAGGGTCTTCTTTAAGAAGAAGGAGGAAAAAAAGATAAAAAATATGAGTAATAAAATGGCAATAAATACTTATATATCAACAATTACTTTAAATGCAAATGGATTAAGTGCTCCATTCAAAAGACATATGAAGGCTGAATGGATAACAAAACAAGACCCATATATATGCTGTCTACAAGAGACTCACTTCAGATCTAAAAACACACACAGACTGAAAGTAAAAGGATGGAAAATATTTCATGAAAATGGAAACAAACAGTCCTGGGCAGAGTTGCCCAGCAGTTAAAGCATTGATCCACACACCGAAGGGTCGAGGGTTCGATTCCCAATCAAGGGCATGTACCTGGGTTGCAGGTTCAATCCCTGGCCCCGGTCAGGGCACATTCAGGAGACAACCAATTGATGTGTCTCTCTCACATGAATGTTTCTCTCTCTCTCTACTGTCTCTCTCCCCCTCCCTTCCTCCTTCCTTTCCATTCTCTCTGAAAAGCAATTGAAAAAATATACTCATGTGAGGACTAACCAAAAAGAAATAAAATGGAAACAAACAAAAAGCTGGGGTAGCAATACTTATACTAGACAAAACGCATTTTAGAACAAAGGCTATTAGGGAGATAAAAATAATAGTAATAAAATAAAACAAAGGCTATATAAGATGAGACAAAGAAGGAGGACCCAGTAATTCCACTTCTGGGTATTTATCTGAAGAAACCCAAAACAGACATATGCATGCATGTTTACTGCAGCATTATTCACAATAGCCAAGATATGGAAGCAACCTAAGTGTCCATCAACAAATGAATGGATAAAGAAGTGGTACATATATTTGATGGAATATGACTCAGCTATAAAAAAGAATAAAATCTTACTTTGGCTGTTGTGGCTCAGTTGGTTGAATATCATCCTATGCTCCGAAAGGTCACTGGTTTGATTCCCAGTCAGGGCACATGCCCAAGTTGTAGGTTCAAACCCCCACCCCCACCCCAGAGTGTGTGCAGGAGGCAAATGACCAATGTTTCTCTCTCTCCATCTCCTTTCCTCTCTGTCTAAAATTCAATAAAACATATTAAAAAAATGAAATCTTGCCATCTGCAACAAAAAGTCAGATAGAGAAAGACAAATGCCAGATGATTTCACTTATATGTGGAATCTAAAAAATTAAACAAGCAAACAGACTCTTAGATACAGAAAACATTTTGATGGTTGCCAAATAGGTGTGCGGGGGAGGGGTAGGACTGGGTGAAAGAGGTGAAGGAATTAAGAAGTACAAATTCGTAGTTACAGAATAGTCATGGAGATGTAAAGTACAGCAAAGGGAATACAGTCAATAATATTGTAATAACTATGTATGGTGTCAGATGGGTAGTAAATTTATTGGGGTTGATCACTTAGTAAATTATGTAATGTCTAATAACTGGGCTGTACACCTGAAACTAATATAATATTGTATGTCAACTATAATTGAAAAATAAAAAATACTTTAAAAAGAGATCATTAAAAATATTTTCCCTACTCTTAGTCCAAAGGAACTATTTTAACTTTATCACATGTAAAATAAAAGTTAATTTGTATATAAATTAAGCTACTAACGTTCTTTATAAATCACTTTATCCAGGAAATTAAGGTTAAATGCATTCAGATTTGGGTTAAGGATAAGGGTCTTCATTTCACACCAAACATTAACCTGCTCTCATTAAGTCAAGATGGCTGTGAAAAAAAAATTACAGATGTCTAGCTAAAAGACAGATGAGTAGTAATAGTAAAAATATTTGCCAATAGTACTTTATTGCAATTATATAAAATTTCATTTTGAGTAAATTATAGTTTGGGGATTAATAAAAACAAAGCACCATGGTGCTAAGTCTTTCTAATTTGCTGAAACTGCCTATTTTATTCTGTCCATTTGCTTCCTGTTAGGTACTTTGCTTCTATTATTCACTCCAGTACCTTCCCTAGAATGTGTTGAAATCAAGACTCTGACCAGAAACTGGAAATTCTAATACCCCACATTTTATGAACAGGTTGTATTCTAAAGGGTTGTGTATAGGCAATCCATTTCCCTATAGACCCTGTCCATCAAACTATCTTTAACTGGTAGTATAGCTACCATTGAACTTAACCATAATTTATAACATGTCCATAGGAAAATGCCCCTACAATTCAACTGTGGGTTTTAGTTCTAAGGTTGAAGTTCCTTTCCCCACCCCCCTAGTCCTTAATACACAACCCTCTCCCTCTCTTTTTCAATCCCAATGTGCGCGTATCAGTCAAAGGGGGAGGCTTCTCAAGCCCGGATCTGGTATCCTCGGGTTCACTTTGGTTTAAGGATGGGGAGGATACTTCAAAAGAGCCAGTAGCTCTGGCTTCATTTAAATAGCTAATCACTTAAGTTCCGTGTTTGCAAATTGAAAGTATACATAAAAACTTAACTGTGGATGAGACTGAATCACTGCATCTTTGGGAAAGGTGTAAATTTTATACAAGTATATGATTGTCTTGGCTTGCCCTATGTGGGTTACTAGGCTAAGCCACATTCCTGTGGATGAGGACGGGGTTTCCCAATGGGATGGAAGTTTGCCTTGCCAATATATGAGGCAGTGTAGGTAGAGAAAAATGAGGATTTGCAAAGGCAGGCCTTAGACCAAAGCTGGGGATCAGGCAGGTCTAGCAAGACATGCCAGGGTAGGTCTGGGTCTGAGCAACAGCATGATTCTCTACACTGTACTTGCCTGCCATTACCCCAAGGCTCAACAAAATTCCAGCCTCTGAACTTCCCCTTCTCCACTCCAATTTAACCACTGGGGTAGAAAGAGCCTTGGAACACTTGGGGAGTCACTGCCAATGAAAAGTCTGAAGACAGCTAGTCCTCATTCCCTGCCCACCATGTTTCTCATGGTAAATAAGATTGTGCAGTAACCACCAAAGTTCGCGGTTAGGGCGACTACCTAATGCCTGCAGCCGATGCCAAATATGATGTTACCACAGAAACTGTGCCTCCCCTGCACTTACCATTCAGAGCAAAGAAAGTTTTCCAGATGGATGGCCCTAATCTTAAAGGCACTTTGAAGGTCACTGGAGCAAAAACAATGTTTCTGCTTGCTAGAGGCAGATTTAGCAGGATCGGGCGCTATACATTATTGGGCTCAGGGTCTAAGTAAGACACGCGGTGCGGGCTGCACAGAAAAACCCAGCAAAGGATCTGTGTGGCTTGTGTATCCAGCTTTTGATTAAACATGTAAACTGTCTAGAAGAGTATATATTTGTGTTGTATTTCTCTGCATCGATTTTACTGCTCAAGTTTGTTTTGTTTTCTTTGCATAAAATTTGTTTCTAAGCATATAACCCCAATTCATAACACTGCATTTTGAGAAAACAAGATCAACTTTTGGCACACTTTCTATCCAGGAACCAATTAGGTCTGAATTTAGGGAATGTCATAGCAGCCCATTCTGCCATTGCTAAACAGAGGTCCAGAAAATGCATTTCCCCTGTTCTGCTCAATTAGGTATCCCACAACCTCAAAAGTGGTTCACATTAAGCGGTTGCTGAAATGCCTTATATTGTCTGATTTAAATTGTCTTCTAATTGAACTGACATTTGGATATTGTTTCCTGTCAGCCCTTCACGCCTCTTGGCACAGCCACCCCTTTAGGAGACAGTGGATAGCAATGTGGGATGACGCCACCAATGAACAAAGCCAGTGGAGACTGAGCTGTTGTTCCTGAGCCGAGGTCCCCTACCTCATACCTCTGCCCTGGGGACTGCTGGCAGGCTGGCAGGGGCTGATGTGTGGCCACTTTGTTAGAGGAACAGGCCATTATGATGAGCCATCCTCAGGGGACATGAAACATAAAGAAAACTTCCTGCTGCGCATTAGGAAGCCGCATTCTCACACTCTCCCATGGCTCAGGAAAGCAAGCTGGCGCAACGACGAAGGAAACCTGAAAGAGGGCAGGGGAGCAGAATCCTGGTGAGGGAAATTTAGAGTGGAGAATAACGTTGCCTGTTTCTCAGGCTTTTGCTGTAGGTGCCTATTTCTCTGCATTAATTTGTCCTTCAAAAAGGGGCTCACACCCTAACCGGTTTGGCTCAGTGGATAGAGCATAGGCCTGCAGACTGAAAGGTCCCAGGTTCGATTCCAGTCAAGGGCATGTACCTTGGTTGCGGGCACATCCCCAGTGGGAGGTGTGCAGGAGGCAGCTGATTGATGTTTCTCTCTCATCGATGTTTCTAACTCTCTATCCCTCTCCCTTCCTCTGTGTAAAAAAATCAATAACATATTTTTTTTTAAAAAGAGGGGGGGCTCACTAGCAACTCAGGAGGCTCCTCAGCAACTTCTTTGGAGTTTTCCTTTTTTGTTGTTAATCCTCATCTGAGGATATTTTCCATTGATTTTTAGAGACAGTGGAAGGGAGAGGAAGAGACAGAGAGAGAAAAACATCTATGTGAGAGAGACACATCGATTGGCTGCCTCCTGCACGCACCCGACCAGGGCCAGGGATCAAGCCTGCAACCAAGATATGTGCCCTTGACATGAATCGAACCTGGGACCCTTTAGTCCATAGGCTGATGCTCTATCCACTGAGTCAAACTGGCTAGAGCTGGAGTTTTCTCTTTTTACCATTCTTTCTACACACAAAGATTTGTGGCCAGAAGCTTCCATGAGATCACATGACCCCCTCCATCATCACTTGGCTTATTCGTTTAGGGGACCTGCTATGGGGAAGGGCCCAGTTCTGGGTGCTGCGCAAAGGGCCTCATTGCAGCAGAAATCAATAATACCCATTCTATGGACACAGCCACTAGTGGGGACTGTCATGATCTACTGTATCAATCCACTGCCTTCCAGGGGGGCAGGCAAGGAAGCGACAAGCTTTATCCCTCAGACACTTCACCTGTCCAAATGCCCCCAGGGGCATTTTCCTTCCCTCCCATTTCCCTCTGACTTTCTTCCCAGTCACACCTGTCACTGTTAACCTGTGGCTCACAGCCCATCAACCTCATCCAAACCTCCAGCATGGTGCCTCCACTGAGGAGACCTGGCCAGAATTTGGACACATCATTCACCTGACATGGTTCTGGCTCTCAGAAGCCAGAAGGTTCCAATGCTTAGCAGAACGTGACAGGAGCATCCAACTCAGGAATACCCTGGCAGTAATCCTACCAACATGGCTCCTTCGACACATAGCATAATAATGTTTCAGACATTTGGTGTGGCCTGAAATGAAAGAAATACTATATTCTGTTTTTTGTGAAAAGTTCAAAGCCAGTTTAGTTTATGTGGTAGAAAAAAAATACAAAAAAACTACACAATAATAAAAACTGCCTTGGCCAGTGTGGCTCAGTTGGTTGGATGTCATCCTGTGCCTGGAAGGGTTGCTGGTTCGATCCCTAGTAGCGGGCCTGCAGAAGGCAACCAATCCAGGACGTTTCTCTCTCTCTTCCCTCTCCCTTCCTCTCTCTCTTAACAACAAAAAATCACCTACTGCTATAGAGGAAAAAAAAAACAAAAACAGAACAAAGACTTTAATATCTTGAAACTAAAAAAAAGTTTATTTTTTGCATCCAGAATATATCAAGAACTCTCAAACTCAATAACACAATGACCCAATTTTTTAATTGAATATATTGGGGTGGAATTGGTTAATAAAACTATATAGGTTTCAAATGTACAATTCTATAATTGTACATTTATTCATCTGTATATTGTACGTGTGTTCACCACCCCAAGTCAAGTCTCCTTGCATCATCATTTATCCCTCCTATTCATTCTTCTACCTTCCCCCATCCTCCTTTCCCTCTGGTAATCACCATACTGTTGTCTATATCTATGAGTCTTTTGTTTGTTTGGTTTTTGCTTAATCCCTTCACCTTCTCACCAGTCCTACAACTCCCCTTCCCTCTGACAGCTGTCAGTCTGTTCTCTACTTATGAGTCTGTTTCTATTTTGTTTGTTACTTTATTTTGTTCACTAGATTCCACATATGAGTAAAATCATATGGTACTTACCTTTCTCTGACTGGCTTATTCAATTAGCACAATGTTCTCCAGATCCATCCATGCTGTTGCAAAGAGTAAGGGCAAGATGAGCCAGGGGACCCCTCCTATGAGGCAACAGCCTATAAAAGGCGAGTCCCCAGGCAATTAAGAAAAGAAACAGATTTGCTTCCTGAGAGAGCAGCTGCCAAGAACCCACGATGACCAGACAAGACTAGGAGAGCGTCCCTCTTAGTAAGGCCAAGCCTCAGAGTGACAGCTTAAGGCGGGTTCGGTGAAGGAGAAAGGATGTCAGCTGAGGCTCAGAACTCCTGGGCCTGGGTCTTACTTTGCCTTTTACTAGCTGTGGAAACCTGGACCAGTCACACCCCATCCTTGACCTCAGATTTCTCAAGGTGATCCTAACACTTCTTTGAGAGTATTTCAAAGGGTGGTTATAAGAAGCAAATGTACTATAAACAATATTCTCATTGAAATATTAATTATGCTCACAGCATGACACTTTCTTTGTAAAGTGTAAACTTTATGGTTACGGGTTAATAGAAAATGAAATTTTACATCACAATTTCTAGATCAAAAATAAGTGAAATACTCGATTGGAAATTTAATGGATTTAAGCTTATTAGATATGCATTTGGACTTATGCAAAAGCCACACGTCCCATGCAGCCTGAGAGGGTGCAGAAGGTGCCCACGTGCACAGGTCACGGCTGTGTGACTAGCAGGTGGAAGCACATTCCCTCCCTAGAGCCATCCTGACAGTTCAAGGGTCACTGCTGGATGGAGACTCTGCACAGTCTGCAGGGTGAGGGACCAGCAAAGGAATGTCTGCATTTGGATGGGAGGGAATATGGCCTCTGAAACTAAATATACTATATTAAATGCCATTATTTCATTTTTCTTCAGCTCTATTTTTTCTCTATGAATATGGGTAATATATGCCCTAGGACTCTTTTCAATCCTGTGAGCTATAAATAACAGAGGTCTCAAAATTTTGACAAGTAGTTCTCTAAAAGTCAATTGTTCAGAATGTGAAACACATTGTCCTGTAAGATTCTCATGTTATTTGCCCAATGCTACTTAATCCATAATGCAAATGAATGTTACTAATAGTAAGTAATGATCAAAAACTAAACTGATAATAGTAGTTAATAAGATGAACCTGATTTCTTTGGCTTAGGGGTTCCTATGGTAGCAGAGGAAGAAGAGCATTTTCCCCTTTCCGGTATGACAAAGACCCTCCGCAGTATTTGGAAATAGATGCCTTGAGCTCTGGCATCCTCTAACCTTCCTTTCTTTCCTCTCATCCTCCTGAGCTGCCCTCAGCCTTCCGCTTGCCCTCTCACCCCCCACAGTGTTCATTATGCAGGTCACTTCTGCCTCTGGGCCATCATCCTCCCATTTCTTGGTCCCAGCACGTCCTGAATACTGTAGAGATAAGGCAAAGCCATGCATTGTTTGACTGCTGTTTGCTGTGTTCCCAATGGCAGGGATTTCAGGGCTCAGGGACAGGAGTGGCAGGGCTGTGAGTCTAAGCCTGCCCCTCCAGCAAACAAAGCTCACCTTTCATGTTTTTTCAAGATACGGCAAAGTAGCTGTTCAACAGTGTGCTCCAAAGTGACCAATTTAATTGCATTCAAAAATCATTTAAAAAACAACCCTGCTTCACACCCCCCCCCCAAAAAAACTGCCAAAGTTTGCTAGTTCAATTCTTTTCTAATTATAATTTCAAAACTATGATGATATATCAATCAACTCTATAGGTCCCAATAGGTCCTCCTAAATTAACTGTTCTGACGCAAGGTTGATGGTTTGTCAATAATCACTGCCTCAGTTGCCTCTGGTTACATAAGCAGAGAGGGCCATGTGCAGGTAAGAACAGTCACATCAAACTGTCATCATTTGAATAAATGTAAATTAGAAAGAAACATTCATTGATTGAAATGAAGTTCCTGTGGCTTGTTTCTTGTTTCAAAACTTCATCTTTTAACAAGAAAGAACCTCATATGAGGCATCATTTGTTCATTCATTCATTCAACAAATGTTTCCTCAGTTCCTCCTGCTTGACTGGTGTTGGGGTAGAGCCTAGGAATAGAATGATGAACTGCAGACATGATCTCAGCCATCACAGACCTTTAGCCAAGGGGGAAAAGATATATAATTAAAGAAGAAATTGTAATGAAGTCTGTATTGTTATGATACCTCAGTAGGCCTTTTTCGGGAAGTGACATTAGCACTATGACCTGAAAAATAATGAAAGGTGGGGGTACTAAGAGCCTGGGGTAGAGACCTGGCTGGAGGACAGTGGGCAGGGAGAGGCTCGGACCTTATAAGCCATGGTTATAAGGTTTTTCCTAAGGGTCAGAGTGCCCAAAGGCAGCAACACTAGAGGCAGCAGAGGCAATTACGAGGCCGCCACAACCCTCAACTGCCAGAACCAGACCATGGTGGCCGGGATTCGCGAGGTGGCTATGAGATGCGGAGAGGTGATGGGAGATACAGCCAACATGGGCCTGGTGACCAACTGGATGTGTGGGATGAGGGAGAGGGACGATGAGGAAGACAAAAGAGATGGGTGTGACTCTAGGTGACAGGTTGGGTCAAACTGGGATGAACTACCGAAGCCCAGAGGGGAGCAGATAGAGAAGGAAGGTGAGGAGTTCTAATTTAAATATACTGACTTTACATCATGTCCCGGAGGCAGCAATGGATTACGCTGGGCCTGGAGATGGAAAACGAGGTCTGGCTTGAGACACAGATCCGAGGTTATCCTGCCACTTTGGAAAGTGATTAGCACTAGAGGGGACAGGATGGTGCAAAGGCCTGAAAAGCACCTCTTAGGCACAGCAGTCTGGAAGAGGGACCCGAAAGGGAAGAGCCAAGCAGGGTGGAGCTGCATACCTGTCATTCAGGTCAGCTCCTGGAGCTCCAAGAGCATGGAGCTGATGTGGGCCCCTCATGACAAGCAGCCTCTTTTCACTTTATCAAATAACTTTGGCAAGAAATATCTTTTCATCTTCAATTCCCTCACCCCACACTGTAAGTATGACTAAAACACTGACCTTTTAAAATTAAAAATTAAATGAAGTCTTATACCTCTGTCCACTTGAGACAGCAAAAGTATAACTGGGCTTGAGAAACAGGAATGAATGGGTCCTTTACAACACTCACTGTTGATATTATTGTGATCACATGGTGTTTTCAAGCTGAATTCCTACAATCCTCTTGATCCTAAGTAGAGTTTAACTATCTAAGTTGGCAGCGCCATTTCTCACCGTGTCACTGTTAAAACGGATCCCTGCCCATGTGCTGAGCTTACCAGAACTGCCACGGGCCCAGGAAACGACGCTGGACAGGGCCTGTTCTACAGGACATCACAATCATGTCAGAGACAATAAAAACGTGCATAGAGATTCCTATTTTCCAGGAATGTTGTGTTTTCTACATAATTTTGTAAAACTTTCAGTTAAAAAAACAACTATATCCATTCTTCAATGGAGTGAATAGTCATCTCTTGAGACTTCCACTTGGAACAAATTAAACTGGGCACACTGATTTCTGAAGAAGCAAAGCTTTTCTCAACTTTCTTCCTTTTCTCTGCAATTAGAAAAATCCCTTTTCAGACAGTTCGTTAAAACTACTTAATAAAGCCGGCCAGTGCAGCTCAGTGATTGAGTGTCAACCTATGAACCAGGAGGTCATGGTTTGATTCCCGGTCAGGGTACATACCCGGGTTGTGGGCTCAATCCCTAGTAGGGGGCATGTAGGAGACAGCCGATCAAGGATACTCTCTCATCAGTGATGTTTCTATCCCTCTATCCTTCTCCCTTCCTCTCTGAAATCAATAAAATTATTTTTTTAAAGACCTATTTTTAAAAAACTACTTAATAAATAAAATATCTAATTAGGTATTTCTTTTGGCTTAGAGGCTCATAAGAGACTTACTGAGGCACCAGGGCTCACAAACTGAGAAAGTCTGCGGGCCCTCTGGCCTGAAGGGTTAACACTACTGGCAGCAACAGATCCATCTGGAATGTGCTCCACCCCAATCAGGCCTTTCCTGGCTGATAGACATGAAGCAGCTCATTGAGAAAAGTCAGTGAGATGGCCATCCAGACATCTAAGAACTGGGCTCTATTGATACTGCCTCCCTGGAACCTGCAGCACTGGGAGATGATGGAATTAGGCTTTTAACACCAGTCTTTCTTGGGCAGGTGCTATATTCTGTGTTTTATTCCACAGGAGAACAATCAAATTGGAACCACTGTGCATCATGTAACCAAAGGGAATATGGAACACATGTTTGGGAACTGAACCCCATTCCAGGTAGACACTGGTATAAAGTTGCTTCCTCCCGGTTCTCTCACTATTCTGGGAGGCCACTAGGTCCTTGATTTTAAACAGCAATCTGAGCCCCACCTTTCTCCAGCTTGCTGACAAAGAAATTCCACTCTCAAAAAAGTTGGCAGCCAATAAGAACAAGGCTTGTCACTTCACAGCTGAAAGCTCTTCAAGATCTCCTCATCAGACAGTGCTACTCAAACTTTTCCTCTGAATTACTTCTGACAGTACAATCAATAAGAGGTATATCTATAGAGAGAGAGTCTATATACCCAGTATTCTCAGCACTCATAACCACCCTCAATTATTACACCCATTTCACAGATGCAAAATCTGAGGTTGGGCCCTAAGATCACACAGGAGAAAGATCACACAGGCAATCTGGCTAGACCCCTGAGCTCTTAACCCACTGCAGCCACCTCTCCTAGTGGCTCAGGAGAACCAGTTCACACCTTGGGGAAAGGCTGAGGTAGCAGGTTATTGAAAGCAGGAAGTTTAAAGTTCCAGTATTTAACTTACAAGTTATACAAATTTGGCATTCTTTTCATAAGGTTTGTTTTTATAAAAAACAATGCTTTCCATGTCACACCCATTAAAGACACTTATTATCTAAAAGACAGAAAATACCAAGTGTTGGCTAGAATGTGAAGAAAGTGGAACTCTTTTGCATTGTTAGTAGGAATGTAAAATTGTGCAGCCATTAGAGAAAACAGTATGGAAATCCCTCAAAAATTTAAACACAGAATTACCATATGACCCAGCAATTAAATTTCTGGATATATACCCAAAATAACTGAAAGCAGGGTCTTGAAGAGATATTTGTATACCCATGTTCATAGCAGCATTATTCACAATAGCTAAAGGTAAAAACAACCCAAATAACCATCAACTGATGAATGGATAAAGAAAATGTGATATATGAATACAATGGAATATTATTCAGCCTTTAAAAGGAAGAAGATTCTGCAATATGCTACCACATCGATGAACCTTGAGGACATTATGTTGAGTGAAGTAAGTCAGAAAAGGCCAAATACTGTATGATTCCACTCATATAAGGCATCCAAAGTAGTCAAACTCATAGATACAAGAAGTGAAAGGGCTGGGGGTACAGAGTCTCAGTTTGGGAAGATAGTAAAGCTCTACATGGATGGTGGTGATGCCTGCACAACAATGTAAATGTTGTGCAACTTAATGCCACCAAATTGTAACCCTAAAAATGGTTAGAAATGCTAAATTTTATATGTATATTTTAATACAAAATTGTTCTTGCTAAAAACATGAAAATTAAATAATTAAAAACTATAGTGCTTTTAATAATTTATCAGTTAAATTACTTTAAATTTTCCAAAATGCATGATTCAGGAAGACTCATAGTTATCCTAAAGTTTCAAATATCCCTGAGCACAAAGCTCCCTCGGATTTTTTGTCTGTACAGTGGGGTGATGGCACCAGAGACCTTAGAGGACTGCGGTGAGGACTCAATAATGTTATTCCTGCACCAGTGCCTGATGGGTAGCAGGTCCTGGCCATTAGTCCACACAAGGCCCTCTGTGATCTGCCTGCTGCCACCATCACCTATGAGGTTCAGTCAAGGAAGTGAAATGGTTTCCCCAAAGTGACAAGACCTGTGCTAAACCATGAAGCTGTGCAAGTCTGCATCTAACATACACCCATATGTACAGTGATGTTTGTGCGTGGCTATCGCACCCCCCACCAATACAAACTCCTTGAAGACGGGACAAGTCTGAGTCATCCTTAGTCATACAGCACACACACAGGTGGGGTAGAAACAGGGTTACAGCTATGAGGATGCAAAACAGTCTCATCTTGTATTATTATTTACTAATTACTGTATTATTTTTCATATGAACTGTATTTGCCCCACCCTTTGTGTGTGTGTGTGTGTGTGTGTGTGTCTGGCACCTAATAGCAGCTCTATAAATATTTGATGTGGGGGGGGGGTGCCCTTTTTAAAGGTTAGATATGGATGTCTACAAAGGAAACTTATCCATCTGTGGGGAACACTACCAAAGTCTTCTGTGAATTACTTGTATTTTATAATATCAAAGAAAGTTTTTTATCAGCTTCTTTTCCCACTTATCCACCAAGAAAAAAGAGAAGTAAGAAATCTGAGAATTGGAGGGCCCACTGAATTTAAGCCACAGAAAATACCCAATCCCAATTCTTGCCTTCAGGAATCAGCCATCAAATGAAGGGAAGTCCACATATTACTAAAGTCACACTCTCTCGATTCACATGTGGAACTTCCCATCTACACATGACATACATACATGTCTAATCCTCAGCAGCGATGCTTAAGGGGACAATGTGAAAGGCCACAACAGTTCTGTCCCTTTACTTGACTTGATACCCAACTAACTAACCAGTCATCAAAACAGACTTTATGGAATACAGCTAGTGCGTTTGGGGCTTCTTTTTGTGGAATTTAGAGCAGAGACATGAAAAAAGCTGAAGTGCTACAGCTGGTATTTCTTCCTTTTCTGTGAAGTGGTGGTTTCCCAGGCAGCACTAATTTACATCCTCTATAAAACGGTCTTTATACTTGGCTGTGGGGGAGCTTGGAAAGAGGCAACTAGAAAGATCTGTTCTTCAGAAACCTTCACATGATAACAATCACAGCACAATTTTAGGAGCTATTTCTTACTTCCTCAGTTAGGTTTTACTATTTCCTATCAACTACTCCACCGCCAACCTGGACAAGCATGTGGAATGCTTCGGCTTTACACCATTCTGTATGTCACAAAATAAGTGGTGTTTATAACATTATTCTGATCTCCTGTGAGTGCTTTGCTATCTTTTGCTGAGTGAAAATTTCTTTTCTTAAATAATAAGAAATGTAAGTGGAGAATCAGAACAAAAGGAAAAAACCCACCTAATGAGAGAGTTATCACTTTTTTCTACCTATGTCTTCTGAACAGGAATATTGGACCTATTATCTATTATTATATAAGAATCTTCCTCCTACTCCCTTCAGGTATTAAACCTCAATTTTAATGTTCTTCCCCAATTTGCACATACACAAAAAGTCACAGGAGCATTCTAATATTGTACCTCAAAGTAGAGGTGAAGCTAAAAAATAGGAAATGTGGGTATTCACTGAGACCAGCCCTGGGGTCCACGGGCTGTGCTGGCTGGTGCTCTGCCCAGCTCTGGTGCAGATGAGAAAGTGCTCAAGCAGACCTCTGTCCCCAGGCTAGTCTCAAGAACGTGCTGTTCTCTGTGGGACCAAGTGCCCTTTTTGATCATGGGCAAAATACTTACGGCTGCTGGGCTGCCTGTGTACTGGTGCTGAGCAGCTTCCCATCAAAAGCAGGCGTGGGGCCCCAGTCACAGGAAGATCTAACTTTTCTACACAATGAGGTTATGAACATCCTTCTGAATTGGGTCCCAGAAGAATTTAAAACAAACTCACAAATGCACTCAAAATTGTATCCTTATCTATTATCTTTTAAAAGCAAGTATAATAATACACTCAGATGTATCAAAGAACACAGGAGTCAAGTATTATAGTCACTTATCCTATATAATAAAGAGGTAATATACAAATTGACCATCACACCCTCGCACAAGATGGCCACCCCCATGTGGTCACAAGATGGCCACCACAAGATGGCCGGCAGGAGAGGGCAGTTATGGGTGACCAGGCCTGCAGGGGAGGGCAGTTGGGGGTGACCAGGCTGGCAGGGGAGGGCAGTTGGGGGCAATCGGGCTAGCAGGGGAGTAGTTAGGGGGTGAGCAGGCTGGCAGGCAGAAGCGGTTAGGGGCAATCAGGCAGGCAGGCAAGCAGTTGGGAGCCAGCAGACCCACAGGGATCGGGCCTAACCCGGCAGTCGGACATCCCCGAGGGGTCCCAGATTGGAGAGGGTGCAGGCTGGGCTGAGGGGGAGCTTGGAAAGAGGCAACTAGAAAGAGGCAAATTTTGTGCACCGGGCCTCTAGTTCTAATTATATATAAATAAATATTGCTACAACATGGATAATCCTCAAAAGCTAAGTGAAACCTTAAAGAGGCAAGTGAAAGAAAATAGCCAGGAAAACCACATACTGCATGATTCCAGTGACGTAACGAGATGTCTAGAAAAGGCAAATCTATGGAGACAGAGGCTGGAGGAGTGGTTTCGGGGGCCGAGGGAGGAAACAGCAGTGCCTACATGTGGCCATGAGGTTTCCTTTTTGGATGATGGAAATGTTCCAAAATTAGATGGTTGCAGAACTCTGTAAATTTACTAAAAATGAATGAATTGTACAACTGAAGTGAGTAAATTATATTTTATATCAGTAAAGCACTAAAAAATATATAATGAATCATAATTTCCATGTGAATAGTCTAATAAACATTGTGAAGAGCATTTAGATAACAGATCACATAATTCAAGGTAAAGCGTCCAGGTAATGAATTTCAGTCAAAAGAGCCACAGTATAGGTCCCAAATCTCACCTCAGAAAAACCTGTAGCACACCTCACAACTTTTCTAGCCTCATCACCAACAGCCTCAGGAAAGTTCTCTCTCAGTGATTTTTCTAACACTCTTTTTAGGGCCTTGGAAACGAACCTTTTGACTTCTTAGTATTCGCCTGTTTGGACATCAGCTTTTCTCCATGGCACAAGCCTACATTAGACAGAAGAGAAAACCTGGTTTCCGTGACTTGTATCGATCAGTCACAAAGTGAGGCCTTCCACAGCCAACAATCAGGAGCTTTCCAACGAAATGACCTTTGGTAAGTACTAGGGATGTACTGCACAGCAGGCTAACGACAGCCAACACGGCCATACAGTCAATAGGAAAGTTGTCAGGAGTACGTCCTGAGCTCTCATCACAAGGATAATTTTTCCCCCTTTTTCTCTCTTTTCTCTTTATTGTATGTATATGAGATAATGGATATTAACTAAACCTACTGTGGCAATCATTTCACAATATATGTTAAATCAAACCATCATGCCATCCATACACCTTAAACTTATGTCAAACCATCATGCCATCCACACACCTTAAACTTCAGTCATGTATGTCAATTATTTCTGAATAAAACTGGAAAAAATATTTTTTAACATTATCTTTGGGATATATCCTGGATGTGATCCAAAAGTTGAAAGGTTTCTCATCTACAAGCAGCGCTCCTAGGGCTGGTGAGTTCTCTATGCACCTCCCTTCCCGTCAGATTCAGAATATAAAGTCTAACTTAGCACAGGAGTTAGACTTCATATTGGGAGCTGGCCCACGTGAGCTGTGAGCAGAGCGCCAGGGCCCTGACAGACGCTGAGTGCTGAGGGTCCCCGCGAGCCAATCCTAGTTGCTGCTAGTGTTTCAAGCTGACAGTATTATTCAGGCATCTACGTTTGCCACTTTTCCGTCTTTTTTTCTAGCTCCATATGCAAATTGGTTATAGGTTGACAAACTCGTTAGGTAAACCAAGCAAGTGTCCTGGACTCCACCACTGGGTCCTGTGGGTCACCTTCCCACCTTCTCCTAGCCAGACTGCAGCCACCTAGCCCCCCACTTCCAGCTGCACTGTTTGTGCTCTTAGTTTTACTTTTTGTTTTAAAACAAATCATCATTATGCTCATGCTCTTGGCTCCACACAGTCCTTCTCATTTGAAGTCTCTTTTTCACCTCAAGGCTACCCTTCTCCTCCTTCCTCCCTCCCTCTCGCATCTCCTCCGCTGGGGGACCATTTATGCCCGACTTCAAAATGTCACCCATCTTCCTTTTCCGGTTCCTAGCAGTTCGTTTTCTTCACCAATGGGATTTTTGAGTGTTAGAAACGATAAAGATTTCTGTGCAATGTCTCATTTTACAAATGAGGATAGGAGAGACCAACACTAAATAGCTAAAATGTTTATAGCAGCTTTACTTATAATTGCCAAAACTTGAAAACTACCAAGATGTCCTTCAGTAGGTGAGTGGATAAACTGTGGTACATCCAGACAATGGAACATTACTCAGCAATAAAAAGAAAGGAGCTCTCAAGCCATGGAAAGACATGGAGGAAACTTAAAAGCATATTACTTAGTGAAAAAAAGTAAATTTTTCTAGTTCGGCTCAATGGATAGAGCGTCAGGCTGTGGACTGAAGAGTCCTGGTGTTTGATTCCAGTCAAGGGCATGTACCTGTGGTGCAGGCTCAATCCCCGACCCTGGCTGGGGTGCATAGATGAGGCAACCCATCGCTGTGTCTCTTTCCATAGATGTTTCTTTCTCTGTCTCTCCCTCTCCTTTCCACTCTCTCTAAAAATCAATTTAAAAAATCCTCAGATTTAAAGAAAGAAAAGAAAAAAAAAGCTAACCCCAAAATGCTACATACTATATGATTCTGGAAAAGGCACAACTATGGAGACAGTAAAAATATCAGGGGGTATCCCTAACCAGTTTGGTTCAGTGAATAGAGCGTCGGCCTTCGGACTGAAGGGTCCCAGGTTCAATTCTGGTCAAGGGCATGTATAGGAATGAATAGCCAGAGCATAGCAGATGCATAGCAGAGCATAGCAGATGTTCTAGGGCAATGAAATTATTCTGTATGCTATAATGGTGGATACGTGTCATTATATATTTGTCCAAACCCACAGAATGCCCAACACCAACAGTGAACCAACTCTAAAGTAAACTATGGACTTTAGCTAATAATAATGTATCAAGAGTGGCTCATCATTGGTAACAAATGTGCCACACTGATGTACCATAAGATGTCAATAACAGGGGGAATTATACACAGGGGGTAGTAGTATTTGGGAACTTTCTATTTTCCCATCAATTTTTCTGTAAACTTAAAACTGCTCTAAAAAATAAAGTACACTAATTTACAATCTAAATAAGCAAAGAGCTAAGTAGAATAGCCAGGCAAGCGATAGTGGGAGCTCTGTACGCAGTACAGATAAGTACCCAGAAACCCAACCCTTGTGTTAATAATCACGCTGACATGACTCACATAATGGAAAAACTAATATCATTACATCATCGAGATTCAGAAATACCTCCAATCCAAATCCAAACTCCGTACATGTGTAACCTTGACCAGCTGATTTTAAAATTCACATGAAAGAACTTGGGCTTGGAATACCTGCAATACTTCCAGGAAGGGGACAGGGTGTGAGACCTGCCTTGCCAATGTCAACGGCCTCAATTTTAAAAGCTTGAATAATACATGGAACTGAGCGTTTAAATTGCAGACGTGATCATTTGTTTTTTTAAACTTGAAGTGATTGTGAGATTTTTATGACCCAAAAGTGATTAGAAAAGTCATGGGACATGCCTGAGTTTTTAAGAGGAGGGAGGAACTAATGACAGAGCTAATTTAAGGGAAGCATGGGGAGCAAAAAAATAAAGCTGCTTCTTGGTCACATCTCATACATTTTGCTTATTCTGTTAGACAGTAACATAAAGAAAAACATTGCTTAGGAATATATTTGTATGCAGAAAACCAATAAAAGAAAAGTTAACAAGTGATAACCCTAAGATTCAGTGATGTTACCTCTTGGGAGAGGTTGGCAGGGCTTGGGGACAGGGAGGGACAATTAAAGATGTTGCTGGCATTTTATATTTCAGGTTGGGAAGTGCATATGTGGTATTTGATAATGTTTGAACTTACTCATATGTTACAAATATTCTTTGTATATATTAAATATTTAATACAAGTTTTTAAAAAGATAGTCTAGTCTTAAAAGGATGGGTCAGAAAATACTAATACAAATAACATGTAATAAAAATGGCATCAGACAGATGTGGGTTCAAATCCCACCGCACCACTCAGCAGCCACAGAGCCCTGGACAAATGACATAACTACTCTGACCTCAGTTCCCGCATGTGAAAAGAGGAGGGGTAAGAGTATTCCTCGGGTGTAGCTGGGTTAAATAGGATAATGCTTGCTGAAGAGCGCAGGGGGAGTCTGGCAAAGAGAATAATAATAACAGCTCTCATTTGTTCTCTGACCATGTGTCCGGAGCATGGGAAGGACCTTAGAGGCACAATCACATTGACTTATCTCAAGGTCATGTAGTCACACACATAGGAGATAGGATTTGAATCTGTAAACAGTCTGATTCCAGCATTAGGCTCTTAACTACAATGCTATTCTTTCTCTCTGATAAAACATTTATTAGTAATGGTGTTGTTTATTATAGTCACCATAAATATTCACAGCTAAGAATTAAAAATTAGGATAAAATTTACCTATACATGGTTAGATGGGAATACTTGACACAAAAGCAATTTATTTCAAAAAGAACCCAAAGAAGTAGTGAACCAGATGGCCAATGGGATCTGACATTGTCGCATGACTATCAGAAATTCCAATATACTTTAGGTCCACACAAACAATAGGAGTCCAGCTGAGATCTAAAGAGGCAGTCTTTCCATCGCTCCCCAAACCCATACACTGGCCTATTCATTTAGGGTCATCTATATGCTTCTAAGCACCGCATCTTAAAAGAAACAGAGAAAAATGTGACTTTGGAGACCCATATCCTTTCACAAACTGTAGGATTCTGGAATGCTAACTACTCAGCTTGAAAAAGACCACTGTTTAGGGAAGGAAGCATAGTGATTTTTCTATGAAAAGAGGAGCACAGATTTATTCTGATGTGCACCCTCTGGTAGAATCTGTGAATAGAACGGGGTGATTTTTCATCCTGGGATAGAGAATTCCCTTACAATCAAAGAAATAGAAAATGCCATCTAGCGAAGTTCAGGCTTTCCACCTAAGGAGGGCTCAGTGGCTGGGGCCACAGGTTGGAGGTGAAATGGGGTCTGATTCCTAACCTCTGAGGTTCCTCCATTTTTATAGTTCTATGATCCTGAAAATATATAATGCATACCCTAAAAATACAACCCTTACATAAAGAGCAAAACAGGTCCTTTTGGAAGGGGTACCACTATCTCGGACTCCCTGGGGTTGTCACTTGGCAACGTGCTGTTGCTGGTACCCTCTAATTTTGCTGAGTGATACAAACTTCCTTTGTTTCCATGTCCTAATGATAACATGTGGGACAGGCCAGCCACACAACAGCTGAGCTTTGCAGAACAAGGTAGAGAGGAGAGACTGTAAGACAAAACTCTCCTACTTACCGTATTTTTCCGCGTATAAGATGCTATTTTTTTTCTAAAATCATTAGGCTGAAAATCGAGGGGGTCTTATACAGGGAAGTCAGCTGAGGAGGGAGCCGCGCAGGTGCATAGCTGCCCACACCTTGTCAAACAGGCTTCCTCTAATCACAAGCCTTATTGTTACTGACATCAGCTGATGCTGTAATTGGAGGTAGATGTGGAGAGTGTGCAGATGCAACAGAAATCGGAGCATTCTGAGCCCATAAAGATGTCAAAAAATAAAAAGATAAATACCAGTAATTTTACTCTGCAAAATTCAAACTGAATGTAATCAGCTATGCAAAAGAGCATGGAAATAGAGCTGCAGAGAGACAATTTGGACCTCCTCCCACTGAGTGCATGATCGGACAGTGGAGAAAGCAGGAAGAACAACTCCTTAAGATGCCAAAAAAGAAGGAGGCCTTAAGAGGAAAACCAGCAAAATGGGCAAACTTGGAGCAGAGGCTTAAGACTTGGAATATGGAGCAGCACCAGAGTGGCTTATGTGTCAACCAAGCTTATTCAATGTCAGGCAAGAATGTTTGCACACGAAATGAACATTGTTGAAAGGCAAAATGGTGCTTCACTTCCATGACTTTCACGAGGAGAGAAGGGTTGGCCATGAGAACACGAACAAAGTTAGCTCAGAAAATGCCACCAGTTTACGCACATATAGACAGACTCAGAAGACAGCAGTGATACAAGAGAATTTGAAGAAATTGATATGTCGTGATGAAGAAGAGAGCAATAATTACTAAATAAAAATGTATTCTATTTTATGTTTCAAATGTTGATTTCTTAATTTTGGGTTGGAAAAGGGGAGGGGGGTGTCTTATACATGGAAAAGTACAGTAGTTGCTTAAGCATACATCCACTTTTAAAGTCCAAAACCACTTATTTAGTAAACTTATGTAAGTTGCCACAAAAGTGAATAAGAATAATACCTGTAGCCCTGGCTGGTGTGGTTCAGTTGGTTGGAGCATCGGCCCATGCTATACACCAAAAGGTCAGGGGATTTGGTCTCTGGTCAGGGTGCGTGCGGGAGGCAACCAATGGATGTTTCTCTCTTTCATCGATGTCAGTCTGTCTGAATGTCTCTCTCTCTCTCAAATCAATAAAAAAAAAAAAGCATGGGAAAAAAAAGAATAACCCCAGGCTAAACCTAGTAATGCAGTAGGAGACAACTCTTGTGATTTTATTAACTGGGTCTCAAGGATTGAATGGCAAAGAGTTCAGAGACCTCTAGACTTATTTATCTTATTCTGGAACATCCAGCAATGTGTATCTGATAGAGGCTTGCTGCTTTATTATAAAGTGGGTTTCTATGAGTCTATGTCTGTATGGGGGAGGGAAGAGGCCTTAAAGACCTGACATTTTTAGTACAGTCCGTTTAGAAACAAAATGAGCCAACAGGAAAGGTGGGAAGGTGAGTTGTTGGAAGAGCAACAGCTCTGCTTTTAAGAAACCAAATATATGTTACTGTGGGACTTAAGCCAAAGACAAAAATCTGCTCCAGGAGACTGTGTACACTGCGTGACACAGGGACCCAATGGAAAGTCCAGGCATCCAGTCATTTCAGTGGTGTTAATGGCCCCTCTATACATTTTAAAGAATTAACCAGAAATGGAAATGAGGCAAAGGATGGCCACCTTTCAATATCACACCATAGCAGGTCTTACGCATCCAACCCAAAGATTATGTCATTCTCTAGGAAAACATACCTTATTTTGAGGTAAGTTATAGGTTAATTTGTAGATTACTTTTGTCCAGTACGATACAAATAATTTCTGCCATGCAGAAAAGATAACCACAAAGATTATGGTTTTATTGTCCCAAAGGAAAATAACCAGTTTTGTTAACTAGTTTGTCTCTAACTCAGCAAACATTTCAGTGTGGCTTTCCTGGCAGAGTATATAAAGCTCTTTCCCTCAGTGCTCTGTGCACCAGCCACAAAATCCTACTGGCTCCCTCATTCGTGAGCTCAATCAATCTTTGACACATGATCACAAAATATCTGGGAGAGAGTCACGTCTTAACATTTTAAAAACAGGGCTTTGATGTATGAAATCTATATTCAATCACCATTGTCCCATTTACTCTTTCAATCTTTATAATTTCTTTCTTATCTATATATATGCAAGCCTAAACAATCTTTATGACCAGTCAACCGAACGACCGGTCGCTATGATGTGCACTGACCACCAGGGGGAAGACGCTTAATGCAGGAGCGGCTCCCTGGTGGTCAGCGCGCTCCGCGGCCAACCTCCCACAGCCGGCCAACCTCCCGTGGTCCCTTCTCCCAGCCAGCCGGCCAACCTCCCAGCCCCGATCAGCCCAATCAGGACTGGGTGAGACAGGCCCTGATCGGCCAGATCACCAGCCAGGCTGAAGGACCCCACCTGTGCACAAATTAGTGCACCAGGCCTCTAGTGAGTCTATATTGTCACAATTTTTGTACACTTAACTATTTTATCATACAAGTAACATAGATATAGCAGTTTATAGGAGTCTTGAAGAGTTGAATTAAAGACATACATCCTCCTCTAAATATGGGTCTCTTCTAAAAAGACTGAAAAATAATAATAATCAAAAGAACAAAAATTTTATCACAAAGTTAAGATTTTGAAATGTTCTACTTTTCCAATATATTTGATCACTACTCACCCATACTTGGCAGCTGGTTGCTCATTTCAAACTCAACTCTACCTTCTCCTTAAATTGATTCTCTTCTTCTAGTCAATCTAATAGTCTAGTCTAATTTAGAAACCATGCCTAATATTGTCTCTTGAAATATATCATTCTACTAATCTGCATTTTTTCAGAAAGTAAATAATATATTTAATGAACATTAAGTGCCAGACACTGTAATAGACTGTTCATGTGTATAAGCAAAGGAACCAGAATTGTTTTAAAGATGAACTGCAATCTTTACTTGACTATAAAAACATCATACCCCATAGTGGTGATCCTCAAAAGCCTCTGTCTACTCTATTGTTTTAGCCTCTAAGTGCTTTCTAGCTTTTCTATCTCTTTTTGTTTTCCCATATATTAATATTATATTGACATTATATTGCAGCATATTACATAAACCTACTTAGCTGCTATAGCTTTTAAATTTTTTCTCCTTCCCCTACTCATTCTCCAAATTCCATATCAAATGCCCACATGTGTAAAAAAAATCAGGAACAGTCTAATTGCTCTTGTCTTCCCTTTATATGCAATTCCAATAACCTTCACTTTACATATGAGGACGGAGTCCCAGAGATTTATAGAGAGGTCCAAGGCCACACAGTAGAAGGCCTGAGTTAATAATGATGAAATGACAGAGTCTGACCTCTTCTCTACCATACTACATTGCCTCTCAAAGCGAATCTAGTTCTATAAATTTCCAGCATGAACTTACCTGTGCATGATCCCTTGGGGGAAGCAAAGTGATACTTAGAAAGGGTAAGTCACATAACCAAACTCATACAGCAAGTGTAAGAACCGGGACAACTCAGGTCCTTCTAGCTGTGAAACTGTCATTTTCAATGATTTAGTCACAAATATTCAAGCAGCCTGCCCAAAAATCTCCTTCCACAGCATTCTTGCCTCTTTTTCCTTTTATGCTGCCTTGTACTTGATTTCTTGTATCACATCTTGGTGCTATTTCTTCAAGTACCTAATAGGGTCTTAAAGAGAATGGATAGCATCTTTATATTTTTATAGCCCTAATCCAGAGATCAATAAACATTTATTGACTGAAAGAATGATGTGAAAAGGGTAATAGAAATCTGTATCTGTTCTACATGAATTGAAAGTATTTTTACTGTGCTATGAAAGGAATAGCTATTTTTATTTAATGTTATGTAATTTAAGACTTCATTTAATATTAAAATAAATACTAATAGTTATCTATTAGTGAATATCATAAAATACAATATAAATTCATGTGAATGTTAAAGACTGCAGTGTGACACTTCTAAGTAATGTTCTCTTCCAACAGGCCTCTTCATGCTAAGCGTCTACCGTTTGGGAGTATGCCTTTGTCTCACCATCACTACGAGGCCTTCAGTGAAAATACTAGAAGTACTGATCACTCCTTATCAGAATTGAGTAACATAGGAAACTCTTAGAAAAATTATCCAGACGCCCGAGATGTTTTGAAAACTGTATTAAGTTTAATGCTATCGCTTTCATTGAATTTCTTGGCACCAAAGAATTAAACTCAGCTGCAAACAAATGCATGAGAATTAAGTTGCAGTTTTCCCTGTACACTGGTCATCAATTAGTTTTCAATATTTTCATAACTAAAAGTACAAAGTATATATTTGCCCAGTTCTACAGAGGGCTACTTGCCATTAATCCAAAACATCAAGTAAGCTAATACATTTGGCCTTTCCCTCAAACCTTTCCAGCCAACTTGTTTAACAGGTGTTAATATGTACCCACATTAACCAACTGAACCTCTTCCACATTCTTTTTTCCCTTCTATCCCCAGGGAAGTGAAACTAGATGTTATTAAGGCAAAACCAACAAATTAGTTACTTGGGAACAAGAGAAAGAGAAACCAAAATGCTAGAAAATGCATCTTAAAATACTAGTAATCAGTGCCTACGAAGTTAGGAGTTTGCTACAATACCACACCATTCTAAACAAGTGTGGACAAGAATGTGGAGAAGTCAAAAGCCTCTTACATGGCTCATGGGATGTAAATGGTACAGCTACTTGAGGAAAATTTGGCAGATCCTCAAAATATCAAATATAAAGTTATCATAGAACCCAGCAATTCCTAAGAGAATTGAAAACATACGTCCACTTAAAAACTTGTACATGAATGTTTATAGCAACATCATTGCTAATAGTTAAAAAGTAGAAACAAACCAAATATCTATCAACTGATGCAGGGATAAACCAAATATGGATTTGAATATTACTTGGCCATAAAAAGTACTAATACATGCTACACATGGATGAACCTTGAAAATATTGTCCTAAGTGAAAGAAGCCAGTCACAACAGGGCACATATCATATGGTTCCGCTGGTGTGAAATGTACAGAATAGACAAACCCATGGAGACAGAAAGTACAGTGGTGGTTGCCAGAGGCTGGATAAAGGTGCAATGGGGAAACTTTTAAAAAGCTGCATTGTCCACTTCTTATGAATTTAGTCACAATTCAGCCTTATGCACTGTTTTACTTCTTCCTCCAATAAACAAACATTTTGCAACCATCCTTCAGATAAGGAATCCATGGTGAGCTCTTGTATATGGACAAATGAAATCGCTGATAATGTCCTGCTGGTGAAAACAAGATTCCACATACACTGAAGCACGGAGAGTTTTTAATAGTGGACAAGTGATTCAGCCACAGAATAAACTAGTATTGGAAACGGAAATCCTCGTCCCTCCAACTTAATGCAGCAGACCAAGCCAGTTCACAGTGACACATGGACTATGCAGCTATGAGCAGGACCATAGTTCTAAAATGGTCAGAAGATGTAAATCAATCATCCTTTAAAAGTCACTTAAAGGGGGGAGTTTAGATGAAGACTCAGTAATCCATTTCCATGGTCCACGGATTACTCAAATGTCCACAGGAACCAATTACAACAAGTATCTATGGCACCCATTCTACCACCCACTTACATCTCTCATCTCCCCAGGGCTGCTTCTCCAACGTTTCCAACAAGGTGTACCTCCTCCTGCAAAGAGCCTAGGAACTTTCCTCTCCAGTCCCTGCCCTACTCTTGCAAGCAATAAGGAAAAGAAAAATCTCAAGGTAATATTAACTGCAAGGACTTAAAAAAAAAAAAGAGATAAAGAAAAAGCCATCGGTTTTAGATGATGCAATGTTCAGGGCACCTGTAAATGCACATTTACATCATTTTATATGTCGGCACTCATCTGACACAATTTGCATTTCAGGACCCTCCATGTAGAACTGTAGTCTCACCACTCCAGAATCTGTTCTGTGAGGACCCTTAGTGTGTGTGGGTGACGCTGCTAGAGTTCACGTAACTGTGAGGTAGCAAAGATGAATGAGGTGCCATCAAGGACTTGTCTGCTGGAATACATATGCCAAGATGGGAAGATGGACCTGGAACTTGAACAACTGAAAGTATAAGTCTCCTCTACAAACTCTTTTCAAATATCTGCTTCTCCTCTTGTTTCTATAATCCTCAGAACCTGTCTTCTAGGCTTACCTCAATGTATGACAGATCTCTGATTTCTTATCTTACTGTGCACTACCCAGAAACAAGACCAGGTGGATCTTTTTCAGCATTGTAGCTTCAGCACCTAGCTGATGTGCAATAGTACACTGAATGAGTGAGCAGCTAAATTTTTACTCATGCTTCTGCCTCCCTACACTCTTGAAACCGCTCTTGCTATTGTTGCCAATGCATCACTCAGTGCCAAATTGAATGTACTCTTCTCATAAAAAAAAAAAAAAAAATCAAACCTAACATCCCTGTGGCCTCAGACATTGAAACGATGCATTCTTCTCTAGGTTTCTGAAATGACACTGTCAGCTGAATTTTCTCATTCCCATCTGGTTACTCCTTCATCTCTATTCTTCACCTCATTTCTCTGCCCATCCTCAAGGTTCCAAATGCAACTCTTTCCTCCAACTACTTG
>NW_005871146.1:1762636-1765754 GCF_000147115.1 Myotis lucifugus | reverse complement strand
AAGGCCACTGATTTGACATTAGAAATCACTTTAACTTAGAACGTACTTTCATTACTTGGATGAGGTACATCAAATCACATCAAATGCCAGGGCTTTCGAAATAAACGCAGGGTGGGGAAAAGGGTTAGTTATTTTTCTCATCCTGCCAAACTTGTGTAAGAGGACGGTGCAGAAATACAGAGCAATGATTGTGTATTAACAAAGCGAGCTGAGAACTGGAGAGCACTAGGACTACTCAGACAAACAGCACCTGAGGATGGAGAGCTGTGAAGACTTCACTGAACTCTAGGAATGCCTCACGGAGAACTGGGGCAGGGATGATTCTGCAACAGAAAAAGAGGTGTGGCTTGGCCAGCTACTTTCCCCGCTCCTTGCAGTGAAAGAATTAATGGGCGCTGAGTGCCTGGCAGTGCATGACCAGTGATAGTACAGGTAACCACGCTTTTGAACAAAGTAGTTTCCTGCCAAAGTGTCATACACAGGACTTGGTGTTTGTTGGAACAGACTCCTAAAGGAAAGGGATGAATAAAAGGCTCTTTGTTGATTCTGCTCCATTTGCATAAGCCCGCACCTACTCCTCTAGCCCATACTGAGGCTCTTTTAACTAAACCAGCATGTGAGACTGTAGAAGTGAAATCGCTTTCTTGATAAATTAGCCATTTAAAATTCCCCGAGAATACACAAAAGCCAAGTGCAGGATTCTTTCCTACCCTATCTCTGGGTACAGATTTCTTTCTTTCGCTCTTTTTCTGTCAATTTGATAAATTATTTTCAATAGTGCTACTGCCCATTTTCAAAAAAGCTGCCCTGCGGAACACTTCCCTCTTAAACCTGCATTTTCCGCGCAGGAAATAAATGCACCTGCTATATTATGATACTGTGTTTTCCCTTCCAGAAAGCTGAGGTGGAGAAAATCTGAAAGGTAATGTCTCCCCAGCTAGTGGGCCTAAAATACCCTGAACTCCTGTCCTGAGTCACACTGTTAATGTCTGATGGCTGGTGTGGCATCTAATTTTTCCTATGGTTACTCCCCAACTTTCTAATTTCCCAGTTTTATCTTGTAATTCACTGTACATCATGTGAGCAGGGAGAGGAGAGGTGACTTCTCCACATCCACAAGTAAACTGTAACAGCCATCTTCCCTCATTGGTGGAGGTGGTGGCTAATTTTATGTGTGAACTTGGCTGAGCCATGGTGCCCAGCTGCTTGGTCAAACATGAGTTGCTGTGAAGGAATTTTTAAGATGCGATTAACAATTCAGTCAGTAGCTTCTGAGTAAAGCAGATTACCCTCTATAATGTGGGTGGGCCTCACCCAATCGGTAGAAGGACCTAAGAGAAAAGAAGGAATTTAAAGGCTCAAGACAGCCTTGGATTCAACACTGCAACATCAACTCCTGCCAGAATTCAGCCTGCCAAGCTGGCCTGCAAATTCTGAACTTCCCAGCCCTCACAACTGCATGACTCAATTTCTTAAAATCTATCTATCTATCTATCTATCTATCATCTATCTATCAACTATCTATCTGTCTATGTATCTTCTGTTTCTCTGGAGAAACTTAAATCCAGATCATTAAAAACCTTCAATACAAATTGCATCATATAATCTTTAAAGTATGATGCCTATTAGGTTAAAACCAATAATTTGGCTCTAGCTCAGCCGTGGGCAAACTACGGCCCGCGGGCCGGATCCAGCCCGTTTGAAATGAATAAAACTTAAAAAAAAAAAGACCGTACCCTTTTATGTAATGATGTTTACTTTGAATTTATATTAGTTCACACAAACACTCCATCCATGCTTTTGTTCCGGCCCTCCGGTCCAGTTTAAGAACCCATTGTGGCCCTCGAGTCAAAAAGTTTGCCCAACCCTGCTCTAGCTGGTGTGGCTCAGTTGCACCAAAAGGTAACTGGTTCAATTCCCAGAGTACATACCCAGGTTGGATCCTTGGTCAGGGTGCATACAGATGAAAGCCAATGTTCTCTCTCACAGTGATGTTCCTCTCTCTCTCTCCCGCCCCCCTCTCTAAAAAAAATAAAAAACATATTTTTAAAAACTTTAAAATTCAATGATTTGTTTTAAGGTTTCTGAAAAGCGACTACACTAAAAGACTAGATATACCAAATTGTCAATAATCAATAATCATGATGCCAACAATTATACCACGGTTACCGGTTAATAATGCAGATTTTTTAATCAAAGAAAACACGATAATTTCAAGAGAAACATCAAAAGTGCTTTATTCAAAGTAATGTCCATCGCTAGCTACACATTTCCCCCATCTATCAGGTAATTTGTGGATACCGTCCCAATAGAACTTTCCTTGTTTTGAAGCAAACCATTCTGAGACCCAATTTTCCACTTCTTGGTACATTTTAAAGTGCTGCTCAGAAAGTGTGTGTGCTGTCGATCGGAACAGTGGTAATCTGAAGGAGCAAGGTCTGGTGAATACGGCGGGTGGGTGAATACTTCCCAGGCAAGATCTTTTAACGTGTCTTTAACTGGTTTTGAAGTGTGTGATGGTGCATCATCATGTAGCAAAATTACTTTGCCGTGTCTTCTGGCCCATTCTGGTCATTTTACAAGCAAACCGTGGTTCAAATTGATTATTTGTTGTCGGTAGCGATCAGTATTAACAGTTTCACCTGGTTTTAGAAGCTCATAATATACCACACCTTCCTGATCCCACCAAACGCAGAGCATTGTCTTCTTTGCTAAGCGATTTGGCCTTGCAGTCGATGTTGAGGGTTGACCTGGATCAACCCATGATTTTGTGCATTTGGGATTCTCAAAATAAATCCACTTTTCACCACCAGTCACAATTTGATGCAAAAAGACTTTCTTTCATGCCGTTGAAGTAACATTTTACTGATGACTTTTCAGTTTTCCACTTGTCTTTCATTCAGTTGATGTGGCACCCATTTTCCTTCCTTTAAAACAGTGGTTCTCAACCTTGGCTGCACATTAGAATCACCTGGGATCTTTTTAAAATCCTGATTTCTGGGCCTCATCCTCCGGAAATTCTGTTTCTTTGTTATGGGGTGGGGCCACAACATTAATAACAAAGAAACAGAATTTACCGGAGAATGATAGCCCAAAAAATCAGGTATTTAAAAAAGAT
>NW_005871146.1:1753439-1761825 GCF_000147115.1 Myotis lucifugus | reverse complement strand
AAACCCTTTTGGAAAAAAAATCTTTCATAAAGCAAGCAATAAATTTTTATTGAGTGCCTACCAGGGTTGTTGGGAATTATTATGAACAAAAGCATTTACTGTACGTCTTTTGTAATACAAACTATCATCTAGTACCACAAACACAGGTCACAGTGAGGTGCACTGGTCTCCATTATCAGGAATGGCTTACATTAAGTTACATAACGGGGGAAATGGCGAAATTGGTAATACAATTACATAGGAGGTCTCTCAGAGAAGCAAAGAAATGCCAAATGAATGCTCTTTTCAAATGACTGATTCCTAAGGAATGACTAACATGTCTACTCAAATTCCGTTATAATAAAGCAATGGTCACTTTCTGCAGACTCTGCCACTTAACCTTAAATTCAAACCAATAATAACACAGTAGATTTTCCTTTAACTATGATTTTCACTAAGATAACCAAGGAACTGTTTCATTTTAAAACAACAGCCTGGACCCCATTCTACCTTTCCAAGTTTTCAAAAGGCCACTGAAGAGGTCACACCACAGTAGGTATGATTTTATTTTAGGCAAATTGCTCAGCAGGAGCTCAGACCATAAAATTATCAGAGCTTTGAACTTTGCCCTGCACAGAATACCCATCAGTGTGATTTGTAAGTTCGTGCTGTTGCCTGACATTAAGTTAATGTATAACAACAAATACACATCAGAGAGAGAAAAATCAACAAGTTAAATATAGAAAAACCCAAACTGGCAACAACAAGAAGAAAACAGTAAACTTTGCAAGTTGGTTGCCCCCATCTGTATACTTCCTCCCCATTTTCCCAAAGATGTGAGGACATTTGTTTGTGACTAAGCGGTTAATGAACCAAGGATCGCCAGGCCCACCTCTGATTTTCCTTTCATGAGAAAAGCAGTCTGACTACTTGGGTTCTGATAGGACCAAAAATTCTTCCCAGCGAATTTTCTATGTGAAATTTCAACATCCAAATGAGTTTCATATTGATGTCTCAAAATAAGCCATTCTCAGAAAGCACTGACACCAGAGAGCTATTTATCTAAAATCAGTCATTCAAACATGGCAGTCAACACATGCCACACATAAAGGAGAGATCCACACTCTTTCCATAAGCAGCCTGAGGTGAACTCTGAAAATGGTTTAATATTCAGTTGACCCAGAAAACCCTCCAAAATCATTCAAATCAAGAGGTTCAATTCTCCGTGTTCACTTTAAGAACACCCATGAAACTGCCCAGGCCATCAGGGGTATGCGGATCCAAAAAGCCACCAAGCACCTGAAGGAGGTCACTTTACAGAAGCAATGTGTGCCCTTCCATCGTTATAATGGTCGGGGTGGGAGGTGTGTCCAAGCCAAACAGGGGGGCCGGACCCACGGTCAGTTGCCCAAAAGAGTTCTGAATTGTTGTGCATTACATGCTTAAAAATGCAGAGTGATGCTGAACTTAAGAGTTTAGGTGTAGACTGGTTATTGAGCTCCTCCAGGTGAACAAAGCTCCCAAAATGCAGCACAGAACAGAGAGCTCCTGGGTGGATTGACCCACATGGGCTCTCCCTGCCACACTGAGAGGATCCCTCCCGAGAAAGAGCAGGTGGTTCCTAAACCAGAAGAGGAGGTTGCACAGAAGAAAAAGGTAACCCAGGAGAAACCGAGGAAACAAAAACTAATGGCCTGGGAGTAAATTCAACATAAAATAAATGCTAATAAAAATAAAAGGAAGAAGGAGAAGAAGAATAAATAATCTACAGAGCTCTAGTCTCTTCACTTTATGTTTCTTCTCACAATAATCCCATAAAGGAAATTAACTTTCTGAGTAACTTTTAGCAAGTCACTAATCTCACTGAGCTTTTCTCCTTTATACAGTGGGAGTAATAACATCTGCTCAACGTGTGATGTACTGTAGGAAGCAAACCAGTGTATGAAAACCTCGGTCGCACCATTTCAGAGCAAGCTTACATGATTATTTTTTAAAATCCCACAGAGCACAATCAGAATCAGAATGAATGCTCCAAATTTCTAACCCCAATGTACATAGGAATGCAGGTCACCTCCCTTCCTCTGTCAGCTGAAAGATAAGACCACTGTTAGCCAAAGGAGAATACATACACAAAGTAATGAAAGCCTTGATTTGGATCTCTATGAAAACTTTCCACATGGAAAGAATTCCAACTTTTGGACGTTATGCTTCCTGTGTGTACTAAGTTAAGGCATGATGATGCCCTAGTCAAATGTTTTCATTCTGCTGTCAAACTTGGTTTGCTTCGATGGCAGTTTCCCAAAGGGAAATAGTAAAGAATTATGTCTATCCTGAAGGAAATTTATATTCATTCTGACTTACGTTTAAAAAATTTATGTTCAATATATGTGATGTTTTAATTTAAAACATTTAGCACTTTGCGAAAACAAACTCAACATGCAAATGAAAGAGAGGTAGACGAAAAAATTTAGACTTTGTAAGAGACAAGTACCTGAGAGAGTACTGGAAATAACTCAAGAAAAGGCTTTAACCTAACTACTCTGAGGTGATGCACATATATAGCAATCTTTTTCTACCTTTTCTAGCCAGTTACCACGAATAAAGAACATATGTGAGTAGATATCTTTCTTCAGAAGCTTCATACACTCTGATCCCAAATGCAGCAATAAAAATAATGGTGCCTGCCATGAGCCACTAATCCATTGAGCGCCAACGCCAACAATGCCATGATGTTGTGCAGTAGCTCCTTTGGGTTTTATTGGATTTGTTTTAATGGACTAGACTTTGTTTAATAGGCCTGATTAATAAAGTAGAATAACTCAGTGAGTTTTCTAATGCTGATAAAATCTGCACAGCTAACTATATTTAACCCTATTGGAAGCTCACAAATTACTAGAAATGAAGGTTTTTACAAAGTAATGGATATAGCTTAAGGTAAAATACATAACCATAAAATCAGAGCCTCACAGCCTCGCTAATCTCACCTTTAAACCAAGCATGGTGGAAAAAGATCCTTCCCAACTCTAAGATTCTCAGCCTATCTAGAAACAGCTTTGCAACTCACCTAGCCAGGCCTCCTTCCCAATGCAGAATTCTTCCTAGAAAAAGGGGTGGGGATGAGAGGGGGGAGGGGGAGGGAGAGGGAACGAGGGAAAATAAAACAAACCTTAAAGAGGACTTTTCCACAAGTAAATGAATAACGTAACTTTTCTTTTTTTTTTAATTAAATCTTTATTGTTCAGATTACATTTGTTCCTCCTTTTTTTCCCCCCATAACTCCCCTCCTCCCAGTTCCCGCCCCACCCTCCGCCCTCACTCCCCACCCACTGTCCTCATCCATAGGTGCACGATTTTTGTCCAGTCTCTTCCCGCATCTCCCATTCCCCTTTCGCCCCCAAGAATAGTCAGTCCATTCCCTTTCTATGTCCCTGATTCATTATAATCACCAGTTCATTCTGTACATCAGATTATTTATTCACTTGATTCTTAGATTCACTTGTTGATAGATGCATGTTTGTTGTTCATAATTTGTATCTTTACCTTTTTCTTCTTCCTCTTCTTAAAGGATACCTTTCAGCATTTTGTATAATACTGGTTTAGTGGTGATGAACTCCTTTAGCTTTTCCTTATCTGTGAAGCTCTTTATCTGACCTTCAGTTCTGAATGATAGCTTTGCTGGATAAAGTAATCTTGGTTGTAGGTTCTTGGTATTCATCACTTTGAATATTTCTTGCCATTCCCTTCTGGCCTGCAAAGTTTCTGTTGAGAAATCAGCTGACAGTCGTATGGGTATTCCCTTGTAGGTAACTGAGTTTCTTTCTCTTGCTGCTTTTAAGATTCTCTCTTTGTCTTTTGCTCTTGGCATTTTAATTATGATGTGTCTTGGTGTGGTCCTCTTTGGATTCCTTTTGTTTGGGGTTCTCTGCGCTTCCTGGACCTGTAAGTCTATTTCTTTCACCAGGTAGGGGAAGTTTTCTGTCATTATTTCTTCAAATAGGTTTTCAATATCTTGCTCTCTCTCATCTTCTGGTACCCCTATAATTCTGATGTTGGTACGTTTGAAGCTGTTCCAGAGGCTCCTTACACTATCTTCGTATTTTTGGCTTCTTTTTTCATTTTGCTTTTCCGGTTGGGTGTTTCTCGCTTCTTCGCATTTCAAATCTTTGACTTGATTCTTGCGCTCCTCTGGTCTGCTATTGGGTGTCTGTATAATATTCTTTATTTCAGTCAGTGTATGCTTAATTTCTAGTTGGTTCTTTATCACAGCATCGAGGGTCTCATTAGATTTCGTGAGGCTCTCATCAAGTTTATTGGCAGCTTGTAGCACATTATTGCAAGCCCTCAAAATTGCATTTTTTAGCTCTATATCCTCCATTTCTGTCATGTTTTTTTGTCTCCGCATTTTTTATGCTTTCTTGGTGCACCCCCTTGTGGTCTTTGTGCGCAGTCTTGTTCTAGTTAAGCCTTGATTGTTGTAGTTAATACTAGAGGGATTTGACCACCAGGCCGACTGGCTGTGAGAATCAGCTGTGTCTGCCGTGGGAAAACTTCTGTCCTCTAGGGAGGTGCTAATCTAGCCTTTGCCTGAGGCTATCTGGCAAATGCCTCTGTGCAGGGCTTGGGCGGGGCGGGTCGCACGGGAACAACAGGGCGGGCGGAGGGAGCAGTTATGGCTGCTCTCAGTGCTTCTCAGAACCCCAGCAAACGCTGCAAACCTCGGAGAGAAAGCTGCCCTCACGTTCCAACTGATGCCAGACAATCCCGCCTCTCCCGTTTGAGTCTGAGTCTCTAGAGACTCGCCCGGATCTGGAGCTCAGAGTCTGAGACTCCCTCCTGATTGAAAATGACAACCGCGCCCTCAGCCACCAGCCCACTTTGTGCGCGCACCTCGGTACCTTTGTATTTTCCACACTGCGCCTCCTCTGAGCCTCGGTATGCTGTTGTCTTTCCTTCTAGTTGAAGAGTCTCTCCTCAGCCAGCCTTCCTGTGGTTCTGGGTGATGTCCGTTCCGTCTTTTAGTTGTATTTTTGAAGTGGTTGTTTGCAGCAGCAATCTCCAGTGTTTACCTAAGCCGCCATCTTGATCTCTCCGAATAACGTAACTTTTCAATTAAACACTTATTGAATACTGAATATGATGACTACAATGAGCACAATTACTTATATTCAGCACTTACTAATAAATGCCAGGTCCTATGCTAAGTGCTTCTCACTGAGTATTTCTCTAAATCAGTGGTTCTCAACCTGTGGGTCACGACCCCTTTGGGGGTCAAACAACCCTTTCACAGGGGTCACCTAAGACCATCGGAAAACACATATATAATTACATGTTGTTTTTGTGATTAATCACTATGCTTTAATTATGTTCAATTTGTAACAATGAAAATACATCCTGCATATCAGATATTTAAATTACGATTCATAACAGTAGCAAAATTATAGTTATGAAGTAGCAACGAATGCAATTTTATGGTTGGGGGTCACCACAACATGAGGAACTGTATTAAAGGGTCGCGGCATTAGGAAGATTGAGAACCACTGCTCTAAATCCTCAGAAGGGCCTAGGAAGCGATATGCATCCCCGTGTGACAGATGAGGAGGTGGGGAAGTCACACAGCTAGTGAATGCCAAACTTGAGTCCAGACTGTCTGACTCTGGAACCCATGTTTTTAAGTACTTCCTTAAGCACTTATGGTCATGAAAAATTAGTCTTTCACAACAGTTTCCAAAGACATTCCAAAGAATTAATTCCTCTGTCAAGAAATTTAATTTAAAAATTTTCAGCTATTCAGTATTAGACAACATTGAAGACTTTGAAAAAATTTATCTATTATTTCAAATAAATGTTAGAACATGGTTAATACTAGATAAACATTAAATGTAAATATTTAAAAATGATTACTATCAGATTCATTTTTTTAAAAGGAGCTTAAGTCATCAATTATATTTGAGTGTACAAAGTATTGGAATAAATAATTTATAGATTTTATTTTAATCCTCACGCTAATTTCCATGTTATATATGAGAGAACAGACGGAGGGGAAGAAGTATTTACATCAAAGAGCCAAGACTGGAACCCAGGAATACGGTCTCCCAAATTCTCTTTTAACTATACTTCAATCTATGTTTAAAATAATGTACAGTCATGTGGGAATGTATATACAGACACAGAATGCATATATATATATATATATATATATATATATATATATATACTTATAAATACTAGAAAATCTTGAAAAAAAAATTTTTCAGAGTCTTTATGTAATTGGATAAAATGTTCCACTTCTACTTACTGCAATGTGATGGCTATTTCAGTATAATGGATGAAGTTAAAAACCCCTGTCCTCAAAAAGTTCATATTCAATGCAGTAGACCGAAACACTGCAGATTAAAACAAACACAAGTGAGTGTGCTAAAGGGACTTAGAACTGAGAGATGTTCAGGAGTAAAAGCAGCTTCACAGGCAAGAGTAATCAGAGAAAGCTTCACAGGTGTTAGGATCCAACTATATGGGCCATGAAAGATGGAAAAGTTAGAATGATGAGAGAGGAGGAGGGGAAGGCATTTTTAAAAATGGTTTCGTTGGTCCTTTCTTTATTCTTTGCAAAATCTTTCAAACAGAATAGGAGGGAAAGCTAACATACTTATTCTATAAGGACAGCATTATTCTGAAAACAAAACTGAAAGAAGACATTACAAGAGTAGAAAACCACAGACTAATTTATTCCTTCCCCTGGCTGGCCTCACCCCCTGGTTGAACTCCTGGTTGCGGGGACAATTTGCATACTATGCTTTTATTATATAGGATATGCAAAACTCCTAAACAAAATGGTAGTAAACCAAATCTACCAACATATAAAAACAATTACAGCCCAACAGGCATGGCTCAGTGATTGAGTGTTGACCATTGAACCAGGAGGTCACGTTTCGATTCCCAGTCAGGGCACATGCCTGGGTTGCAGGGCTTGATCCCCAGTGTGGCAGCATGCAGGAGGCAGCTGATGAGTGATTCTCTCTCATCATTGATGTTTCTCTCCCTCTCCCTTCCTCTCTGAAAGCAATAAAAATATTTTTTAAATAATAATCTATATATATAAAAGCCTAACATGCTAAGTGTCTGACTGTTCGACCATTCGACCAGTCGCTATGACACACACTGACCACCAGGGGGCACAGGCTCCAACCAGGTTAGCTTGTTGTTGGGGTCTGACCGATTGGGACTGGGCAGGATGGGCCGGACACACCCTGGAGCCCTCCTGCAGTCCCTCCCTGGCCAACCAGCCCCAATCAGCCCTGATCGGGACTGGGTGAGATAGGCTGCACACACCCGGAGCCAACCTTCCATGGTCCTTCTCCAGCCAGCCAATCTCCCACGGTTCCTCCCCAGCCTCTAAAATATTTCTTCTAATTAATTTCCTTTCAATGTGCACAAATCCATGCACCAGGCCTCTAGTAATAATTATAATTACACACCACAACCAAATGGTATTTTCCCAGAAATTCAAGGCTGGTTAAACATTCAAAAATTATTTAGTGTAATACACCATATAAGTAAAGGACAATTAACACATGATCATCTCAATAGAAATGAAAAAATGTTTGAAAAATTAACTCCCTTCCCTGCTAAAAACACTCAACATATGAAGAGTGGAAGGGAACTTCCTCAACCTGATAAAAAGCATCAACAAAAACCCCACAGTTAACATATACTTAATAGTGCAAGACTAGACGCTTCCACGCCAAGATCAAATATCAGATAGGATCTCTGCTGTCATCACTAGCCAGAGCAGCCAGGCAAGAAAGTGAAATAAAAGGCATCTAGATTGGCAAGGAAAAACTAAAACTATCTCAAATTGCAAATGACATGATCTTATATGTATAATGTCCTAAGTAAGGATAACACTAAGAAAACTACTGGACTAATAAACAGTTTCAGGAAGGTTGAAGGATAAAAGATAAACATGGGAAAATAAATTTTATTTCTAGACAGTTGTAGTGAAAAACAAAAAGGAAATTAAAGGCATTTTACTTACAATAGCATCAAAAAGAACAAAATACTTAGGAATAAATCTAATAAAAGAAGCACAAAATTTATACTTTGAAATCATTGTTAAAAAAACTGAACAAGCCATCAATAAATGGATCTATGGACTGGAAACTTAATACTGTTAAAAAGGCAATATATTCCAAATTAATCTATAGATCCAATGCAATTCCTATCAAAATTCCAGTTGAGCTCGGCTGGTATACCTCAATGGTTGAGCATCAACCTGTGAACCAGGAGGTCACAGTTTGATTCCCAGTCAGGGCACATGCCTGAGTTGTGGGCTCGATCCCCACAAGGGGTTGTACAGGAGGCAGCCGATCAATGATTCACTCTCATCATTGATGTTTCTATCTCTCTC
>NW_005871146.1:1735127-1753339 GCF_000147115.1 Myotis lucifugus | reverse complement strand
ATGCAGGAGCTGCCCCCTGGTGGTCAGTGAACTCCCATCAGGGGGAGCGCTGCTTAGCCAGAAGCGGGGCTCATGGCTAGTGAGCACAGCAGCAGAGGAGGAACATCTCCTGCCTTCACAGAAGCGCTAAGTACCCTTCTGAGGATGTCCGCCTGCTGGCTTAGGGGAGCAGGCCTAAGCCAGCAGGCAGACATCCTCCGAGGGGTCCCAGACTGTGAGAGGGTGCCAGCCGGGCTAAGGAACCGCCCCTCCCCCCAGTGCATAAATGTTGTGCACCGGGCCTCTAGTTAAAAATAATAATAAAAACCTCTCAAAGTCTATATTCCTCCAACCTATCTTAAAAAAAAAAAGTTACCAATAGAGCTGTTAAAGAAAGAAATTAGGCTAGATGCTTTGTTGTGGTGTCAATTCATTTTTAATCTAGACAGAAGGTGGTAGAAGGTGGTAATAAGCAGTATAAACTATTGGGTTATAACCTCAGCTCAGCCATTAGATAGAATGTGTAAGCCTGGGTCATTATTTAAACTTTCTGATCTTCAATTTGTGTGTCTTTCTTATAGGAATAGCTCCCTAACAAAGCATGGCACACAGTAAGCTCATTTATTATAGTACTTTGTTATTAGAAGTAGTATTAATAACTATATAAATGATGTCATAATTGTATAGTAAAAAAAAGCTCTTACTATAGAAAGACAGATGCATCTTCCTTGGAAATATAAAGATGATCTCTAGTTATGGGGGGGAAAGGAGACATATGTAATACTTTCAATAATAAAGAATTTAAAAAAAAGATTTCTATTCCTGCAGCCATATCATAATGGAGCTTGATAAACTGCTGTTAATTCAATAAGTATTTTAAGAGTGTGTTCATAAGTGGCAAGCATTGTCTTTCGGATTTAATTTCATAATACTCATACCTTGTTTGGCCTACATAGGGAGTTTTTTAAAAACTGAATTCAGCCTTGACCAGTTTGGCTCAGTGGCTAGAGCATCAGCCTGTGGACTGAAGGGTCCCAGGTTCGATTCCGGTCAAGGGCACATGACTGGGTTTCGGGCTCGATCCCCAGTGGGGGGGGAAGGGGAGCGTGCAGAAAGCAGCTGACCAATGATTCTCTGTCATCACTGATGTTTTTATCTCTCCGTTCCTCTCTGAAAGCAATAAAAATATATTTTTTTAAAGAACTGAATTCATTTTTAATATTTAAGAATAGAGAGATTGTCTCTTAAAAATCCAGGTTTCTAGATTCTCCTGGAAAATAAGAGAATTTGCTAACACTGGGCCATATTTCCTTGTAAACCTTATCGGCAGAACCTATGGAGCAACAATCTCCACCTAAACTGCTGAGTTCCTCTGTTACTTGCATAGCCCCAAAAAGCACAGCATTTGCACCATCTGGGCTGTCACAGACTGGAGATACAAAGATAAATAAGACACAGCTCTCAGTCTTATGGGACTCACAGACTAGCTGCAGTGATGGAAACAGCCATATGAAACTGGTGGGGTCACAATTTTCAACCCAATTCATTTTATACAGAGGGAAAGAATAAGGTTCAAAGATGATATCTGACTTATCTAAGGCAAACCACATCAGCCAGACTAACTGATATATGCTTGAATTATTATAAAAATATTTGATCCATTTCTTCCAGTTATCTATAATAACTTAATGTAACAGATACACGTTATGGTGAATGGAAGTAGTTTTCATGTCCACCACACTTTGATTGATTAAGAAATAATAAACACATTGAATAGACAGTATAATTTTCAACTTCTTTTTATACTAGAAAGAAAGCTCATTAATAAAATGATATAAAATAAAGCAGTACCTTTGTTACCTGTTAATAATTAATAGCTTACCAATCACCTATTAGTTATTTAGATATATGGAACTTCTTTAGAGAATTACCAGGCTCCATTTTCACAGAAAACAGTAATTAAATTAAACAGCCCCAGGGTGAGAGGAAGAAGACTAAGGACCATTCTAGGCCTCTTGCCAGGATCCTGTGTGCTTAATCTGTCCTTGGACTGGCCTGGCCCCATTAATCAAAGCGAATGGTTTTCTGGGAAAATAACAAGTTTTCACGATCTAAAAAGACAGATATTAAAGGGAAACTTTGATGTCATGGGGAAAAGAGCAAATACTATATGTAGCTGTATTTTCTCACTTTTTGTCATGTTATGTGAAAAGCAATAGACCAAAGTCTTTGCTGCCCTTCTGAAATTGTACCTGGTTAAACAGGTTAAACTAATGGTGTGTTTACAAGTCGACGTGAAGTAACTTCAATATTGATACCAGTACAGGATCTGTTGGTATGAGGTTCAACATGACTTATGTAGCTATTCTTTATAAAGTTGAGTTGCTCTGGCTGGTTTGTCTCAGTGGTTAAAGCATCGGCCTGGGGACCGAAGGGTTGTGGGTTCAATCCCAGTAAAGGGCACATACCTCAGTTGCAGGTTCCCCAGCCCCAGTAGGGGTGAGTATGGGAGGCAACCAATCAACGTTTCTCTCTCTCTCTCTCTCTCTCTCTCTCTCTCTCTCTCTCTTCTCCTCCTCCTCCTCCTCCTCCTCCTCCTCCTCCTCCTCCTCCTCCTACCTCCTTCCACTCTCTCTGGAAACCAATGGAAAAAAAATTCTCAAGTAAGGATTAAAAAAAAAAAGTTAAGTCATTGAAAAGACAATGTAAATAAATTTTCCAATATACATGGAAAAACATAAACATTAATATAAAGTTTAAGAAATATATATTTGGCCTCTATCTTTATAACAGTCAAACTTAAGAAGTATACCAGGAGCTGAACAAACACAGACCCCACTTCAGTGCCGGAGGAGACATGCAAGAAATGTCCGGTTTGGGATTGAAAGTGACTATGTGACCAGGTAATAAAACATAGTTTCCCTGCAAAGCACTTTGAATATTACTTTTCAAAGTTAAGCTGCAGCATCTGAAACTAAAATAATTTTCGAGGTTGAATTTTCTCTAGTAATCACTATGGAAGACATTGGGAGTCCTAGGTTTTTCTTGTGTGGAAGAATAAAAGATACTTAAGTCCATGACTCACATTTTTTTTATGTTTGTATTGATTTTTTTTTTTTTTAAAGAGAGTGAGGAAGGGAAAGGAATAGAAAGATAGAAACATTGATGAGAGCGAAACATGGATTGGCTGCCTCCTGCACACCCTCTACTGGGGATTGAGCCTACAACTCAGGCATATGCCCTAACCCGGAATCGAACCGGGACCTCTCGGTTCATGGGTTGATGCACAATCATTGAGCCACACAGACCGGCCTCACTAGTTTATTTTTATATCCCTGGAGATGATAAGCACCATTTCTGAAATAGAGGAATTATTCAACTATTTTTTAGAATAATTAGCTTTTATATTAATAATCAATTTCTCGGCTCTTAACCTAATTAAAGTAGACTGAATAAATACTTAGTAAACAGAAAATTAGTTAACTCATAAATACTACTCAATAAGAAATAATCTAAACAACCTTGAAACATAACCTTTCCCTCCAGTCCTGGATGGCAAGTTTAACTACCTGACCACCGATTTTGAGACCAAGCTTGGTTTTCTTCAGACTTTGCAATTCTAAAAACGGTGGGACAAAATGGTCCTCTAGTACCTACATCTTCAATTGATATATAAATTCTACTCTCCTTGGTTGATCATCAAAATTTATCTGAATTGTCAGACTTTTTGTTGCCTTATTTTTGCCAGACAATAATGGCTTCAAATTCTCTGCCCTTCATTCCTCATCCCTATTCCCCTACCAGAAAAAAAAGAAAGAAAACAAACAGAAAAACAAAAACTACCAATATCACCACAGCAAAATACTTCGTTTCAGGATTAACACCATCAACCAATAGGATCAGACAGTTACCTAACACTCCACCTACAGCAGCAGATTATACAATCTTTTGAGTACATGTGAAACATGTATCAAGATAGACAATATCCTGTGCCATTAAACCAACCTCAACAAATTTAAAAGAACTGAAATCATACAGAATGTATTCTATCACCATAACGGAATAAACTAGAAATTAATAACAGAAAGATAACAGGAAAATCTCCATACACTTGAAAAATAAACAACACACTTCTAAATAATCCACAGAAGTCTAAAGGGAAATTGTAAAAGTACATTTAACTGAATGAAAATGAAAAGGCAACATATCAAAATTAGTAGGGCACAACTAAAGCAGTGCTGAGGTTAATTTATAGCACGAAATGCATACATAACAAGAAACTTCTCAAATCAATAATCTAAGCTCCCACCTCAAGAACATAGAAAAAGAGCAAAATAAATCCAAAGCAAACAGAAGGAAGAAAATAATAAAGGTAAGAGAAATTAAAAACAGAAAATGGGGGGGTGGGGAGTAAATTAAAGCAAGACTGGTTCTTTTAAAACATTGATACAATTTACTAACTTCTAACAATACCAATAAAAACAAAAGATATAAGTCACAAAATACCAGTATTAGGAATGAAACAAGGTATCACTACAGACCTGGCAGACATCAAAAGGATAAGGGAATACCATAAACAACTTTACAGACATAAAACTGACAACTTAGATAAAATGAACCACTTCCTCATAAAATACAAACTACCAAAGCTCCCACAATATGAAATAGATAACATCCTCAGCCATTAATCATTAAGGAAACTGAATTTATAATTTCAAAGCTCCCAAAACAAGAAATTTCCAGGCCCTGATAATCTCACTAAAGATTTCCACCAAATGTTTGAAGAAGAATAAATATCAATTCTATTCTTTTCCAGAAAATAGGAGGAACACTTCTCTACTCATTTTATAAAGCTATTATTACCAGTCTGACCGGTGTGGCTGGGTTGGTTGCAGCCTTGTCCTGTACACTAAGAGGTGGCAGTTTGATTCCCTGTCAGGGCACATACCCGGGTTGTGGGTTGGTTGGGGCACATATGGGAGACATCCAATCAATGTTTCTCTCTCTCTCCCCCTTACTCTCTCTAAAGAAAAAAAACACACCACAAACCAATAAAGCTATTATTACCATGATACCAAAACCAGATAAAGATGGTATCAGAACAAAGTGCAGACCAATATAGACACAAAAATATTTAGCAAAATAAAATGGAATTAAGCAATATATAAAAACTAGAGGCCTGGTGCACGGATTCGTGCACCGGTGGGGTCCCTCAATCTGGCCTGTGCCCTCTCGCATCCGGGACCCCTCAGGGGATGTCAGAGGCTCGGTGCACGGATTTGGCCCGACCCCCACAGGCCAGGCCGAGGGACCCCACCGGTGCATGAATCCGTGCACTGGGCCTCTACTATGCATATAAGATCTTCAGTTAATCTCTTCCTGCCCTCCCCCCTACCCTTTTCCATCTAAGATTCATCAGTCTGTTCCATGTTTCCATGCCTGTGTATTGAGCGTCTGCCCCTGTGGTCGGTGCGTGTCATAGCTACCGGTCGAACAGTAGAACGGTCGCTTAGGCTTTTATATATATAGATAATTATACACATGACCAAGTGATGTTTATTCCACTTAGGCTTATTCCAGGGATTGAAGACTGATTCACTATTTGAAAATTAATCAAATAATCCACCACATTAATAGGCTAAAAAAGAAAAATCACATATGATCATATCAATTGATACAAAAAAAAGATTTGATAAAATTCAACACCCATTCATAATTTAAAAAGCTCTCAGAAATACAGAAATAGAGGGGAATCTCCTCAACTTGATAAGGAGCATCTACCAAAAGCCTACAGCTAACATTATATTTAATGACAAAAGATGGGATGCTTTACCCCCACCAAGATCAAGAACAAGAAGCAAGGACGTTTACTCTCACTGCTCTCATTCTAGCAATGTAATGCTATCACTAGCCAGTGCAATAAGCAAGAAAACAATAAAAGACATAAAGCTTGAAAAGGAAGAGATTAAGCCATCACTAATTTGCAGATGACATAATGTCTACATAGGAAATATCAAGGATTTTACCAGAAAACTCCTAGAATTAATGAATGAGATCTACAAAGTTGCAGGATACAAACTAAATATACAAAAAAAAATTGTATAACTATGTCCAAGCAATGAACACGTGGACACTGAAATTAAAAAGCCAATACCATTTCCAATTTTTAAAAATTAAGTGCTTAGGTATAAATCTCAGAAATAGTACAGAAATTACATGCTAAAAACTACACAATACTGATGAAAAAAATAGAGGACTACTATGTTTCCTGATCAGAAGATTCAACATAGTAAAGACATCAATTCTTTCCCAAATTCCAGCAAAAATTTTTGTAAATATACGATATTCTATAATTACTATAGAAAGGGAAGTGGCCAAGAACTGCTAAAATAATTTTGAAAAAGAAGAATAAAGTGAGATGATCAGTCTACTAATTTTAAGAGTTATGTATAACTATAGTAATCAAGGCTTGATATTGGCTGAGGAATGGACACAGCTCAATAAAACAGAAAAGAGAACTCAGGAACAGACCTACATAAGTATGCCAACGGATTTTTAACAAAGGTGCAAAAGCAACTGAATGGAAAAAAGCGTTAAAGCAATTAGACATTCATAGGCAAAAACAAACAAACAAACAAACAAAAAAACATGACCTAACTCCCACACTTTATACAAAAATTAACTCAAATAGATCGTAGATTTAAATGTAAAATTTTAAGCTATGTAACTTATAGAAGGAAAAAAAGAAAAAAAAATCTTCAGAATCCAGGGCTAGGCAAAGAGTTCTTAGACTTGACACCAAAAGCATGATTAGTAAAAGGGAAAGTCAATAAATTGGACATCCTTAAAATAAAAAAACTTTTGTTCCTCAAAAGACCCTGTTAAGAGGCTGAATAAACAACTGGAGTCAGAGGACATATTTGCAAGCCAAGTATCTTTAAAAAGGACTATTATCTTCAGAGAATTATGCTAAATAAAAAGTCAATCCCAACATACCATACAATTCCAATTTTATAACATTTTTGAAATAAGAAAATTATATGAAGAAATAATTCGTGTTAACCAGAGATAAAGGAAGAAGGGCGGACAGGAGGGAAGAGAGTTTGGCTATAAAAGGACAATGTGAGGAATCTTACGGTGATGGAAATGTGTCTTCACTAGATCAATATCAATGTCCTAGTTGTGATACTCTACTACTATATCATGTAAATATCATTGTGCTAATCCTGCATGTGCATCTACAACTGTCAATCTACTACTACTAAAATATAGTTTAATAAAAATCAATAAACCAGAATTTTAAACTCTTCATGACACAATTATATGTATACTGTCTTAACACTCAAATCCCCACTCTCTTCTTTTGCCAACTCTTGCCTCTTCTGTGACAGATGTTGACTTTTACCAACATTACTCCAGCTAATTAAATCAGTCTACATACACAGCATTGCTGTGTCTTATACCAGGACTGAGGTATGCCTTTAAACTGGAAGTTCAAAATTATGTTAAAGAGATCTTCTCTTGAATATCCAAACCTCACAAATGATAGAGATACATTCAGTAATAGAACCTAGGGCTTAGTGCCAGAAGTCTGTCTGAATTCCAGGGCTGATTACCCAGTCATGCACCAGCAAACATGTGTGGCTCCTCCCTATTAGGTCATTGATAATTATCATCCATCTATATCACTTCCTTTGAAACCATTCACCTAAGTCTTGGAACATTCCCACGGTTATCTGCCTCAGACTGTGGGAGAAGTAGGATGCACTGTAATTCTAAGACCATGCGTGAGCTACATCAGCAGCACAGCCTTCCCAGCTCAATTCTGTGCTGTCAGATCTGCTCTGCAGGTTCTGAGATGAAAGCCACCACTTCACCAACTTCCTCTGCCTCTTGCCAAATGGCAGCATGACTACATGAGGCAGACAGTAGGCAATGCTTTCAAGTGGCTCTGCCCTCACATGGCACAACAGCCACTTCCCGGGAAATCTGAAACCACCCAGAGAGTGAGTGGATCCTGACAAAGTCTGAATTCCTCACTCTTTCGAAGTGGTAGCTATGGGATCCCCCCAATGAGGAAACATCTTCCAACTAAAAACCCGTGAGCGATGTGTTCCAAGCTAATTCTTTCTGAATCCTGCAGCAATGAGTTCGTACAAGGAAAAGAAAGACTCAACAACCAGGCACATGTAATATCTGGTCACTGCATGATCCAGTTCTCTTTAAAACAATCACAGAGTAATACAATCATGGGCTTTAGAGAGTTTTGTTTTGTTTTGTTTCGTTTTAAATCCTTTGTCAATAATGACTAAAGTGCTTCCCAGTCTTTTCAGTTGACCTGGAAGTGCACAGAAGGCAGCTGTCCAAGTTCAGAAGGACAAGGGCCCAGGCGCCCTCCTGCTGAACCAGGCCTCCTTGCACAATGTTCTGTTTATCCCAGGCTGATGCGCACAGATACCCACTATCTTTATCTTGAAGGAAAGTGTTCCAATTAGCACTAGGTGTTCTTGAAAATCCCCAACCCGAGAAAAACAGATGTATTGTGTAGAGAGGAAGACCTGGCGTCTACAGAAAACTTTCTAGGAAAGCCTAGAAAACCGTCCTGTCCTGCTGCAACAGGCGCTTCCTTCTTCCTTCAGACTCCCCATCCCAGCAGAAAACAAAAACAAGAGATTAGTAGGATCCACCCACAAAAGTAAAAAGGATATTAGACTCCTATAGCAGGAAATCAACAAAAATGTTATCATCTACTTGAACAATTTAAATTCAGTCATCCAGCATGCTCTGAAACATAATAAGCCACGGTGCTTTAGAATAATTGTTGCATGGGGTTTGACTTAATTAATCTCAGCAGGTTTGAAAATAGCCTGTGTGATAAACTTCCCTCGGATGCATGAGTATGAAAATGAAAGCTGGCCTGCCAAATCAGATATAGTCAGGCAGTGGCAGCAGGATCACAGGGTTTGACCTATCCACCTGCAAGCATTGACCTTGGAATGCTAGTGTTCTCACTTCCGTTTACTGCTTGAAGGCTTCAGGATCAGCACCCATTCAGGGTAAGTAGGCACTTTGTATAAGGGGTGTGATTAGAAATAAGATTAGGAAAAGCAGAAAGAGTTCTTGCTTCCTCCTATGAGAGTCCCTCTATATCAGCAGGAAGGCAGACAGCATTCCCTGAGCCCGAGTATTTTTCCTAATTTTGGTTGGAGCCACAAGAAGCACAGATGGTCTGCAGGCAGATCAGCAGACAGGGACTGATGGAGCACATGTACCCTCTCACTTCTCCTGGGCCCCACCACGTGGAAGCAGAATATTCTAGCCTAGAACGAAAAGTCTACAGGAGGTTAACCTTCATCAGTCTCCTCCCATCCAACAGAGATCAAATAAGAGAAGGTGAGACTAGCAGGGGAAGAGATGAGGTAAGCACTGCCTGGATTACTGTCGAGACTGGACATTGCAAGCATGTGCTAAGCAACAGTGTCTCACCTGACCAGACCGCGTCTGTGTTTATGAGCAAATGGTCTGTCCCTTCATCTCAATGAGCATCATCATTATCCATGAGCCAACATGACTTGCACCAGCTGGACACATGGCATCTCAAGAGCTGAGTCTGAGATGGTGTTATGCCTTCAGATGGCTCAACACTCAGCAGCTGTTTAGACCAATGTTCGCTGGTGAGGACAGCAGTTGGAAATACGACTATAACCCGAGTCATCCTGATCCCACAGCTTCAAGTTTATAATTCAGTCTTCTTACACCTTGCCATGACTTGTCATTGAAAACTAAATGTTTAAAGAAGCTGCCACTTTTTTAAATTTTTATTTTTATACTTACCTGCAGGCATGTATACTGATTTTAGAGCAGCGGTTCTCAACCTGTGGGTCCCGATCCCTTTGGCGGTCGAACGACCCTTTCACAGGGGTCGCCTAAGACCATCCTACATATCAGATATTTACATTACGATTCATAACAGTAGCAACATTACAGTTATGAAGTAGCAACGAAAATAATGTTATGGTTGGGTCACAACATGAGGAACTGTATTTAAAGGGCCAGAAGGTTGAGAACCACTGTTTTAGAGAGAGAGGAAGGGAGGGCGAGAGGGAGAAAGAGAAAAACATCAACATGAGAGAAAAACATCGACTGGCTGCCTCCTTTACATGCCCCGACCAAGAATTGAACCTACAACCCAGGTATGTGCCCTGACCAGGAACCTTTTTGGTATACAGGATGAGACTCCAACCAGCTGAGCCACCCAGCCAGGCACTGCCATTTTCTTATTCAGAATTCCACTGTCTCATTTACTGAGTGAGGCCAGGAGTCTAAGACTCAACTCATATTAGCATCTCACTCCATGTCATACTGATGTACAACAGCAACAGAGCCTATCACTCTGCCTCCATCACACACACACACACACACACACACACACCAATAGATCATGGCCAAGAAATGGAGCTGGCGCAAAACAGAGGAAAGTACCCAACCCTGTTCTGGGAAGTGCAGCACACCACGGTTCTGACACAGTGGCCTAAGGACACAGAGAGAGACACTCTGATGCCAGAGCTGACCTCGACTTGGTAAAACAAGTAGGCTGTTCAGTAAGATGAGCCAAGCAATCCACTCTGGGGAGTTTAGATTTGTGTCAGAAAAGTGAAAGGTAGAAAAAGCATAGAAAGCAGGTCTGGCAGATCTTAAAACATACCATTTTCAAGATTATTGTGCTTCCTTTTCTTAACGTATTTTCAATTATTTGTTAATTTTAAAAATTAAAATGCATTTTTAACATTTCTTATTTTAAATATATAATCCTTTTGAATATATATTATTTTGAATGAGGGTTTGGGGGATGTTATTTCAGAAGGATCCATGGAACATTTAGGCAAGGGCAATTCCTTTGAAGGCCTGTATTTCTAAAGCCTATTCAGTCTGCGGGTAGCGTGAGTGACAATGGTAAGAGCACACAATGGAGGCTAGTCTTTACCATAATACTGAGCCACTTGTGTACTGGCCATACAAAGTTCCCCAGTGGTAGATTTTCACTTTGTAAATGGGCAACAGAACAAATATAGTGAATCAATTATTTCCATTTGCAACACACATTTAAATGTACGGGGCCGAACTAACAGCAAGCATCAGTTACTTGCAGGCCCTGCAGAGCAAAGCACAAAACCAAAAACATCACCTCACTTTTCCACAGAAAGAGAATAAATCATAAACTTGAGATAGGAATTCACCGATTTCTCCTTTATTTAATAATTTGGCCATACTGTAGGACTGATTTTGGACTAAATCAAATTAGAAACCCCCGGCACTTAAACTGGATCACAGATTGCATTCTAAAGGTACTAACTGTGGATTACGTGCCTGATCCCGGCCAAACTGGATTTTAATAACTTGTGGGGATATAATCGTTGCATGGGGGTTTGATTTAATTAATCTCAGTAGGGTTCAAAGAAGGCCCATGAAATCAACATGAAAAATGTCCTTCAGATGGTCTATTATTAAAGGTTGGGTGATTATGTCACCAAAAGAGACAGGTATAGAGAAGGCTGCAGCTACAAATTCAAACCAAAAGAAATATTTCATACATGCTGACAGAGAGATACACACACGTGAAAAGAAGGGGTAAAATTGCTTGCTCGGTGTTTGGTGCAAAGCAGGTGCTCATCAATACTTGTTGAATTCATAAAACAATGAATGAAGGTTGAATGAGTATGTGTGACAGGGCAAGGTATGCAAAAAGATTATACATTCTTTCCAATAACAGTTAGAATATGCAATTTATAACATGATGAATTTAGATTTTTAGAAGATAGATCAGGTGCCAAACAAAGAGAGACCAGGCCGAGGGATGTACTGTGTATTTGAAAACTAGCATTTAGGTATAATAACTGACTAGAGCAGGTACAGAATCCTAGGGCGCCCAACTCCTGCCCCATTCCCATCCACACTGTGAAGCATTCAGACATCACGATTTTAGAACCTGGTTACATTCCACAAATTCAACTGTTTACTGTCAGAGCTAGGGAACAGGTGCCTGGTGCCGGGAAGGCCAGCCTGGTGTGGGAGAAGGGGGTCTGTGTGCTGTTTATGGCATGATCTTCTGCATCTTTGCATAGAGAATCAGATATGGAGAGCTACCACATTAGGGCTCTTTCACCTCCCAACTCTCACAAAAAAAGATGAAACCAGGGGATCTCCAAACCAACAGGCATTGAACAAGTGGTGCCACTTTCTCCTCCTCCCACCACCAAAACCATCGGAGCCTCCCCCCTTGGACTCAGTCTAAGCATTCACTATGTACCAGGCACTCTTCTAAGCATGTCACAAGAATCGACTCATTTCATCCTCTCACCAGCTCAGTGGTTCCCAAACTTTACTGTGCCTGGAAAGATTTTAAAAATTCCAATGCTGCCTGGCTGGCATGGCTCAGTGATTGAGCGCTGACCTATGAACCAGAAGGTCACGGTTCAATTCCTGGTCAGGGCACATGCCCGATTGTGGGCTTGATCCCCAGTTAAGGGTGTGCTCATGTTTCTGTCTCTCTTCCCTCTCTGAAATCAATAAAAATATATTTTTAAAAAATTAAACTTAAGAGATGGGTACTATTACTATCTACATTTTTCAGATAAGCAACTGAGGCACAGAGAAGCTAATTTCTTCCCACAATCACACAGCTGGCAAGACAGAGAGCTGGGATGTGAACCCGGGTTATCTGACTGCTGCCAAACACTAAGAAATCATGTCAGGTGGAGGTGTCGTCGAACTAATATAAATTAGTAGTATGTAATGAAATGAGTGGGGAGGGCAAAGAAATTGTGAAATGTGCACTGGCGAGGAAGTACAAGAAGTGTGGATGGCTATCACCACAAGGAAGACCTTACCCAGGCCAACCAGCTAGGAACACAGTTACTGTTCTCTGAAAAGATTATCATGTCGCCACAGAGGGAGGGGCTGTTTAGGGTTCCTGGAAAGCTCACGTTCTAGAACAGCAGTTCTCACACTTTAGTGTGCATGGAAATCATGTGGAAGGCTGGTTATAGTAAAGATTCCTGGGCCCTAACCCCAAATTTCAAATTCAGTAAATCTGGGAGAGAGTCCTAGAATCTGCATTTCTAACAAGTCCCCAAGTGAGGCTGACTCCAAACCACTGCCGGGCACACTGTAACAGTCACGCAGGATGAGCTGGGAGTGGCAGCCACACACAGCTCTGGGGAGTCCCTAGTCACCAAGTCTCCGCACCTCTGCTTATCCTGTTCCCAGAGGGTGAAATGCCTCCCTCTGCCAGCTCCTTCCCCAACTTGCTCACTCCTGTTACCACTCAGCCTAAGCTGTAGTTAGCTCCTCCTCCAGGAAGCCTTCCTGGATCCTGGGCCTCCATGTGCTCCCCTAACACCCTACCCACACACCTGCTGTGCACTTCTCCCACCAGACAGGACTGTGACCTCCTCTTGGGGGCAGGGGCTGTTTCTGTTTACTTTCCACTCTGGCATCTAGCACAAGGCCGGGCACATAAAAGGTACACAGTAAGTGTGTACATATAAGCACTCCACCCCACCAGGAAGAGGAGAAACGGAGATTTCTGAAACAGAGGCTGCTTTTCTTTAGGCCATGGAGTCCCAATATATAAGTCAGATGTGCTTCAAAGTACATATGTAAGTTGCTTGAGGACCGGGAACTCGTTTTTCTCTCTATCTATCGTAAGGGTGACTACTAGCAAGTACTAGGGCCTAATCTCAGAAACTTGCTTAATGTGACTGAATTGCAATTTTAACTCTCAAGCACAAGACTGCTCACTGTTCCTGTTATACAGAACAATAATTTCTAATGAAAGACTGTGGTCAGAGTTCCCATATTAGGAACACATTGCATTCCTGGCCTTCTGTCCTCTCTGCTATAAGACAATAAAATCCTAGACTGCCCCCCTTGCCTTTGCACCTGCCCCAGATGGTGAGCGAAGGTCCCAGTGTCCTGCAGCCTGTCTCCCTCTGTGACACTTTCCAGACCTGTGTTCTATTTTTCTCCAGGGACAGCCTGTCAATCCCACGAAACAGATTCTGCCTCAATGTTAATGGAGGCTGAGAGGAAAGGCCGCCCCTCGCCCCAGGTTAGTTGTACAGATTCCTTGTAGAGATCCCCAATCCCATGGCTGAATCCAGAGTGAGAAGGATGGGGGAGGGGTGGCGGGGGGCGGGGAGGTTCCCGTCTAGATCTGGAGGGCTAAAGTGGAAGATATTTTCAGTCCCTGGTAAACTTTCATTTCTTCCACAACGACAGAGTGGGCCTGCCACAGGAGAAACAGACAGAGGTTATTTCTGACCAGGAAACCAGGTTCTTTAAGGTTCTGGTTAGATGAGGTCACACTCCTATGTGCAAGACATTTGAACATCATGACCACAGGATGGGTCATTACCTGGGTCCAAAAATGTTGACACCCTGACCACAGCAAATTGCCACAATCAAGTAGCAGAAGTATACGCCATTTCCATTCCATTCCTGGCATTGCCACAGCTCCCCGGTGTTCTCCCAGTCGGAAAGCGCCACCCGCACCAGAAATGAGGCCGAGGGAGGACTGGCCCTGGAACTCCTGTGAGGCCTCGTGCTCACAGTGCCCGGCCCCTCCTCTCATGTCTCATTCCAGCAAGAAGGAATCATCTAGTATATAAAAGGCTCTGTGGGAACATTGCTCCCTGAAGGAGTGACAAGCTATAGAGCAGAGAGACACATGGAAGTGCGTGGGTCTTCTGAGCCAGACAGCCCTATGTTCAAATCTCAGACTTCTCACTTACTGCGATGCTCTGCCACAACATTCCTGAACCTCCATTCCTTCAACTGAAAGGAGAGCAGTGAAGCCTAATTTGCTCTTCTGTATAATGATTTTCATCTGAACCACAGAGTACAGACAATGCTTTGAGCAAATGTTTCCTCAGTGCTACCAAGGATGGTACATAACCACCCATCTCATTCTAGGGGCATAAGAGTGAAGTTAATTACACACAACATATACCAGGGCATTGGGGTTTAATTCCGTCAAGAAAGGCTGATATGGAGTGAGATTAGCATCATGGGTAAACAACATCCCCCAGGTTCCCGGCGGGTTTCAGAAAGGGATTAAATAGACAGGCAGGAGCACAGCTGGGAATCAGGAGGGCATTGGTGGAGCCTGAGTCCAAGAGAAGGGGGCGGGCACAGCAGAGCCAGCACAGAATCAGCCACTAACCTGACAGGCTCTCCCCCTCACTGCTGTTTCATTTGAGATGCGGAGATGAAGAAAATCATGTAATCGCTTTGTACTAATGCACTTCTCTCCACAAATGGAAAATATAATTAAATATTACAGTTACTAATTTTCAAACTGCCATGTATTACATGATTTGCCTCTAGAAAGCACTGTACATTTGGTGTTCTTTCCTGGTGTTTTGGAAATAAAAATATTTCTTTTTAAAACATTTGACTTTATACATCTGTAGTTTATGGTTCCATTTATGCTATTACATGTATCAAAAGCAAACATTTTGTAAAATGTTTAGCTTTCAGACCAAAAAGAAAAACTATTGACACTTTCCATTCTAAATGAATCCTTGCAATGCCTCTGAGCTCAGGAAAGGAAGGGAAAGAAGGTTCACTGCTTCAAGCAGCAGGCGGAGATGCCAAGGCATGAGCTGAAGGGCACTGAACAGGCCTGGGTCAGAAGACCTACGATCTAAGTACAGGTCTAATGTCCTGCGCTTCTCCCTCAGACACGTCACTCCATTTCTTGGGGGTACAGTTTCCTCATCTGTGGAATGTAAGGTCCCTTCCAGCTATTAAAGTGTAAAACTTTACCAACACTCTGCTTTAGTGTCTGCACAAGTAAAAATACCTGCCTCCGACTTTCAGGAAGGTGGACACTAAAAGGAAATACGTGAAGAACATGGCAGTTTAAGATCATATAATGAACAGAAATAAACAAGACTCATAAACTCACAGGGCTATGAGGGACCCTAATGGTCTGGCCAGCTAAAGTGAAACTGAACTCTCAATGCACAGAAGCAGACGGCTGGCAATGGTCTTTTTTATGAAGCTTTCTTCTGGGTTTCCTGTGGCTGAGAGGGCCAGCGCACCCTCCTCAGGAAAGCAGGCTGGAAGTGACCGGGGACTGGCAGCCCAGGCAGGTCCCCAGGCTTTCAGGGGGGCAGTAGGCATCAGGTTTCCCCCATACACCATCCTACAGGTGAGACATTCTGCATTCAACTGGTGTAAATTCCAGACTAAGTAAAACGTGCAAGTAATGACCTCATTTCCAAAGCTGATCCCATGTCTGAGTGTAAAAGGTCCTCTGGTGAGAAAGCCCAGTCACCTGGTGAGAAGAGGGGCTCCACCACTACCACACAGCCATGAGAAACCAGGCCTATCACCTAACCACTTTGAGCCTCCCTTTCCTCATCTGTAAAATGGGCACAGTAATAGTATCTACCTAACAGGGATGTGAGGAGAACTGATGTTATCATTGCACATAAAGCTCTCAGAAGAGTGCTGGGCACTGGATAAGTGCTACCTAATATTCATATTAGTATCGATATTCACTTCATTGAAGAACTATGTATATGATACTACTTCAGTAAGGAAACAAACAGGAGCAGATGGGAAGGTCCTGCTGAGGAAATGCAGGTGCTTGCTGCCTCGTCCTCCTGACACTCAAGGTATCTTGCAAGGTCAGGGAGAACTGATTGGGAAAGAGGAAAAGGAGCTTGAGATGCTGCTGGAGTAGGAAAAATCACAGCCAAAGGAACTGAACCAAGGTGTGGTGTGGGTGCGCACAGGTGCTGCTGGGAAAACACAGGTCAGGGAGAAGTAGGTAAAAGGCTAGAAAGTCCCCCCCTCCACCCCCGGGGCGGGGGGGAGAAAGTGGGGTGAGAATGAAGACAATTGCAGGTGCCTAGGAGCACAGGAAGGAAAAGCAGAGTCAAACCCAGTGGGAAGAAGAGGGCGCCAAAGGAGGAAGGTGAAAACTGGAATACTGGGTAATAAAAAATAGCCACTGGAACTCGAAATGATGGCAGGGCCAGAGAACAACCTTCCTCAGCACATGGAGGAGCGCATAGTTTAACAGGCACCCAGAGAACAATGCAGTGAGAAGTCTGGAAGATGGGGGAGGGTGAGCATCAAGAGAAAAGACATATTTGTTAGTAACGGTGGAAAAATAAAATAGAATGAAATGCCTACATAAAGTAGAGTGAAATGCCTGTGCCTGTTAGTGGTGTGCGGAGAAAACCCTGGGAGGAGGGGGCACAGCTGATGTGTGAATTTGGATAGCCTAGGTAACAAGTGCTAAATAATTCAAATTATTCTTCTATTTTCAACATTATTACCCAAGGCTGGGAGGAAGCAACTAACCGAGTGTTGTTTCCTTTGGTTTGGCTTAGTTTTTCGCACTTGGAGGAAAGGGAAATTTGCTCAGGCTCTGTAACTCTGCAGCCAGATGGGTGGCCCGCCACCCCCGTCACCTGTCACCTGAGTTCTCCCTGGCGTGGGCAGCAGCGCTGGCTTCTACCTTCCTGGGGCCAGTGTGGCAATTCCCCCATGTCGTGAAGAGACATGGAATCAAACTAACTCAGAGACCACAAACGCCAGGTCCCACTGTCTTGCCCGTGGAGAGACCCGGGTGGGACCTGGGGAGAGCCTGGACGTCGGAGCTAAGTTCCCCCACCGCAGCCCTCTCGGTCCCCGGGGCCGGCGCGGGCCGCGCAGGTGGCGCCGCTGCAGGGAGCTGAGCGGTGCAGGGAACCCCGCTGCCCGCCGCTCCGCTGCCCGCCGCCCCGCTGCCATCGCCACCCGCAGGGCGGCCAGGCGAGTGGAGCGCGGGGTGAAGTTTCAGGGTCCTCCCTAGACGCTCCTGCTGGGGGTGGCGCCTGCACGCCTCCCCCTCCCCTCCCGCCCCCCGGCCAAGCCACCCGGCCAGCCGAGGGCGCCGCGCAACCACCGCAGGGAACCAACAGGTGGGCAGCCGGGCGGCTCCGGGAGGAGGAGGCGGCCGGGCGATCTCAGGCTACGAAACCCCCCGTGCGGCGCTGATCCTTCTCCCGGGTTCCCAGCTAAGAGCCCGGGACACGGGCCCCAGGCTCCCCTCATGCAGCCTCACCTCTCGCGGCCCCCATTCGGCGGAGTCTCCAAAGTCAACGGATGCAAGACTTCCCTGCGACCCAGGGCAAAGGTCCCCCGAGCTCCGAGCACCCCGGGCGCTCGGAGAG
>NW_005871146.1:1730929-1734964 GCF_000147115.1 Myotis lucifugus | reverse complement strand
CCTAAGGTCCGCCTGCGCCGCAAGCCGCGGGGCTCCCCGGCCACGCCCCCAGCCGGCTCTCCCTCCCAGGCCACGCCCTGGCCCGGCTTTCCCGCCCCCCTTTCCCCTCCGCCCAATGGAGCCAGGCCACCGGGCGGCTCCCGCAGACCACGCCCCCAGCCGGCTTTGCCCCGCTCCCGGCTTTCCATCACTTAGGTCAAGCCCCCAGCCTGACTCCCGCCCATTGCACCCCACCCACGCGGGCCATTGGGCCCCTGGTCCCCACTCTCCTCCCAGCCTTTCTCACCTCCACCCCCATTCTCCATCAGGGTACCCCCTCACCGCCGGCCACCCCCCTGGCCCCGCTACACTCCCCCCTTGACCTCAGCGCCACTTCCCTTCAACTACACCCGCTTCCCACCCCCCACACTGCCAGCCCGGCTTCCTTCCAGCCACCCTCCAGGGACTCGGGCGTACCACACCCCATCAAACCCCCAGCCTCGCCCAAGGCGGGAGGGGCCTCCGCATCATCCAGGCAACTGCCCCCGCTTCCACCTTCCCCTCCCTCCCCCACCCCCACCCCCACCACTGCGCACTCGCCCCACCTCTGCCTTGGAGAGATGTTTGCTCTAGGCGAAGGTTGCAGTTTTCTGAGCAAAGGAAAAGCTAGGTAAGGATTTTTTAAGCTCCCGGTTTCCTCAGGGCCTACCTAGGGCAAGCCTTCTGGGGACTGTATTGGTGAATTCACTCAAAGAACTATCACCTTTGCTGTGTGGCTCAAAGCCTAATCATGAATTCACATGAAAACCACAGAGGCAAAGCGGACCCTCCTTGAGCTAGGATCTGGGCCACAAATGTTCCGTGATTGTTTCCTGATATGCAACTCATGGAATTCGTAAAATAAACACATTCTTTTTTAAAAGTGTCTGTTTTTTTTATATGATTCATTTGAGTGGTTATTATGTGCCAGCACTATTATTATAAACATGTAATACTTTAATAATTAAAGAAGAGCAATAACCACTATTTCTAAACTGAAGAACATATAAAAGTATTATCCAATGAGAAGTCAAAATTTATGTTGGATACGCTCTTTTTAAATAGTGAAAAGAAACTCTTTTGTATGATACTCAAATGGTGGATACATTGGTCAAAACCCACAGAATATACAACACAAAGAGTGAACTCCTTCATAATCATGTATCAATTTTGGCTCATCATTTGTAACAAATGTACCACACTGGTGGAAGATGTCAATAATAGGGGAAACTGGGGGGTAGGTGGGGAGTGAAAGAGTATATAGGAACTCTGTACTTTCCACTCAATTTTTCTGTAAACCTAAAACTGCTCTAAAAAAATAGTCTATAAATGAAAGCACGCACCAAAATATTAATAGTAATCTCTGGGTGGTGGAAATATGGGAAATGTTTTTATTATATTGTTTGAATCTTTATTGAAATTCCCCAAATTTTTGACAATGAGCATGTATTTTTAAAGCAGAAAATAATATTATAAAAATAAACTATGGAAAATTTTAGAGACATAGCATGAGCGGCTAATGTTGAATCTCTCATTTCTACTTGACATAACCAACAAAATCTGCATAAATCTCTCATAAGTGTTAAAAAATGAAATATTTTAGTATTGTTTAAAAAAGAATATCAAGGGCTAAATTGAGAGGTTTTTAATTTTCTCTTTAGAATTAGCACAGATATGAAAAGAAAATCTGTGTCTCAAAGGATCATCTCTGCCTGCTTGGAAACCATTATTACTGTTTACATAACACTTTTTCTGGTGAAGAAACACTATTTAAAAAAAATTGGCCTGCCCAGTAAATAAATAGATTTCTGCGGAGTTGTGAAAACTCAGCCTAGAGGCATCTGCTTCCCTGTGACTCTGGGCAACCCTTTTACCTTTCTGAGCTTCTGCTCCCTCTTAAGTGAAAAGGGAAGCAATGGTTCTCTCTCTCTCTCTCTCTCTCTCTCTCTCTCTCTCTCTCTCTCTCTCTCTCTCTGCATTGGCTGGAAAATACAAAACTTTAGCCCAAATAAGATTCTTAGTATTGCCCTGGCTTGTGTTGCTCACTGGTTAGAGCACCAGCCTGCATACCAAAGGGTCACAGGTTTTATTCTGGGCACCTACCTGGGTTGCAGGTTTGATCCCTGGCCCTGTCTGGGCATGTGCAGGAGGCAACCAATTGATGTTTCTCTCTCTCTCTTTCTACCCCCTCTCCTCCCTCCTTTCCACTCTATCTGAAAATTAATAGAATAAATATCCTCAGGTGAAGATTTAAAAAAACAAAACCTTAGTATCATCTTAGCACGTGTAGATGCTTAGTAATTATTGGTTCCTGTCTTTTTAAAGATATAGTTTTCAAGGTTTTATGGGAATCTGAGCTCCTGAGATAAAAGATATTTCTAGTTTTAGATTATTAACTTGGGTTGGAGGGAGGCAGGTGGTTCAAGAGGAAAATTGATAATTTGACTTGGAGAGACTGGTGCTCTAAGCCCAGCACCATTACTAACGATGCGTATCAAGTCATTAAATCAGCAAACTTCTCTGGGTCTTACTTTTCTAACCTGTCAAAGGAGCGATTTGGATTAGTGATCTCTAAGTTCCCCTCAGCATCATTCACTGGGAAGTAGTGACTGCTGAGTAAAAAAGAAGCCTAATCTCCTATAGTGGCCCCGCTCTGCCCACAGGACCAGCCATCACTCACTGTCCTGCAAACAAAGCTGACATCTGCATTCTGTCCCTCCCCACCAATGGGGACCTCCAAAGGTTTCTTTGAACTACTCCCCACCCCACCCCCACCCCCCATCTGCTGATGCCCAACTCCGACTAGCAGCTTAAACTCCAACAGTGTCACTCCACGCTTTCACCAGAGATGCACTGTAGCACCACTGGTGCTTTCGCAGAATGGCGTCCAGGGATAGAAGCTGCCATCTCTCACCAAGTCTAAGGTGCACCTTCTTTTCACAAAATTACATCTGTTGATATTTATTGAGCACTTAATGTGCTATGTCCTTTACATTCATCATCTCCCTAAAGCCTCAAAGCAGCCCTGAGGCACTATTCTCCCTTTAGAGATGAGAAAATAAAGTTCAGAGAAGTTGAATGCACTGCTTAAGGTAACACAGCAGGTAAATGATGGAGCCAGGATCTGATGTCATGCTTCTGTTTTTAAACACTATGATGAAAGCAATTCTCTGAGTTCCTCCAAGGTTCTGAAGCAGCGCTGTTGTATTCAATCTGTTGAAAGTCCCCTCTCCTCAGGGATTTCTCAGGAGCAGGGACAAGGGAGGAGAGTAGTGTGAATGAATGTGCCCCCTGCCCCCAATTCATATGTTGAAGTCCGACGCCCAAATAAGATGGTATTAGGAGGTAGGATTTTTGTAAGGTAAGTAGATTTAGATGAAGTCACAATGGTTGGACCCCATGATGGGGGAGGGGGGTTAGTGATCTTGTGAGGACACAGCAAGAAGGTGGAAGCCAGGAAGAGAGTTCTCATCAAGAACCGAATATGCCAACACCTTGATCTTGGATCCCCAGCCTCCAGTAATGTGAGAAATAAATTCCCATTATTGAAGCCACCCAGTCTGTGGCATGTTGTCATGGCAGCCCGAGCCAACGCAAACAGAAAGGAAACTCCTTTCTCTTCATTTAAAACTGTTTTCCTTTGAGAAGCTTCCATATGGTATCCCTTCTGGTCCCAGGCTCCACCTGACTGGTGGGAGAAATCCACTGTCTTACCTACCTGGATAGAATGGACCTGATCTACTAGTAATTTAAGAGTAATTTACTGGGTGGGTAAAGGGGTGGAAAATGGAAGATATCTGTAATACTATCAACAATAAATATATATTTATGTCACCTGGGTGGGGTGACTGGAGGTCTACACCTGTCTGGGGGTCAGGGGGGATACCCAGGGAATATTAGCAAAAACTTTTCACACAGACCTAAAGTCATGTTCTCCAATTGACTTTATCTGTGATATCACCGACATTTCTTTTTGTTATTTTTATTTATTTTATTTTTTTCACTGACATTTCTTTA
>NW_005871146.1:1727960-1730829 GCF_000147115.1 Myotis lucifugus | reverse complement strand
AGAGAGGAAGGGAAAGGGAGAGATAGAAACATCAGTGATGAAAGAATCATTATTAATGGGCTGCCTCCTGCACGCCCCCCTACTGGGGATGGAGCCCGCAACCTGGACATGTGCCCTGACCTGGAATCGAACCATGGCCTCCTGGTTCATAGGTCAATGCTCAACCACTGAGCCATGCTGGCTGGGCTCACTGACATTTTTATCCTCGTCTGTCAGTCTTGCTTCTTCATCGGATGTGAAGGGGAAGAGGGGAGAACTGCCCCGGAAGCAGAAGGTAGGTCCTTAGAGAACTTGAGCCCCTTCCCTCCAGCCCTGTGGCTTTGGGAGAAAGACTTAACCTCACTTATCTATAACAGTCTCCTTATCTATAACAGTCGGTGGTAGATTAAGTGTGATAACGCATGTAAAGTGATAAAGCATGTAAAGCCCTAGCTCCGTGCCCGGGAGGCTGTTGTTATTGATTAGAATGGATAAGAAGGATTTGCTGTCTTTTATTCTACAGTTTATTAGATCAGACAGCTCTAATTTATGCTTCCTAGGATGAAAGAATAACGATGGGCATTTTTCTAATTATTTTGGCATAAGTATCTGTTTGGGGGAGGGTAGTGAGAGTCCAGTTATTTTGGGCAGAGAGAGAAGAGCATTTTCCTCCTCTTTGCCCAGGAATGGGGCGTTGAGGCTGATGGGGCTGGAGGGCATGGAGGACACAGGCCAGGAGCCAGCTCAGCATCCATTTGCAGTGCCTTCCCTATGTGCTCAGCAAAAGGGATGCTTTCCCACTGGGAACTGGAGAAATATGACGGGCAGGGCAGCCGTAAGGAAGAGAGAATGAGCAGTGAAACAGTGTCCCCAGCTTGCCTACCAGGCCACTCGAATTTGCACAACGTCATTGGGATGAAGGGCAAATAGCTTGATTCCAAAGTGGTTCTGAAAGCCCTGTCAGACCTCTCAGCCCCTCTGTAAACTGTGAAGTGAGGACTGAAGTGCGGCACTGACCAGACGAAGGAAGAGACTTTTCTGGAGTTCTCCACAAGCACAGTCTTTCTCTTTGCCTTGATCAAGCAACTCCTGAAATCCCGTCTTCTTTATTAAAATGCCATGAGTGATACCTTCATCTCCCAGTTTTTGTTTTCTCACTCTGATCCCTGTATAGTGACACAGAATGCCCTTAATCCCCTGCATAATGTGATCTCTGCTCTTGGTGACAGAGCACTGGCTTCTGAGGCAGGCAGGTCTGGCCTCAAGCCTTCCTTTCACCTTTCACTAGCTGAGTGCCCTTGGTTAACCTCTTTTGAACCTTAGTTTCTTCCTCTGTAATAGAGAAATAACAATATCTGTTCTGTGGTGGGGACTCAGGAGATGACTCCTGTAAAGAGTTTAAAGTTGCCTGATCTGTAGAGAGTATGTAATACAAGTGTCTATCAATATACAGCACACCTATGTCTGCCTGGTAAACTCCAGTGTCTTCTTTTTTATTTTTTTAAATATATTTTCATTGATTTCAGAGAGGAAGGGAGAGGGAGAGAGAGATAGAAACATCAATGATGCGAGAGAATCATTGCTCAGCTTTCTCCTGCATTCCCCCACACTGGAGACTTGCCCTCAAAACTACCCAGTGCACCATCCTGCTCTCTTTCCTCTAACCAGTGGCAACCACTGAGCTGTCTACCATCTCTACAGTTTTGCCTTTTCCAAAATGTCGTATAGCTAGAATCATACAGTATGTAGCTTTAGGTAGTTTTAAATGCTTCATATTTGGTGGCACCCTAAGACTTCACATACACATTAGTTTTAACACTCATCAGAGAGGTTACTTCTTAGGGGCAGTAATTTTTTTCTTTTACTTTGTTTATTTACTTTGGGATTTTCCATAATATTAAATGCATAGCAGGAACTAAGAATGCAATAAAATAATAATATTGATAATCATCATACACCATTAGTTATTATTATTATGCTTTAAAGTATATTTCAAACATGAAGAATGGAATTAAAAAACAAAAACAAAACCAGTTCCTAAAATCAGAGATCTGATAGTCTAGGCAAGCTGCCAGGGTTTTTTTGGCTGATTTTTAAAGGTCCTATTAAAACAATAATTCCTTTCAACTCTAAAATTCTAAGCAAACTTCTAATAACCACCATAGCCCACAACTATAATTTGAGATGAACCATGTGACCAGTTTTGAATTTCAATTCTGACCAAACTCTTCCATTTTAAAACCTAAGTTAATTCTTTTTTTCCTACTGACTTCAAAAATTCAGGAGAGCAGATGGGAGAGAACAAGATGATTCACTGTTTACTTATCAATGGCCTTTGAATAATGAGGAACAAGTTGGGGAGATAGTTATATTATAGGAAATCTGAAAACAGAGGGTTACTTCATAGATCAGAATATTAACTAAGGACTATTTAGAGTAAACCTCTAGACTTGAGCAGAGGGGGGGAGGATGAATAAGTTGATGTGCCAGAGAAATGAACTATAATAGCAATAGAATCTATACATATCTACACTAATAAAAGAGAAACATGGTAATTAGCGTACGACCGCTACCCTTTTCATTGGCTAATCAGTGAGTATATGCAAATTAACTGTCAGCCAAGATGGCGGCCGGCAGCCAGGCACTGAAGCGAGCATGCGGCTTGCTTGCTGCAGTGACTGGCGGACTCCAACGTTCCCCACCTAACTTGCCGGCCTCTCAGCTGCAACTCTAATCAACTATGTACTATGTTGCAAATAAGAAGCTAAACAAAACCCCAGAAACCAGCGGGACTGAAAGCCAGCCAGACCGCAACATTGTATGGATGTTTTCAGCAGCGAGGCCTCAGAGCTAAAGCTGGCCCAGAATAAAAAAAAAAAAAAAGAAACCA
>NW_005871146.1:1680272-1727570 GCF_000147115.1 Myotis lucifugus | reverse complement strand
ATAAAAGGGTAATATGCAAATTGACCCTAACAGCAGAAAGACTGGTAATGACTGGTCACTATGACACACAGTGACCACCAGGGGGCAGACGCTCAATGCAGGGCTGCCCCCTGGTGGTTAATGCGCTCCCACAGGGGGAACTCTGCTCAGCCACAAGCCAGGGCTGACAGCTGCCAGTACAGCGGTGGTGGTGGGAGCCTCTCCCGCCTCCTCAGCAGCACTAACGATGTCAGATTGCAGCTTAGGCCTGCTCCCCGCTGGCAAATGGACATCCCCCGAGGGCTCCCGGGCTGCCAGAGGGATGTCTGACTGCCAGCTTAGGCCCAATCCCCCAGGGAGCAGGCCTCAGCCAGCAGGTGGTCATCCCCCGAGGGGTCCCAGACTGCGAGAGGGCACAGGCCAGGCTGAGGGACCTCCCCTCCCCACGTGCACAAATTTTTTTGCACAGGGCCTCTAGTAGATATATAAGAAAACAGAGGTAAAGTCATACACTGACTCAAGTCGATTAGAGCAGTCCTTAGAAAGTCGAGGGTTCTGGCACCTTCTCAGACACATTGCATTGTTTGAGAACTAGAAACTGTTCCCTGGACATTTTCCTGAATTAGACTGATAATGTTTACCAATGATAAAGTGGAAATGGCGTCACCATTATGACAGCTACCATTCTCCTAGCAAGGTGTACTCTGGGCTTTTACCTACATCCTTTCATTGGGTTTGCATAATGAGAGCACAGATTTTGGTATCAGACAGAGCTCAATCCGAATCCCACCCCTGCCACTTTGTAGCTGAGTCCTTAAAAGCGAGTTACTTTATATCTCTTATCTTAGTCTCAGGTATATTTTAAATCGAGGTATAATTTAGATACTGTACATAAATCTTGCATGTACAGCTAGATAAATGTGTGTGAGAGTCGCAGTTTTCTCTCAGAAAAATGAGGATAATAATACCCACTACCCAGAGATGTCATGAACATCAAGTGAGAACATATACAAATGTCTTCATAAAATAGCACTTGTGTGATAAATGGTAGATGTTTATTTCCACTTTGCTTGCCAGGTCACCCAGGTAGAAGAGGGTGGCCTGGGATTCAGGTCCCAAGGGACAAATTCCAAACTCTGTCCTCTTTCAACCATACCCCCACCAGGCCACTTCCCAGCCCTTTGTCATGGACATCAATCTCCACAAATATTCCAAAAGTATCTCTTCGTTTAGACTCCGTTCTCTGCATCAATCCCCAGGAAGTATGTGCTCTCTCTACATGACTTAAAAGATAAGAGAATTGCAACTCAACAATGTCAAGGGTATTGTGATTTCTTTTACAGAAAATGACCACACTTTTTATTGCTGTTTACTGGGGAGCATTCCCTCGACCAAGTATCTTCTGTAGAAAGTGGCCTTGGCTGTCTTTGCTGATTTCTTCATCTAAAGAGCCTACTTTCTTCATGGTTAGTCCTAGATTGTCAACATCTTCACTTTTCTGCCATATATTAGCAGACCGATTGCTGCATCATCTATTTCTTGTCTACATGACAAGAACCAGTCTGTTCACAAAAAAAAGGGCAGCGAAGGAGACATGCACTAAAGGAGAGTTGGCTATGTGGGCCGTGCAACCCAAAGACAGGGCAGCAGATGGATGACGTGACTCGCACGTCAGAGGCCCTGGGACCACACAAGCGCCTGTTTGGAAATCCTGAAGACACCCGGGCCAGTCTAGCATGAAGGCTACTTGCAAAAGCTAATGTATTTGAAATGCACTAGAATGTTATAATGTTGACTTAACGTTTGAGGAGGTGGGGAATGCAGATGAAGTCAGATTGAGGACGCCGTTGAGAGAACACAGTCTCAGCTCAGGAAATATCATTAGACGTGAGCACAGATGTAATGCAGACTTTTTCAGGCTCCTGCCCAGTATTGCTTTTTGTGTTGCACATTTGCCTTTATCATATTTGACTACATTATGTATTCAAAATACATGAGAGTTAGAGGTGAAAATTGCAGTTTCAGTGTAAAAGGTGAAAGTGAGAAAGAAAGAGGTAGCATCCAGCCCTGAACACTGGGATGAGAGAGACAAGACCAGTCCTGGACATGTCCATTCCCCCAGGACACGGACTTTGAATCGTTCATCATTTTAGCCCTAGCACCTTGCTCAGGTGACCATAAGCTTGATAAATGAACAAGTCAGATATGAATACCGAGACATCTGGCACTACACAACTTAGAAAAGGCCCCGGTACAGTTCTGTGAGGGACCGAGCTGTGGGACAAGGTGCTATGAGCCCAGATGCTGGTCACTTGAGGAGAATGTAGGGGGAGATGTGACTGAGACATGGGTGGCTGGAGCACTTTCATGAATTTATCCTATAATAGAGACAGAGCTCCCGCCAGGCAGACAGCTGGAGATGTGAAAATGGCATGAACACAGCCGTCCCCCGTGGAGCTCAGAATCCAGTGGAGGCAGGGAGAGGGTTATTGCATAAGATGTGGCAGGTGCTGCTGAGAAGGATGTGGGGGCAGTGAGGCGCTGAGGAGAACAACTGAGTCCTAACCACATACTCTCCCGGGTCCTCCGGCATCTGATGTGCTTTGTGGCGGCAGGCATCACGCTTGGCCGGCGTTTGCTGCTTCTAGCAGGTCTCCCAAGGTGACAGAACATGGGTTCCCTGAGAACTGAACCATGTCTCTCTAGTGGCACCCCCTCTCTTCTCTTCCCTGTGCTGCCCTCTTCCTGGGCCAGGTACAACATCAGCCCATTATTATCAGTGGAATTACTCAGCATTGCCTAGAATGCTGAGTACCGTTAAAGACTATAAGGATAGTAAAACCAGCAATGTCTGTTAATGCCTATTTAATGTCTGATATGTGTCAGGTTGTGTTTTAAGTATTTACATGTTTTTGCTCACTTCGTCCTCACAATAACCCTGTAGGATAGGAACTGCTAATTGTCCCATTTCACAAACGAGGAGACCAAAGCCTCTCTAGGGAGGTTGGCAACTTATCCAAGGTGACCCATGGCTGGGACTTGAACCGGAACAGCTGAGCCCCAGACCCCACCCTCTCACAACACTGTGCCTTCTAGGAGTTAAACAGAACAAAAACCATAGAATGGGAGGCTAAGTATGAAAATCTGTCAAAGAAAATTAGATGTTCAATAGACTAGCAGAAACACAAACGTTTGGGGCTCACTTAAGAATAAATAAGTAGAAATGTACATGGAAGTAGGTGAGGAGATATTAGAAATGGTAAGTTAAATAATAAAGACATGTAAAACCGTTTATTAAAATTATGGAATAATCTGGGGTTGTACATATATGTATGCACAACTGAAAACATTTATTATGAAATCTTGGCAGAGACAGAACTTCCAGGTTGATACACAGGTATTTTCATTCTCTCCGAATAAATGGATTATGAAAGATGAAGATTTTTGTATTATTGCCATTATTATTGTCTAGTGCATGATCACTATGTGCATATTTCACTTCATTGTTAAAACCACCCCCAGGGAAAGTGTATTATTATCTTCATTTTGCAAATAAGGAAACTAAGGCACAAATAGTTTAAATAAATATCCCCAGGACCCCAGCTGCATGTGTTTGTCAGAACTAGGATTCAAATCAAGGTGTGTTTGGCTTTGAAAGTCCCCGTGCACCCAGTATGGAGACCTCACCACTCTTCTCTGCGGGAGGACCCGTCACATTCACAGCACAGACATTGCCGGGCTAGAGCAGGAAGCACCAGAATTTGGAGGCCATGGCTTGGTTTTCATTTCCAGAACCGTGTGACTTGGGGCAAATCTCTTAACCTTTGTGAGCGGTAATGTTCTCATCTGGAAAACGATGAGAATTGTATCTCTTCAGGATTATTGACAGAAAGAATTAAAATAAGTGAAGGCCTAGACAAGAACTTGTCAACACTTTAGTGGTGGGGGAGTGGGGGGTGGGCGGGGGAATGAGGGAGAGGTTGTGATGGTTAATTTATGTGTCAATGTGGCTGGGCATGGTGCTCAGTTGTTTGGACAAACACTAGTCTAGCTGTTGCTGTGAAGGTGTTTTAGATGAGATGAACATTTAAATCAATAGACCCTGAGTAAAGCAGATTACCCTCCATAATGTGGGTGGGCCTCATCCAATCAGCTGAAGATTTTATTTATTATTTTATTTTTAATAATTCTTTATTGTTGAAAATATTGCATATGTCCCCCTTTTTCCCCCATTAATGCCCCCCCCCAACCCACCCCATCTCCTGCCCCAGCCTTCAACACCTTATTGTCTGTGTTCATGGGTTATGCATATATGCATACAAGGTCTTTGGTTGATTACCATCCCCCCCCACCCCTTTCCCTCCTTTCCCTCTAAGATTCGGCACTCTGTTCCATGCTTCCATGTCTCTGGATCCACTCCACTCATCAGTTTATTTTGTTAGATTCCACATATGAGTGAGATCATGTGATACTTGTCTTTCTCTGACTGACTTATTTCACTTAGCATGATACTCTCCAGGTCCCTCCATGCTATCTCAAAGGGTAAGAGATTCTTCTTTTGTATTGCTGCATAGTATTCCATGGTATAAATGTACCACAGCTTTTTTATCCATTCATCAACTAATGGGCACTTGGGCTGTTTCCAGATCTTAGCTATTGTAAATTGTGCTGCTATGAACATAGGGGTGCATATATCCTTTCTGATTGGTGCTTCGGGTTTCATAGGATATATTCCTAGAAGTGGGATCACTGGGTCAAATGGCAGTTCCATATTTAATTTTTTGAGGAAACTCCATACTGTTTTCCAGAATGGCTGCACCAGTCTGCATTCCCACCAGCAGTGCACTAAGGTTCCCTTTTCTCCACATTCTCACCAGCACTTGTCATTTGCTGATTTGTTGATGGTAGCTATTCTGACAGGTGTGAGGTGATACCTTATTGTCATTTTAATTTGCATCTCTCTGATGATCAGTGACTTTGAGCATTCTTTCATTTGTCTCTTGGCCATCTGTATGTCCACTTTGGAGAAGTGTCTATTTAGGTCCTTTGCCTATTTTTTAATTGGATTGTTTGTCTTCCTTTTGTTAAATTGTATGAGTTCCTCACATATTTTGTATATTAACCCTTTACCAGATGTATCATTGCGAAATATGTTCTCCCATAGAGTGTGCTCCCTTATTGTTTTGTTGATGGTTTCTTTTGCTGTGCAGAAGCTTTTTATTTTGATGTAGTCCCATTTGTTTATTTTCTCCTTAGTTTCCTTTGCCCTAGAAGATGTATCTGTAAATGTATTGCTACAGGAGATGTCTGAGATTTTTCAGCTGAATGTTTTAAAAGCAAAAATTAAATTTTCCCAAGGAGGAAGTAATTTGGCCTCAATACTGCAACATAGAAACTCTGCTTTAGTTGCCAGCCTACCAGCCTGCCCTGCAGAATTTGGATTAAATCTCTCTCTCTCTCTCTCTCTCTCTCTCTCTCTCTCTCTCTCACACACACACACACACACACACACACCAATATATTCTGTTCATTCTGTTTCTCTGGAGAATTCTGATTAATACAGGGGTGGAGGGCAAGTCTGGAAAGACTTCAAAAAGGAGATCCTGCCTGAACCAAGTTCCCCCCAAAGAGCAGACACGTACCAATCAGAGACAACTAATGGGATTCCAGTGCTCAGGATGCTAAGGAAAGCTAAAATGTAACTAAGGCTATAATCTGCTTTCTAGCTGACAGGCAGAAGGTAAGTTCTATAGGATGCCAACTGGGTGATGTGTGAAGCCAGGATGCACCTGGTGTGGGGGGAGGGGGTGGAAAGAGGAGAAAACTTAGGTGGTTTAGAGAGACAGATGCAGTGGTGGCAGAGCAAGGAAGAGACAGAGGCTCTTGAGAGCTGAGGCACCTCAACGAAAGAAGGGCCTGGATGATCTCATAACCTGTGCTTCTCACTCACCATTTTCTGATTTGACCACCCATCCAGTTGTCTACCTAAAATCTCAGCATTACCCAGGGCCACAATCTCCTTCAGGGCCGATGCCAGAGCTTTCCCCAGGCCTGGGACCTAGTTCTGGTCATCTGTCTGCCTGGAAAGCCAGCCCTGCAGTTCTCTACTTGGCAGTCTAAAGCTGTTCCTTCTTCAAGGTTCAGTTCACACATTACACCCTACCCTGCCAATGAGTGGAATTAGGTATCCTCCTCATCCTTCTTTACATAGTTCTTCTAGAATTATGTGTTTATCTAGAAAGTCCATACCCAGTACTTAGTAGGCATTCAATAAACATTCATTGAATAAATTGGGCTAGAAAAGATTGGCTTAGATTAGAGAGATTTTTTAAGCAACCACATCTGTGGTCATATGACTGATCTTTGGCTGAACTGAAATTCTACTCCAAGCTTTTAGCTCTAAATTCAGAAGTCTTTCCACTACATGTCTAATCTAGCCTGATTAGACAGGCTAGGAGTGTGGGGCACCCTTGGGGCAATTCCCAGTTCCTGAGTAGGTGATGGTAGAAAGTCAACAAGCATCAGCATCTAGGGTTTACCATAGCCAAATTTGGACACAAAATTCTCATTGACTGAAAGGGAAGGTCCGGGAGCAGAAGACAGGTGAAATGTCAGAATATGTCTCAAATTTCTGACCACAATCCACAGTAAGAATCATGCTTTACATTATAATGCAGTAGATACATTCATGAACATAGACACGTGGAGAAAATATTTACAAACAACGTTGACCCTTGCCACATGCAATGTGTTCTGATATTCTCTATTCTGTCTTATATTGTTTTATTTGGTTCTGGTGGGCTAACTAATGGGATCCCATAGTTGGAAAAACACTACAGTATCAGTAATGTGACATGCCTTCCCCTTGCTCCTTTTCTTCTTCCTTCTCCCTTTTTGCCCCCTCTCTTCCTTCACTAATGCAATGACAGTTGGTTCCAGCTACCCATCCTCTTACACCTGACTTCCAAACAAATGGATGCTATATCCCTTTTCCTGGTAAGTTCTAATTGTAACTTTAAGTTACTGAAAATTTTATTTATACAATAACACTGACATTATAGGTTCTATGTTATCATATAACCGAAAGACCAAAAAGGGGCTCCTTTTCTCTTCTATTTTAATCCTATATAATAAAAGCCCAGCGACCAAACAACCAGAATGACCAGTTGACCAGCCACTATGATGCGCATTGACCACCAGGGGGCAGACACTCAATGCAGGAGCTGCCCCCTGATGGTCAGTGTGTTACCACAGTGGGAGCACCACCCAGCTGACCGGGATGAGTGGCTGCTCCTGCTGCGAACCCCGGGCCGATGGGCAGGAACCCCGGCTGTAATAGTCACCTCCTCATCCTCAGCTCCTCCTCCTCACTCCCTGCTGCCTCCTCCAAACGCCCACAGGCTGTGCAGCGCTGCCTCCTGGCTCACAGAGCTGACCCCGGAGGCTGGGAGGGGGGTTCGTGGCTGCTGTGAGACTGAGGCCTACTCCCGCTGCCTCTCAGTGCTATTGTCCCTGGGCCCGGCCCTGACCTGGTCCCCTGGAGAGGCGAGTGCTCCGGCTCCATGGAAGATGCTGGACCAGGGAGCAGCCACTCAGAGGGTGGGTCCACAGCCGCTCAGCAGACTGGGATGAGCAGCGCTCCCACAGTGCGCTGATCCCACAGGCCAGGCCCCCCACCAGTGCACGAATCCCGTGCACCAGGCATCTAGTATGTCCATAAAACAGAAAACCCAAGAACTCAGTCTGGTAGTTGTTAGGCCTAACTATGCTGAGGACTACATGCTAATGTCCTGACTTCGGTGTGGGTCTCTAAGCCTCTTCTCAGTCACAAATAAGTTTACTGAGTGGTCAACTACAACATCCAAATCCTCATTCTACTTCTTTGTTTGTAGGCTGAGTTTACATTTTCTGAGGCTAGTCACCATTACTGAATCACAGCCCTCTCTGTGGCACGCTGAGACGAGCCCCTCTACTGATAGAAATGCTCACAGAAACCAAGAAGAATAAACACGCAGGCCTACTGACAACAGCTCCCGTGACCTCCCTTCCCTCAACCACCCTCCCTGGCCTCCTCAAGCTTTCCAAATTTCTCTGTACACACACTCATGCTAGAATAGAATGTTCGCGTTCATGGGTTTTGCTTATCTAGTTTATTTGGTCAATCAAGCTTGTGTGGGATGCAAACAATTGTAGGCGCAAGAGAACAGTTGAGCCAGTTGCTTAGAGAGCTTCTCAACTCTCCAGTCCAGCCAAGTCCCCTGTCCGGTTTTCAGTCTCTGCTCAATCCAATTACAAAGGGTAACATTTGAATTCCTGTGAGGGTAGACCAGGTGTTTGGATTTGGACCAGGTACCTCCTATCAGGTCCTCCTCCAGGAGCCCTGGCAGGCAGAGTTACTGAGGAGAAAACCGGGCTTGGTTAAATTTCTTTTATTTTTTTTCAAATTATAAGAGAAAGTTTATTTAGAAGAGTGGACAAAAAAGAGGGAGGGAGTGACCGGGCTTGGTTAAATTTCTAAGTTTGCCTAGGTAGTTAGGTAGTACAGCACACAGCTGGACTCCAGCTTATTTTCTTTCAATTCTGTGGACATTTCTGCGATGACATGATGCATACATGCATTTCTAAACAAACACACACCTCTCTTGTTCTGTAAAATTGTGCACAAAAGACATCAGGGTTCATGGGAGAAGCAGGGCTGAGGCAGACCACTCAAACCCTTACAACTTTATCACCAGAGCCCGATGAAATAATATTCATCCTAATAAAAAGGCTACACAGTGAAAGGGCATGTTAGATTCCTAGTAAAAAAAATATACAACAGCAAATAGAGGACTTCATCTTTTAAAAAAGAGGGAGTGTAAAGTGGGGACTTGAACAGATGTTTGCACAACCTTGTTCATAGCAACACTGTTCCCAATAGCCAAGTGGTGGAAGCAACTCTAGTGTCCACTGATGCATGAATGGATAAACAAAATGTGATATATCCGTACAATGGAATATTATTCAGCCATAAAAAGAAGGAAATTCTGGTATGTGCTACAACATAGATGAGACTTGAAGATATTGTTGCAAAGTGTTAAGCCAGACACAGAAGGACAAATATTGTATTATTCTACCTCTATGTCAATGGACTCAGGATACCATAAATCTGTTGCCTGAGGCTCATGGAGATAGAAAGTAGAAAGGTGGGTGCCAGGGACTGGAGAGAGGGGAGAATGGGAAGTTAGTGTTTTTTTGGGTACAGTTTCAGTTTTGCAGGATGGAAAGAGTTTGGAGATGATGGTGGTTGCACAAATGAACTCTTTAAAAAACCTTTCTTTAGGTTTGGAATTTCTTTCGTCAACATGCACAGAGGTGTGCTCAGTGTTACAGACTGTGGAAAAGAATAAACTCACCTAGAGGCCTATTAGCATAAATCAAGAATCACCAAAATGTTTCTTTCCCTTTACTCCATGTGAAATGCAGTTTTGCTAGAAAGAAAACATTTTATGTGTGAATAAGGTCTCTTAAAGGAGGAACTTTCACAAATGCTCAAAATTAGGGGAAGGGCTGAACAAATATCAGTCCATCTGTGGGATGTGACATTCCACAGTATAGACGGCATAGAAGACTGTACAGCATAGAGCCAAGCACAGTGGAAAATGCTTTAGAAACAAAAGGATATGCTAACTGAGTGTGTAACATAATCATGACATTTTAAAAACACCTGTGGGCAAGTAAGAAATTATTAGTGACTTAAAAAAATTTCTGTGCACTTCCTGTAATGATACCATCTAAAAACATTTTTGAGGTTGCTTAGAGCCTACATTCCTCTATGTTAACTATCACAGCAGTTGCTATGTTGTTTCTTATCTCATTAAAGTTATGTAAATAAGACTCTGGACTACCTAGTCGTGTATCTCCTTAAAAGTAGTTCTAGTTACCAATTCCTATCTTTAAATGAAAACCAATGGATATCCTGTAGACCCGCCCACATGGAAGCCAGTGCCCCATTCCATAAGAGGAACCACCTTGCCTCTGGGGCTGGAATATTCACACTTAATTGGCTGTAATCCCTGGCAATCATCTTTGAATTTAGTACAGGCTTTGTCAATGGACTCAGGATACCCAAAGTCTGTTGCCTGAGGCTCTCTCTATGCTAAACAGAATGCAGATAGGTGCTGCTTATAATTCCATTTCTCCATGTGTCACCTTGCTGTCTAATCAGCCAAGGTTTCCAAATGCATTTTCTTCCTAGCTTCCAAGGCTCTCGGGAAAGTGACCCCACACTACCCGTTCAGTGGAAGTGTCTCCTGCTCCCCGTTCTCAGCTTCAAGCAGCCCAGGCCTCACATTTGATGGCTGTGTGTCTACCTTCTTCCTCCCATCTGAACAGTCTCCTCCTGCCCCCGCCAACATGAGGCTTTCTCCTCCAAGACCAGCTCGTGCTCTCTCTTCCATGAAGTCTTAGCCAGTACCTTCTAGGAGGATTTCCCCTTCTAAGTCTCTTTACCAGCACCCCCACTTGGCATGTAGCCATCCTCCGTGTTCTGTTCATGCACGTTTCTCTCCGCCTGGATTATGAGTGAGGCCTTCCTGCACTGGACAAAGAACTTTCGGAAATATGTATTAAGTCACCTCTAACTACTCTCGTTGGGTTAACTTCCTCTTCTTTATTCTAGTGTGGTATAACAGGCAAAGCCATGTCCTGTCCGTCTTTAAAAGCACACGGTTCTCTAACGCCTTTTTCCTCAGCATGCCCTGGCTTTCTACTTGCACCAGAGAGCCCCTCCCCAAAGTCCAACAAACCTCATCCTAGCCACTAATCCTTCATCTCTGGTCTGTAAACTGAGAATTGTCAGAGGAAGTATCTGCTAGTCCTCCTCTGTCGCGGCTCAAATCTAGCTCCACAAATGCTGTCGGTCAGGTGCCAGCCTCCACCCTCTGACTCTTCTGACCAAGGCCTGTGATTATTTTCATTACATCTGTTCACATTTCCCTCAGTTCAGGTCCTCTGTGTCCTCAAATTAACCGAGAACCCTTAGAGTGACACACTAGGAGGGAGGCTACAGCCAGCCTCTGTGGATAGAGTCTTTTCCTCTGAAGGGACGTATATGAAACCTTGCTCAAAGGCCCTGCAAAGTGAGTGTTTGGCTGGAATCCTACAGCTATTCCACAGTGCCACAGTGGTTGCAGAGATGGCCCTAATACCTTTCACAGAAAACAGGAGGTTACATCACACCTGCCGTCCAGTTAGTTGGTATTTTGTGGCCATAGTAACAAATCAAATTATTAAAGCACTAGAAGAATTTATTTACACATTTATACATTTTAACATTTTAGTATGTATTTATACATTTGTACATTTTAATCAAGTAATCTATCCATGCCTTTCTACACCCTTTCCTCCTGACATCACCAGCACCCAAATTATAAAGTGATATCAGTGTTGCCAGGGAGCCGAGAAGAACGTGGTGGGCGCAGGTTTCCTCTGACTGGCCTGGCCCGGAGTTGTGGCCGTTGTGGTGAACTGCTGCAGCCTTTCGTTCTGCCTGTGTTCACAATGCCCCCCTCCTCTCCCATACTCGCCCCTCATCCCAACCCAAAGGACCTCCATGTCCTCATCCTCCATGAGGTCATAGGTCAACTAAAATCTTAGTCCCAGTTTGGGGAGGAACGAAGGACCTGGGGAGAAGGGTCAGCACTGCGAGCCTGAGGGAGAGCTCAGGGCAGGAACTGGGAGACAAAGGCAAAGGGGTGGAGAGCCAGGTGGGAGCAGAAATCAGCTCCTCAGCCAGGTTCTATTTCTTGCTGCTGCCCCCGGGACCCAGAACCAGTCTCTGTGGCTCTTTGCCCTGGGAATGTGGACCAGAAGCTGGCTGGCATGCTGCAACCAGGAGGGAGCTGAGGGGCAGGACCAGCAGCCTGCAGGGACCAACGAACCTCCGAGAGAGCTCCCCAGTGTGTGCAAGCACATCCCGCACAGTGTGGCCTCAGAACGAAGAGCTTTGTCTCCCCGCACTCTGACTCCTCTCAGGTTAGACGCCTCTCAGGTCAGCATCGCTCCGGGGACGTAGTGCTGAGTGAAAGCGTCCCCTCTTTCCCCTTGTCTTTTTGGCGAAGGATGTAGAGCTTACAGGCCTTCTTCATCTGTCCATTTATGTGGAAAGATGAAGTGGGAGGAAGGTGAGTACCTGCTCTTCACTTTGGTGTCATGTCCGTAATGCACGGGAGGCGTGTGATGAAGTGGATCATAGATCTGGGTTCAGATCCTGCAGGTGTGACCAGATAGATAGTGGCAGGATGTGCTTCTCTAGGAACTGTGTCCCTACTCTGCAAAGTGGCGGTAGTGATAATGACCTCACAAGGTGAGGCGGGGATATGGACAACACGAGGTCTGAGAGTCATTGAGACATTCCCCACCCCTCACACTCCAGCCAACCCTGGACCAGGCACTTCTCACTGACATGACCTTATCTAATTTCAGCACAACCCAGGAGGTAGGTATGATTACTCCCATCCTACAGATAAGGACATCGAATAAATGACTTGCCTAAGTACATCTGGCCAGAGAGCCAAGTGTGGAAGAGCCACATTTCTAGCCCTATCCAAGCCCTTTCTCAACCTCTGGGACCGTCACACTGCAAGTCTCCAGAAAGTTTCTGCAAATAGTTAAACCCCGCCCCCCTTTCCCTCAGTGTTAGGTGTTCTGTGCTTCCGTTTGTGGGGTGTCTGAGTTAGGGTGACATCCCCAAGCTCAGGTAATGCATCATCTCTCTCATCTCACCTCAGAGTTCCAAAGCCTGGGAAGAAAGATCAAACTTGGGAAACAATGAGTTTTTAAGTTTAGAAAGCACAGTTTTCTTTTCTGCCTTGGGTCATTCATCTTTAAACAACAACACTATACATAAATCGATCCAAAATTGATCCATATTAATGATGTGATGCCAGTATTTGAGAAATTTACCAACACCAAACTTCTATTTGATGCCTTCCCACCCAACCCCACTCCAGTTGAAATTTAGAATTTTTTTAAAATTGGAAACAATGGGCAAAGAAAAAAGAGAAAGAAGGATGGGGACGGCAGAAAGCGCACTGTGGTGTCCCTCCCAGGTCTCCGGGCACTTGCACCGGCCTTCCTAGCACACACTGAGAACTTTGCAGCCATTCCATGCAGGCACCTGGAGCATTCTCTGGTTTGGGAGGGGCCGGGGTGCCAGGAAAGCATGCCCGGGAGCAGCCCTCGTCATGACCGCTGAGGCTGGAGAGGAAAGGCCTCTCCTGCCTGCTCTCTCGCCCGTGCCTCCTGGGCTCACCTCCCACACGAATGACCGAGACTGAAATCATTGTCTCAGGACCAGCTTCTGGACGAGCCCAACCTAAGAAACAGCTTGTAATCAGCCAAAGGCAATGTTGGACTGGGAGCTGCTTCAGCAGGAAGAGAAGGCCCTGGTTGATGACATGTCTCTGCTAAGGGGAGAAAGAGCAGGACCGCTCAGTCTTTCAGACACCCCAAGGCAGGGAAATGAACGGTCTTCAAGGGAACCTTGGGCCACGAATCATGGTTCCACACTCTAAGTCAAGTGAGTGAGCTACCCTTCCTGGGGAGTACAGAGAATATTAAATGCTAATAAAGGCAAATGAAATAATTCTGTTAAGAAACAATTCTTAAAATCACTCAGACAAAGGGTCAATGTGAAGATTTATTCCATGTACCAAAAAGAACACAATATCCCTTCTGTGGCACTTCTGCCCCAAATGCATGTTTCCAACATGAGAAAACACCAGACAAGTCCAAATGGAGGGACTCGCTGACTGGTGTTCTCTGAAAGTACAAATGCCATGAAAGACAAAGGCTGAAGTACTGTAACCACTTGGAGAGAATATTTAATTTGACAATGAAATGCAGTGTAGACCCTGAACCTGACAAAGGACATTTTGTGGGAGAAGTAGCGAATTTGGAATAAGGCCTGTAGATTAGCACGTAGTATTGGATCAGTATTAACATCCTAGTTTGGATGATTATACTGTGGTTATTTCAGGTGTTAACACTAGGGAAAGCTGGGGGAAGAATACGCAGGAACTTGTGCCCATTCTTACAACAGTTTGGAAGTCTAAGAGTATTTTAAAGTAAAGGCTAAAAACACGTTCCCTACAAATGTTTAACCTGATTCAAGCTTGCTGTAACATCAGGACTGCAAATCATAACTGGGGAAATCTTGTTTGATTGTTCCCGGTAAAAATGCAAAAACTGGGAAAAGACACTGCCTGGTCTCCTTTTTATCATCACTCAAGCCAGAGCATTCATAGTAGTATAGCAAAGTCCTGGTTAGCCCATTCTGGGAAACACTGTTTTTTAAGGTGTTGTTTCTACAGGTTCCTCTGAGAGGCCTGAGCCAGGTGAATAAGTAACTACATGAAGACCTAACACCCCATTTGCCAGTCTAAGTTAAATGGCAGTTTTGAAGAAAAGGAAAATACCAGACTTGCCCAAAGTGGTGGTTAGTCTGCCCTGAAACAGCACATTATTGCCCTTGAAGTGATGCGTGAATTAGAAAAAAAATTGCCAATGTTCACTTAATAATATATTTGGATCTCTTTTTCATACTCATCTGAGGCTTCATAGCTAGTGATACAAAAGGCAACCGTTTTTATAGGTTGGCCTATTTCTTACTTACTTAACAAACATCCATTAAATACCTCCTGTGTACCAGGCACTAGGGCTGCAAGGATAAAAAGGACTCCAACCACTCCCTTGTGAAGTATTCCTATTCGAACAGAGACTGCCCTCATTAATCATGGCATATTGACAGGCCCAATGGTAGAGTCAGGTGCAAAGTATTTTTGGAAGATAAAAGAGAGAAGGATTAGCTCATATGGAAAAGTCAAATATGACTTTGAGGAATAAGTGGTTTGTAATAAAAAAATAACAGAAGAGTGTGTGGACTTGTGAAATCGCATATGTTCAAGACTCAAGTGTGGTTAGAGTGTATAGGGAGGTAGAAAGTGGCTGAAAATTCCAAAGCACTACCATGGCCCAAGGTTAAATAGTGACCTTCATTAGAATTCCTCGGGACACTTAATAAGTTAATTTTTAAAATATTAAATCTCACCACGCCCTTCTAAGATTTTATGAAACAGATAAGCTTTGGTGGTCATGATGTTAAAAATGTGGCAGAGATTCATCTGAGAAGTGTATCCTGTGCTCATCAATAAAGAGGTTAGAAATTGACCCAGATTTCATGGACCCACCCACCTCATTATATAAGCATTCTCAGCTTTTTTACTTAAGTGAACTGCAGAGATTCATAAACAATACCTAGCTTACTTGTAGTCCTGAATGTTTAATAAACTACAGATAATTGTTTCAGAAGGACTTACCACAAATAGAAATACACATAAAACCAAACTTTTGAACAAGAACATTTGACCTCACCAGTGAGGGGTTGGCTCTTAATCTAAAGAGTTCTGCTGCTACATCTGACCCTAAACGAATAGGGTCCCACAAAATCTCTTACTTATAAAGGGCTTTGAAGATGAAAACTCTATAGTTGAATCAATGAGTTTCACTTCCAACATCAGTGAGCCTTTTATATTTTGAAAACATCCTCTCTTCCTGTAGGGAGAACAAACTGTGGATTGATCATGTGAGCATCTCAGCATCTGTCAGAGCTCTCGACTTACCTAAATCCCACACAGCATTCAAGGAAACAATGGTTTGTATATAAACTACCTTTAACCTAAACTACTAGGCTTCTGTTTACTAAGCATGGAATTGAAGAATTATTTACCCCTACGAATATACATGTGAAAACTGCAGCAAATGAACTGACCAGCACATTTGCAGGCACAGGCTAATAGAATTGGAAAGCGCCTTAAAGGTTGTGTATACCCTGCATGTTACAGATTCCGGAACAAGGGAAGACAAGTCAATTAAGCAAACGGTTCTAAGTCACACAGCTGAGCAGTGCCAGAACCAGGGGAAAACAAAACAAAACAGGGTGCCCGATGCTACCTAGAATGTGCTCACCACCTTTTCAGATTGCCAGAGGTTATTCTTATCGTTTCAGTGGTTAGTAAACAGTATTCTGAAATCCTAACAACTAATTTATATGTTTCTAAAATCCAAATATTTTAAAATGTGGAGAACATGGCTTTCTGTTGTACGTTGATGCAATAGATGGTAATAAACCTACACAGAATTTCCTTTGAGATTGTATCAGTCACCTGCCAGTTTTTTGTTCCTGCCTCATCAGACGAACCTCCTGCTCATATATTTTTTTTAGGTACCGTTGGGGGCTCAATGGTGCCCTCTTCCCCCAAAATAGGTTAAAGTCCTAACGCCTGTAAATATGACTTTATTTAGAAACGGGGTCTTTACAGACGTAGTCAAGGTAAGATGAGGTCATACTAGGTTGGGGGAGTTCCCTAAACCAGCTGATGTTCTTGTAAGAAAAGGGAAGTTCCAGCACAGAGGCCCACAAGGTGCATGCCGTGTGAAGAGGAGGCAGGCACTGGAATGATGCATGTGCCATGTAAGCCAGCGATTGTCCAGTTGCTGGAACCAGCAGAAGCTGGAAGTAGCTCCCCTAGAGGAAGAATACTTCCCTAGAACTTTAGCAAGAGTGTGGCTTTGCTGATACTTTAATTTAGACCTCTAGCCTCTGAAGCTGTGGGTGAATAAATTTATGTTGCTTTAAGCCATCTTTTTAAAAAATATGTTTTTATTGACTTTAGAGAGAGAGGAAGGGAGAAGGGAAGAGAGATAGGAACATCAATGTGACAGAGAAACATGGATTGACTGCCTCCTGCATACTGCCTCCTGGGGATCGAGCCCCAATCCCAGGCATGTACTCTGACCAGGAGTCAAACCAGAGACCTTTTGGTACATGGGGCCACACTCAACCAACTGAGCAACACCCACCAGAGCTCAGCCACCAGTTTGCAGTAATTTGTTAGGGCAACCCCTAGGAAATTAATATGAATATGTTATTAAATGAGATACTAAAATCATGAATATCTCAATAGATAAAAGATTTAAAAAGGTATTTTATGACCAAAAAATACAATTATTAAACAACCATAGAGAAAATATATATTCAATTTTGCTATTTATTAAAGAAATGCCCATTAAAACACCAATGAGGTAGTTTTTCTTTATTATAGTTGCAAGAATTCAGTATAACGAAGATAGTCAGCAAGTCCAGCTGTGGGAAAGCTAACCCACTAAAACATTATAGGAGGACACGTAGAACTGGTACAACCCTACTGGGAAGCAGTTAGTCAATACTTACTCAGTGGTGCTTTCATACTCACCTGTGGGCATCTGATCAGGTTCAAAAGGAGCAGAGTAAAATTTCAGGAACACAACAACCACAGGCAGTCAGTCCCATCGCTGAGTGTCAGACTTGACCAACTGCAGCAGTGTGGTTGCCTGCTTCTCTGACCCTCCTGGACCTGACCCACACTCTGATGACGTACATAAAACTCGCAAACGAAAGGCTGAGAGCACAGGCACTTCTTGATGATCCTTAATATTACTTATTGAGAACATTGTCACTTCATATCACTTCTTTTTAAAAATATATTTTTTTATTGATTTCAGAGAGGAAGGGAGAGGGAGAGAAAGATAGAAACATCAATGATGAGAGAGAATCACTGATCGGCTGCCTCCTGCACGCCCCACATTGGGGATCGAGTCCACAACCTGGGCATGTGCCCTGACCCGGAATAGGAATTGAACCGTGATCATCTGGTTCATAGGTCAATGCTCAACCACTGAGTCATGCCGGCCAGGCCCACTTCTTTTTTTTTAATCCTCACCAGAGGACATGCTTAGAGAGAGGGAGAGAGAGAGAGAGGGAGAGAGAGAGAGAGAGAAAGACGGATTGGTTGCCTTCCAAACATGCCCCAATGGTGATCAAACCCACCACTCAGGTATGTGCCCTGATTGGAAATCAAATTGGTGACTTTGTAGTGCACAGGATGCCACCCAACCAACTGAGCCACTCCGGCTGGGCCATATCACTTCTTAATAACACTTAAGTTGAATTTAAAGAGGTCTTATTCCAAAATCCCATTCCAGTCTTAAAAATTATAATACATACTACATTCTACAACTCTTTTCAGTAAAAGGTGTTATCTCTGGTAGAGAATTGATTTCTTAAAGAAATCCTGAGGTAAGTTCTACCTTCCCAATTTTACTGAAAAGAAACCAGGCTCAGAAATAGCAGGCAGCTTGACCTAGGCCCTTGGGCTAATCGGTGGCCCACCCAGGACTAGAACCCACGTCTTCTCACTTCAGTTCAGTGGTCTGTCTCTCCTCTGTGATGCTAGGAAAGTCTTTGCACAGACCTTTTCCAAGTTGGAGGAGACTTAGAAGTCAACTTACGGATGAGGAAACTGAAGTCAAGGAGGGTAAATGATTTTGCCACATTCACATGGCAATTACAAAGCAATCTTGTCTTTGAGCCGAAGGACCATAACTCACTCCCATAAGAAACCGAACATCTTTAATTTCTATCAACTACACAGAATTTATTTGCACCCAAATCTATTCAGCATTCCTTAAACAGATATTTCTTGTGGGCCTACTATATGCCAGCCTTGTGCTAGGGGCTTTCAGTCCAAGCCCAGCAGGTCCAGAATTCAGCAACATTGATGGACACTGTATTCCCCAAAGCTGAGCCCATCAATTTAGCTTCGGGAGTTCTGGAATCAGAATTTATCTAATGCATTTTCTGCATTTCCTAGTTATTTCTGCCCACAATTGTTTATTTAAAATAAGGATTTTTTGTGGCCTGGCAGTGAAAGACCATTCAGAACCTCAGACAAATAATTTCCTGTTAATAATCTGCTTATGAATACTTCCCTCCCACACACACCAGCCCAACCGAGCTTAATGCTCTCCGCACAGCTACTGAGGCAGACTGCTGCTCACAGGGCAACCCAGAACTTCTAATTCAGCTCGGGACAGTGAACACATTGTCTTCAGGAGATCCAAAGACTTATCTCAAAAGAGGTATCCCCACCCCCATCTTCTTTCAGATTGTGTCCAATTTGCAAACTTCTGGGAGACTAATACCCTTGCCTCCCGTCTGGCACATGAATCACCCCAGAGGACCTGGTGAGCATTTACACTCAGTCAAGACCATTAGCATTTCATTATGTTCCCTTTACACAGCAGTAATTCTAAGGATTAGTGAAAAGCTCCTGGTTGGGGAAAATGAATTCTACCTAAAATTACTATTAAAGTGTGAAAGTGAAGCACATGATAGAATTTTCAACCTTGAGTGATGGTCTTTTGTAAAAGGAATTAAACTCCTGGCTGAGGAGATTATTTTAACCTTGAACAAGCATAATTTTATAGGACACACAGGCTTTAAACATTCATTAAAAGTACATATTTGTTATCTGTTAGCCAATTATTGAGGGAAAGATAAGGAATGTAGCTTTTTAAAGTTTGTTTTGATGATGGTGAGTGTATTAGTTTGCTAAGGCTGCCATAGTGAAGTACCACAAACTGAGGGGCTAAAACAAAAATTGATTGTCTCGCAGTTCTGAAGGCTAGAAGTCCAAGATTAAGGTGTCAACAGGACTGGTGTATTCTGAGAGCTGCGAGCGAAGTACCTGCTTCTGGCCTCTCTCCTCATCTTCTCTGTGTCTCTTCCCGTCATCTTCCCTATGTGTGTGTGTCTGTGTCCAAATGTCCCCTCTCTGTAAGGACACCGATCATAGCAGACTAGAGCCCGCTTCATTTTCATTCATTGCCTCTGTAAAGACCCTATCTCCAAAGAAAGTCACATTCTCAAGGAGGTTAGGACTTCAGAATATGAAGTTTTAGCACATCCAGTATCCCAACTGATGTTTTGTTGCCCCTCTCCCCCTAAAAACTGTCTAGGTCTCCTCTCTCCTGAGAGTGTTTCCCACCGGGACCCCTGTGATGACCAAGGCCTGGCCTAACTGCCTAAGGAGAAGTGCTGCTCTGGGTGTCGGTCAGCCTCCACGCAGCGGGTGCTTCCCCGTCCGCGTCTGTGATAAACCTTAGTGAGAAGTTAGCCCCAAGCTTATTCACTCCCCGAGCCTCACACTCGATCCTGGGAATCCCAGAGCAGAACTGCTCACTGGCAAGCGGCTGGGCTCTTGGCTTGTCATGACTGGGAAATGCTCCTGAGACCACGTGGCAACTCCATCAGGTACTGTCTCCGTTACCCCTTGGATAAAGGCAAAGACATGTTCACATCTGGGAGGGAAACTCACGGGACCTGAAGCCACAGTCAATCACAGAGCTTTTGAGTTCTCTTTGCTTATTTTGCCTGGCAGGGTCCCACCCAGGCACCACGCTCCCTTCGTCTTCATTTGGACCATTTGATACCTCTCCCTAGCCAGTCCCGGCCTCCTGCCAGCAACCACAAATCCCACATGTTCCTGGATGGTGTGGGGATTCAGTCTGACACCAGGTTCTGGAGCCAGCCATCTCCGAAGACCAAGAAAACGAAGAAGCTCTAGTCAATATGCTGTCTGTCTGCTCCAACACTGGACTGTCCCCTCTCCTGGAAGCGCTGGTGCCAAACTCCCTGATTTGGTAACTTGTGCTGTTCCTTCCCCTTTGGACCAGAACTCTGCTTTCTTTTGCTATTTTCCGTTGCGAGGCCCTGGGAGTATTGTCTGCCCTGTGCCCAGCCCTGCAGGCGGGACAGCCTCCCTGCCCCAGCCATCTGCTCACATCTCTGCAGCTCTCTGCTCGGCCCCCTGTGCTGCACTGTACCTGCCCACCTGTTAAGGAACCCTAGGGCACCTTTGGCCTACCTACCACCTGTTGCTTGTCTCTGGCTATTGTATTATACCTGCATGACCTGCTTTTCTTCCCTCACCTTCAGGTGCATCTAGCACCTGCCCCACCTCAGTAGCAGTATCTGTTTCCATTTCTGGCTCTCTGTCTTCCCTGTGCCCACGGAAATTAACCCTTCTGAAGCTGTGGATGCTGGTCTTGAAATTTACATACAATGTCGCAGACATGTAGAAATATAACTTTATTTCCTATAATTGATCTCAAGTGTCCCATGAACTGCTATTTCCACTTTGAGGTAGAAAAAGATTTAGCATAGTTATTGTAGTTATAAATAGTCTCTGCCAGGTTAACTCAATCTCTTTGGGGGCAAGTAGTCTTTCAAGCTTCTCTTTCCTTGGGCAGCATCTGGGTGTAGGACACATTTCAAAGTTGGCTGGTCTCCATGTTATCGTCTGGCTCACACAGGCCTCACAGTCTCATCCCCTGGGTCTCTTGGTTACACCTGCTAGAACCCCCTCCCCCCCAAAAATGTGTGGGAGCCCATCACTGATGCTGGCTCTGCCCTCGCCTCATTTGTAACATTCATGGGTCCTCCTTGTCCCAACACAAAGTTCCTTATGGTCTCATCAACTCTCTTTGCCCATCCACCCGCCTTGATGCAACAGGACAGATTTCTGGATCCCCCTCCTCCCCACCATTTATGGGCCATGGGAACCTGCACGGGACACGAGGGAAGCATCACCCACCATCTCTGCCCTGAGGCAGCCACACATAAACTGGGACCTCACCCTCTCTGCTTGTTGGGTCCCCTCAAGCTCTTGGAATTTCTAAATATCCTCCTCACGCTGAGAGTGAAATAGTCACACTCCTGCTTCTGGATCTGTAGTTCAGAAGGAAGCAGACAGAGCCCCATGATGGGGCCTCCTGAGTTGAAAGTGGTCTTAGCTTTGACCAGGTCTGCAGGCAGTGTGTCTTCTGGGAGTCAGCCTGGACTGGGGATCAGAAGCAAGGTTTCTGGCCTGCAGGGGCTCCAGTGCTTGGCTAATTACCAACCCAGAAACTTAGGTACAGGGATTTTTATTTCATAAAATTGGAGTACAGTGTGAATCCTGGGTCTCAGGATGAAGACAGAAGGTCTGTTCTTAGAACTGAGTCCTAAGAATGGGGCCAGAAGATCAAAGAGCATGATCTGGGTCTATCAGTGATGCTCCCTAGATCTCAGCATCAAAACCAGGCTACATACATCCAACCATAGACTTACCTTTCATGTAACAGTTTACCTTCCATACAACACAGTTGAATAAACTGTGCTTCTTTTACCTTCTGACTTAACCCCTTTCTCTGCTCTCGCTAGGGTCTAGATTGTATTTCCAGACATTGTTTTCTTTATGTCACCCTTTCTTTTATATATATATTTTTATTGATTTCAGAGAGGAAGGAAGAGGGAGAGAGAGATAGAAACATCAATGATGAGAGAGAATCATTGATTGGCTGCCTCCTGCATGACCCACACTGGGGATCTAGCCCGCGACCCAAGTGTGTGCCTTGACAGGGAATCAAACCGTGACCTCCTGGTTCATAGGTTGACACTCAACCACTGAGCCACCGTGGCTGGGCTATGCCACCCTTTCTTGCTCAGAACCTGCAGGCGTTTCTTGTTGTCTCAGATCAATCCACACTCCTTAGCCTGCTATTCCGCCCTTTTAGCAATTTCTTCCTCCATCTCCCAACTACTGCATTTCCCAGGACTTCCTGCCATGGTGCTCCATTTCCATCAGGAAAGTCCTACCTTTCGCCCTCCTTTTGACAGTTAGCAAGTACCAATTTCTGCCTCTGCTTTCAAACATAAAAAGTTACTAGTGCTTATTTTGTAATAGGCACATAGTCACAATGGAGGAAATAAAAATAAATGAATTTTGACTCTGACTTGTAAAAAGTTTCTTTTTATGGGAATTCTTGAAGCCTCCATTCCCATACTTTAAATTCCAAAGATCACATTTTCTTAATGTTTTGTCCTGAGCCTAGCTTTCCCAAATCAACTCCTTTCTGTACTTTCTTAGTCCAGGTATTGATGACACTTTATGTTTGTGTAAAACTTTATGCTTTCAAAATGTTTTCAAATAATTTTTGACCTTTGACAGCCTGTGAGATGCCAAGACAGCTAGTCTACCCCCAATTTCACGTATGAGGAAGTGATGCTCAGGTTTTGAGTGATGGGCCTGAGGTTGCACAACTAATAAGTAAGGACAAAGCCAGGGCTAGAACTCGGGCCTCTTGCCTCTGTCCAGTGTCCTTTCTATCACAATACATCACAAATCAGGACTGTATTCAGCCAGCCATGTGGAACTGAAGACTGGGTATGATGGCTTAACTAAATAGAGGTTTATTTTTCTCTGCATTGAGAAATTTGACAGGTTCCAGGCTCTTTCTATATTTCTGTCTGTCACATGGTTTTCATCTTTGTGTCAGCAAGATGATTTCCATCTTGAAGTACCAGTTCTGCATTCCAGGAAGAAGGGCAAAGAGCAAAGGGCAAAAATTAAGAGGGGGAGGAGGAGACATTTGCAACAGTGTCAACAATAAAAAATTTAAATTGAGAAAAAAGCTGGAAAAAAAAATTCAACCCTTCAGTCCGAAGGCCAATGCTCTATCCACTGAGCTCAACTGGTTAGACTCTAACCGTTAGAGGGTCAACCCTCTACACCAAGGTTGCGGGTTAGATCCCTGGTCAGGGTACATACAATAAAGGCATAAATAAGTGGAACAACAAATTGATGTTTCTCTCTCTCCCTCCCTCTCTCTCTCATCAATAAAGTAGTAATACGCCAAGTGAAATAAGCCAGTCAAGAAAGACAAGTACCATATGATTTCACTTATATGGAATCTAATGAAGAAAGTAAACTAACAAAGTTTGTGACAGACTCATAGATACAAAGAACAGACTGACAGTTGTCAGAGGGGAGAGGGTTGGGGGCTGGGTGAGAAGGGTGAAGGGATTAAGCAAAGAAAAAAAAAAGAGAGACTCATAGACACAGACAACAGCATGGTGATTGCCAGAGGGAAGAGGAGTTGAGGGAGGTAAAAGAAGGTAAAGGGGGGATAAATGGTGAAGGAAAGAGACTTGACTTGGGGTGGTAAACACACAATACAATATACAGATGATGTATTATAGAATTATACACCTAAAACCTATATAATTTTATTAACCAATGTCACCTCAATAAATTAAATTTAAAAAACATTAAAAAAGTATTTGTTTAAGAAAAAAATCAAAATGGTACACATCAGTTATTTCTTTTTTTAAAAAATCGGTTTTTATTGATTTCAGAGATTGGAAGGGAGAGGGAGAGAGAGAGATAAAAACATCGATGAGAGAGAAACATCAATTTGCTGCCTTCTGCACAAGCCAGCACCCCAGAAACATGCCCCGACTGGGAATTGAACCAGGAATCTCCTGGTGCACGGAACAACATTCAACCAACTGAGCCACACTGGCCAGACAGTTTCTTCTCATTTAAGGAGGTTTCCTGAAAGGCCCACCCAGTGACTCCACTTGCATCTCATTGGCTGAACTGTGTCACCTGGTCAACCCTAGCTGCAAGGGAATCTGGGAGGCTGGGTGTGTTAAGCTGGGCACATTGCCACCTCAACAAAGTCTGAGCTATTATAAGGAATGGATGGTTGATCGTGTTTGTTACAACTGCTTACCTCTCTAATCTGCCTCCTCTTATTTTATATTGCCATAAAATAGTCCTGCTTCATCATTTCCTTGTCCTCTCTCACTCCAGTTCCCCTCCCCACAAAGGGTTATAATATCCCAAGAGAGCCAGGCTACACAACCATTGCCTATTTCTCAGCAAAACTTCTATTTCCTCAGAGAGATGTTAAAAGCAACAATCTAGGAAAGTAATAACAACTGTATGAAAGCTATGTTCAATCTGGATTTTCTTCATATGTCCCATTTCAAACACATGGTCTTATTGTTTTCATAAACAATAATTCCCAACATTTCAGTATCCAAACTCTATCTCCTGGAAACCTGGAAATAGTGCAAAATCCTTTTACCTGACATGTCTTGATTTTAAGGTATTTCCAGGTCCTGGGGATACTGAGGTGAATGAGACAAGACCTGCCTTCCAGGTGCTCTCTGCCTGGGTGGGAAGACAGTCCAGTGTCCTGGTCATGTAAGTGGAGATGGTTCTGTGAGTCCAAACCACAAGGTGTGCCTAGTTGGGGCTGGTTCCTGGCGTGTGGGGCTGCAGAGATGAGGGACATTGGGGTCTGCAGGAGGCCAGGAAGCATGGTGGGAAGAGGACTATTGATCAGGACAAGGTATGCCCAAAATATGGCATGAATTCTTCTCTCTCTCTCTTTTTCTGTAAACAGATGCACAACTTAAAAACCCAAGTAAATGCTGGCCTCTTCAAAGCAGCCACCTAAGTGGACTTTAATCATGCAGCCTTTGTTCAAAGCATTCCTTTGCAAATGCAGTTTGTTCAAATGCAATTTATTTTCTGGATTCCTTACAAGATATATAAAAACTAGGGGCCCAGTGCACGAATTCATGCACCTTGAAAGGAACTGTGGGCTGTGAGGCTGCAGTGGGCACAGGGGTGGGTCTCGGCCCATCCTTCGTGCCCCTGCCCAGCCCCTCCCTCCATGGCCCCTGGTCTCCTGTCTGCCAGCAGCCCTGCTCCCGCTGCCACCACTCCCACGCACTGATGGCACTGGCCCTGCTTGCACCCACTGACGGCACGAAGCAATTGGGGCCGGGGCTGGTGCCAGCAGCGGTGCAAGTGGCGGCTGTTGCCCTGGTCACCTCTCAGGAGCAGGGGGAAGTGGAGAAGCCCTCAGGGGCGCCAGCAAGGGGTGCAAGTGGGGCCAATGCCTTCAGCAGGTGCGAGCGCCAGGCAGGACCGCGGTGCACTGGAGCAAAGAATTTTCAGTAACCACCAGAGGCTCACCCGATGACAGTGACTGGCGCCCCACCTTGGTCTGGCATCCCCACTCACCTTCTCCACCATCCTGCCATGGCCGACAGCCGCTATGTTCCGCGCACGCCCCCTGGTGGGCAGCGCATGTCATAGCAACCAGTTGTTCAGTTGTTCTACCCTTCAGTCTATTTGCATATTAAGGTTTTATATATAGAGAGCCTTTGAATTTCCTCACTGAAAAATCCATGTCCTTTATTTTATTTTTTTAAATATATTTTTATTGATTTCAGAGAGAAAGGGAGAGGGAGAGAGAGATGGAAATATCAATGATAAGAGAATCATTGAGGTACTGGGGATCAAGCCCAAAACCTGGATATGTGCCCTTGACCAGAATTGAACCATGGACCCTTCAGTCTGCAAGCCGACGCTCAATCCACTGAGCCAAATTGGCTAGGGCAAAAAACCCATGTCCTTTAGAATGGGTTTTATTTCTGAACATATGGAGGCAATCTGTGGATTAGAATAAAGCAGGAGGGCAGCATTGCTGAGAGATCACCAGAGCTTTCTCTTAAGCACGTTCACCTGCTGAGTTCCGGGCTCCTTAGAGTGCATATGGAAAGTCTACAGGAAAACAGCTAAGAATTTAAAAAGCAGTCAAAATTTGAGCAGGCCTTTATTTAGGTCCAGGACAATAGTGTGTTTACAGGTTCAATCACTTTCTGTCTTCTCAACTCTCAGATAAGTGGTTACTTTTTCACCTGTGGTGGGTACTTGCTCCTGACAGACTGTTAAACCTTCAGCATGCTATCAGCACAAAGAACTATTCACTTATCTGCTTAGGGAACGTGGGCCTGGAATGATTAATCCGATAAAGCTGGCCCCTTTAAGCTTCTGATCTTGTCTGATAAACTCCTTGCTCTAATGACATTGAATAATGAGTTGAAATGTAGCCAATGCATCGTGAAAGTTATTATTCTTCCCGTGGGCTTCTAGAATTCTCATCAACTCCACTTTTACCTTTATCCCGTCTTCTGACCTCTTCCCCTTTTCTCTCTTCTCTGTTTCATGTTTTTTCTCCCCCCACTTTCCCCCCAGCTGGATCCCGGGACAGTGGTTTGATTCATGTTTGCTAAGCAGTTTCCGTTTTAATCCAGTTATAGCTTAGTGTCCACATTGGCTCAAACTGGATACTGGAAGGACTTTTTTTTCTTTGACCACCTAAGGTCTGGGCTCTGCTCTCTTAGTCACCAGCACCTGTGTGTGCAAAGCCACCCTGTATTGCATCAGCCAGGAGCTCTCCAGCGAGGGATCCTGAGGACATACAGAGACTTATTTCTCTGGCACAATTCCCTCAGAGGAGGCGCTGGGCACATATGGAGCGAGGTGCAAACCCACCTCCAGTAACAGCAGTCCTTAAACAGGGGGTGAGGTCAGCCTGGGCAGAAAGAAAACATTCTGAAGGAAGGGGTGGGTGGGGCAGGCCACCCCACCCACCTCTTTGCACTTCCCTAAAATGCTGGGGAGTTGGAGGGAGTCCCATGTGACTTTATGAATCAGGAAAAGACAACAGATCATCAGGAAGCAGCGCCGGGAGCCACAGGCTAGGACTCAGGGTCCTCCAGAGTCCTGACCTTTCGGCCAGGGTCACGAGATTTTTAATCTGCCACCTTGGCTCCAGAGCTATTGTGTGGTCCTCAGTCCTGAGGAGGCGGGGCTGGGCTCAATTCCTAGGAGGTCTGCCTGACAGAAGTTTGCTGTGAGTCCTGAATGAGAAGTCTGTGGCCCTCACAGCCAGCTCTTGGGCGCACTAAGTATATAAAGTAGAAGTAGCCAGAAGTCCTTGGAGGGATCATAAGCCGCTAGCTCTTCCTTTTCTCCCAGACACGGAGTGCCCTCCATCTCATCTAACTTCAGGCAAATATCGGGGGAACCAAACAGAAGGCTATCAAGTAGAACCCAGGGCTTTCCAATTTCAGCTTAGGTCTCCATCACATGTCAGATCCGTAAGACCTGTCGTGCCCCACCATCCCCACCTCCAGAAGGTTGCGGCCATGAAAACTTTACGTTTTAACTTTCTGTTACACCTTTAACATTTCTCCGGACCAACCTCAATCTGTGTTTTTAGGAGGTTTTAAAGTTTTTATCCTGAAACACAAAGGGTTAAAGAATAGACCAAGGGAGTTTAAGGATTAAAGTTAGGCCCTAATTCCCGTTCCCTCCCTCCCACACTGGACAGATTTCTCACTCAATTCTTTTATCACTGGATATTCCCCCGACCCCCAACATTTTGGCGTGGGCTGTGGAAAGCAGCCCCTGGCATTGAGGTTCAGACAGGCTCTCTTTTCAGCTGGCACCACCCGGACTTGGGATTTGAGGAGTACACTGCAGGAGTCACCTCTTTAAAAAAATGGTCACTAGAGGGTCTCAGGAGATTGATGGCTTGGGGCCACAGGGTGACTACAAAGGAGGAGGCTGTTGAGTTTCTCACAGCATTTGCAGCCTCAGATTAGATTAGGTGGTTGCTCTACTAACACTTTACTGGAACTATTACTGGCCTAAATAAAGAAAATAATTTGCTTTTGGATGTCAGGAAAAAGTAAAAAAGTTTTCAGTCTACTTGTTTTCTAACAAATTTTAAAGATCAGTGGGTAGTAAAATGTCGTTGTATTGAAAATATAAGCACTGAATTAATTATTCCAGAAATAAGATAAACAAAAGGCTAACATTTAGTTTATATTTTTAGTGGGAAGTAAGCAATTTCTTATAAAATAAACTAGGAAAATTTTTTGCCTAATTGCTCCCTAAATATATTTTTTGTTTCTCTTACACCCAGGAATCCTGTTTCCACAACAAGGCTGTACAGCCAGCCCTCCGAATCTGTGGATTCAACCAACCACAGATGGAAAAACACTCAGGGGAAAAAAATCCCAGAAAGTTCCAAAAAGAAAAACTTGAATTTGTACGCACCAAGCTCTACACTGAATCCCAGGGAGTAAAGGGATGTGCAGGCAGACCCTGCAGTAGCCTCTACCCAAATATAAGTTATATGCAAATGTTATGACATTTTAGTTTATTTAAAAAATTATTTATTTATTTTAGAGAGAGAGAGGAATGGAGAGAGAGATAAACATCAATTTGTTGCTCCACCCACTCACGCATTCATTCATTGATTCTTGTATGCGCTCTGACTGGGGATCGAACCTGCAACCTTGGAGTATTAGGACGATGCTCTATGGTAACCAACTGAGCCACTGGCCATGGCTACTACTATGCCATTTTATATAAGAGACTTAAGCATCCAACGGTTTTGGTTTCTACTGGGGTCCTGTAACCAATTCCTCCAGGATATGGAGGGATGACTCTATGTCCACATCCATGGAGAGCTTTACAATGCAGATTCCTGGCCCACAAACAGCTGGTTTCCAAAGTGTCAGTCTGAGAGAGAAAAACAGGTTTATTGGTATCAAGCTGCCTGAGGCCAGAGCTGCACCATTCGGCTCCATGGGCCTTTCTGATGGCTCCGCCCCACTATCGAATTACCTTAGGTTTCACCCTTCTCCTCAAACACCTAACCAGCAGCCAGAAAAATCTGACCAGGCGTTGGGGTTAGAATAAACTAAAGTTGATGCTTTAGAATGTTTCGAAAACCTTTAAAGGCAAGTTAGGCAAGGTTCCCGGGAAACAGAACAGGCAGAGGCCGTTTCTGAGGAGTCCGGTTCCAAGGTCCTGGCTCTGGGCCAGACCACGCCAGTGCTGCCTGTGAAGACATTTACTCCCTCGACCCCAGGACCCTAGAACTGACGACTAATATGTTAGAGGTTCCACCCATCGGGAGCCTCCTGTGCAAGTGAAAAGCTCCCCTACAACCTCAACAATGACCTCGGCCTGAGACGGTGTGCAGCAGGGGTCAGCCCTCTGTTTACTAAGCAGTTTACAGGAAGTGCTGTTCCTTAATTATGCTGTCATTTTGCCAACAGGAGAGTTAGAAGTACTTGGATGCAAACTCAATTCGGGAAGAAAAGTAAGAAATTATTAAAACCATAACAGACTTAATGCTTTTCTGTTTTATCTCCATCTGTGATATTCAACTTAAGTGTATAGCATCATCATCTTTAATACACTGTGCTTTAACATTACATTAAATTCAGGTGTGACCTGGTACACTTGCCCACAAGTCAATACCTTATGCCCTTTCCAGAACGGGATTACTGTTCATCGGAGACCGACTGACTGGCACATACTATATGTGCAGGGATGACTAATGGTTTGTGGAAAAACAAAGATTCCTGCTCTCAAGAAACTTTTAAGTTATGGGCCTGAGAGGCTCTAAATCGAACTTGAAGTAACATCCCAAAAGCTCTCATTTCTCGAGCCCTTCCTGTGCTGCTTATCTTCTGTCTCCTGGATTCGCTCTACAGTTCCCCCTTCTCCTGCTGGGTCCCCAAAGGCTGCCCTGTATGGATGACATGCAGGGGCTCCCACGCCCCCGGCTGTTGATTGGGTTTGCACAATGGGGAGCACGGCTGCGCTGGAAGCGGGGAGGCGAGGAAGGAAGAGGTCAGGCTGGAATCACTGAGGGCTGGCTGCCCTGGAGTAAGGGTCAGGGTACCTACAAGGCAGTTCTCTGCCTGCAGTTCCAGCAATGCGCTCTGGAGTCCCTCCTCAGGCCTGGAGATGCCCCGCAGTGTTCCAGTCTGGGGGTGCGGGGGCACTATGCCTGTGCTTCCCTAGCCTGTGCTTCCCTACGCCTGTGTAAATCACTCCCTTATTAAACATTCTTCAAGTCACCACCCCCCTTCCCTCCAGGGCTGACTGGCATTTCTACCGTGACTTTGGTGTTATTTAATTAATCCTCAAAACAACACAATGAAGTAATATTATTAGCTTCCTTTTACAGACTCTGTAACTGAGTCTCAGAGGGACTAGGGTATTTCCCCAAGACCTGGACACACAGGATTTCCAACCCATTTCTGAACCTCTGATGGAGAGTCTGGTGGAGAGCAAGCGAGAGCAAGAGTGAGAGTGAGAGAGAAAGAGAGAGAGCTGCCCAGCTAATAAAACAGTAATGCCTATTTGGGAGGCTCTTCCCCCTGTTCCTGTCCAGGGAAACTCCAGGATGAACACAACTGACAGCCACTGACTTTAAAAATGACTCAACTCCAACAGTCACTGAGAAGTAATGTTTCAGTCAGCCCAGCTGGTTAATGGCAGTAATGAGACCAAGATCTGACTTTGAGTCCCTCCTTCCTAGTAAATTAAATGTTGCAACGAAGCGTTTCATAGGCCCTCACCTTCAGATGCCCTTGCCGGACTCAACCACATACCACGCAGCACAGGTTCCTGGTGACCCTGCCCTCCTGGCCTCACCCTGTGGGACAGCCCGAAGCACTCAGGGCAGCGAGGGAAGTGGAGCTGCAGCAGGACCACACAGTAGACCTGTGGGAGACGGGAGGATGCCCTCCCCTCACTTCTAGCCTGGGTCTGAGACAGGCACCTGGCTCACCTGCTCCACCGCTGCCTCTCCAGGAACCAGTTGCTCTCAGCTGTCGGAAGATTTGTCCCTGGGGAAAGGGAACATTGGAAATCCACATCCCAGAGTGAGCTCCCTCGCACCCCTATTCATCCTTTATTGACTCTGCCAATTAATTGACAAGATGTTTATTGAGCATCTATTATTTTTAAGAGCAAGGCTGGGTTTCCCGTCTCCTTCTCCTGCCTCCTGGCAATTTTCCTTGGGTTGCCCAAAGCATTTCTGCCCTCTTCCTTGTTCTTCCTCTCGAAAATGACCTCTCTCCTCCTTCCTACTCCATAGCAGGAAAAACGTCCATCCTTTGAATCTTGAAGATCTTAGCCAAGTATGAGAAAAAAATGTCCTGGTAATTAAACCAACTGGATGCGGGGAGATAGAAGATAAAGGGGGGATAAATGGTGATGGAAGGAGACTTGACTTGGGGTGGTGAATACACATACAATATACAGATGATGTATTATAGAATTGTACACCTGAAACCTATATAATTTTATTAATTAGCACGGGGGATGGGGGTCCCCTCAGCCTGGCCAGCACCCTCTTGCAATCCAGGACTGGTGTCTCCTAACCCCTCACCTGCCTGCCTAATTGCCCCTAATGGCTTGCCTGCCTGCCTGATAGCCCCTAACCACTCTGCCTGCCTGCCTCATCACCCCTAACCATTCGCCTGCCTGCCTCATCACCCCTAACCATTCACCTGCCTGCCTCATCGCCCCTAACTGCTCATCAGCCTGCCTGCCTGCCTGATAGCCCCTAACTGCTCGCCTGCCTGCCTGATCACCCCTAACTGCCTCTGCCTCAGCCGCCGCTGCCACGGCTTGGTCCAGAAGGACATCTGGAATGACGTCCAGAAAGTCATTAGGCTGTCCGATCTAATTAGCATATTACACTTTTATTATTATAGATGTCACCCCAATAAATTCACTAAATAAATAAATAATCAACTGGGTGGACGGACAAGTCTCCTTAACCCTCCCTTGGTCCTTTAACCAACTGGATCTCTAATTGGGGAATTTTATAAAGTGTGGGGGAATGTTTAGGCTGCACTTCATGTCCACCCCATGGGATCGTTTGTGTCCTCTATCTATGCTGAAGGAGAAATGGAAAAGGAGAACCTTGCAGTGTCCTCCCCCACCCCCAGCTTAATCACTCACCAGCTTGTCTGGTCTAAGAGGCAAACAGATCTCATCCCTGTCTCCACTCTGACCCTTCCTGGACCCTGAAGCTCTGGGTGTCCCTTCCAATTCTCTTTTCCCAGTGCAATGAGGAGGCCCTGGTTGGGCATGAGAGGAAGTACCCGACTCTGAGTCCGGTCCTCTCTCCTACTCCTTTGGAGGAAGCAGCCTCCTCACTGGAGCCCACAGAATTCGCTCCTGAAGAATCCAGAAGTGGCTCTGAGCCGACACCGGCTCCAGTCAGTGCCTCCGTGGCTGCCTCTCCCTGCCATGGAAGCTTAAGCTATCGGGGAGCAGAAACAGGAGACTCAGGATGGGAGGGACAGGAAGGGGGAGATAGTGGAGCCACATGGAGAAGGATGAAGAGACCCTACCTGCCTTTGCATTCTCCAAGACTTCCTGTTCGCTTCCACCCCTTCCCCCTGTGAACGAGTTTCAGTTCTTTTCAGGTCCTTGGCCCGCAACGAGGGACTTGCTCTCACAAATCTGGGCAGGCAGGCTGGGATGGGAAAAAAAGCTGATAATATTCCAGTAACATCTGGTCCCATTGCATATTTTTGGACAAATCTGTAGGGAACATTAGAAACTAATAAAATGGGTCAAGTATTAATTATATAAAAATACATATTAAAACACAAAAATTGGGGAAATTAACTTCCTCTTGTTCATTACAGGGGACAAAAGTAGGATCTACACAAATACAAAACAACGAACTTTGGAAGAAGCTGAATGTCCAGTATTCAGGCCGACTTGTTTGATGGCCTCTGAACAAATCCGCATCCTGAACTGCCATTTCCACCCAAGTCCCCAGGAGAGCAGAGCGCGCTGAGGTGAGGTCCACCTGAGCTTGAGAAGGCCGGGTATTCTGCAGCTGCCGAAGGCCAGGCCAGCGTTTCCTATCCACCTCTTTGTGTTCCTTCAGATCACCAGGAGGCTGTGGGTCTAGACTGCACCTGGAAAAGCCTGCTCCCCGCAAGTCTGAAACTTAGAGAAAGAACTGTGGTCATGGTTCCCTAATCTTCCATATGGGGGGGGGGGGGGGAGAGAATCTACCCAGTGTAGATGAAATACCTCGAACAAAGCAAAAATTTAAAGACCCCAAACAAATTTTTAAAAACAAAACATCAGTTTATCATCATTGGTTTTCTCTGTAAGAACACAGATAACTGCTTTCTTTGGTGAATTTACATGTTATTTGATATGTAGGTAACAGCCCCAAACAGGTTGTGCTGGGCAAAGGGATAAAGGGGGGTGATTATAATTCTCACAAGTCCCCTGCCTCAGTGTGCTCACTGGTGTGGACTCAGGGCCTCCCCAGGCCTGGCCAGGCGGGACAGGGGTGTATCACGGGGGCACTTGACTTTCCTTTCCCATGGCCGCTTTGCACAGGTCACTTTGAGAGCCTAAAACAGGAAATTTGTTAAAGAGTTAACAATGGTTATCTCTGGGTGGAGTTTTAAGTGACTTTTTTTTCCCCTGCTTTAAACATTCCTGTATATTCCCTAGTGGGCCTTCATAGCTTTTGTTGTGGGTTGTTATTTTTTTTCTTCCTGTTTTTTTTTTTCCTGCTTTGTTTTAAAAGAAAGAAAGCAAGTAAGCTTGGAGCATCTCTCACTTCCTCCTTATCATTTGTTATATTGCCTTCTTCTGCCCCAGGAAGCTTCCCACAATCCGTAGCACCCATTCTTTCTTGCTGGGGCAGTACCTAGGTCCCCATCTGTAAGTGCAACTCAGAACTTTTCTCTCAATACATGTTTGGTCCCCTCTCTTCTATTAAACTCTAAGTGCCTGGTAGGCAAGGATCCTGAAACACTGGGCAGCCCCTCCAGCTCCTAAATATGCACAGAACCTTTTTAAAATGATATTTTGATTTTAAGCATTTGCAGTAGTGAAAGCAGCAAACATTAATGGAGTATTTGCTTTCTGTCAGAATCTGTCTAGTCACATAATAAGCATTAGCATATAATCCTCACAGAACTCTAGGGACTGGGCACCAATATTCTCCCCATTCTGAGAAAACCAAGGCACAGGAAAATGTAGTAATTTTCTGAAGGTTACCTAGTTGGTGAGTGGTACAGCCAGAGTTTGAATCCAGGCAATCTGACCCCCAAAGACCATGTTCTACGTGTGGAAAATGTAGATCAACTTAACTTACTTGAGGCTCCTACTGCTGCTATGCATGGTAGGGACAAAGGCAAGGAAAGACCACTTGAGCCATAAATCCTCCCAGTGGCTAAATAACATAGGACCAAAGTGGGTAACCTAGGCGACCGGTCCAGAGCGTCTCATTTGCAGAGGCCGGAGGACTTTTGCATTCTGCATTGTTTCTTGATACTCATTAACTAGAAATTAAGCAGGCGCAGTGGGATGCTGACTTTTTCAGAGGAGGAAACAGAACCCCAGGAGTTTTCGAGGAGGGAGGCACTGAGGGAGGTTGGGGTTCAGGATTGCCTTAGAGCAGATACAAATCATGGTGGGGGTGGATCTGATCAATTTCCCACTAAAGACAGCTGGAATAAACAAACGCTCCAACAACACCGCCATTTGGTGACTGTTTCCCTTGCTGTGTTGGGTGAGGAAGCAACTAGAGGCTGCAAGCTGTTGGAAGAGAACATCAGCGTTTGATCCCTAATGGCAATGCTAATGGGAACTGTCATGGTGTTTCACATCAGGGCATTTTCTCAAAGCATTCGATAGACTGGCGGGGGAATTATCTAGCTGCCCTGAAGGCTCTGCAGTGTCTTGGGCTTAGTGAGGGAGGTCCCTTTCCTGGCTTTGATCAGTTGATAGTAGCTCAGCTCTCAGTAGAACTGTTCACAGTGAAGACAGGAGATAAGACTCTGCAGAACCATGAGTTCGGATTCTTAGCTAAATGCGAAGACACAGATTGGGAACACCTTGCAAAGGGGCTCTGCTTTTCTGAGTGAGTCATCAGCTGCTTTTAAGAACCTTTTTAAAATTTTTTTGGTGACAGCTGCTCACACCAAGCATAGTTTATCATAACTATTCACCTCAGTTGGAGCACAAGGAGTATATAGAAGAAACTTTGATAAATGCACCATGAAGTGATTTCCTAGGTGTCCAGATCCATGAAAACATCCTGCAGCCACTGAGAAAAAAAAGTATTTGCAAAGGCAAGTTTGGTCAGTATATATTCTTTTCCCCCAATATCAATTTGAAAACTTTTCTGTTGAATCCTATATAATAAAAGTCTAATATGCAAATTGTCCCCGGGGGAGTTCAACCCCTCGCTATGACGTGTGCTGACCACCAGGGGGCAGCGTGGAACATGGCAGGTTTCTGCAATGCAGTGGTGGCAGATGGGCCCCAACGAGAGCAGGACTGCAGCAGGATGGTGGAGCAGGTGAGCGGGTGACAGGCAGGTGCGAGTGGGGGCCGATCGCCCTGCAGATCGTCCCACATATGGTGACCAGCGGTGGCAGCTGGGGGTGGGGCCACAGCCTGGCTCCCAGGTGCTGTAGGAGCCAGGCGGGGGGCCTGGCCCCAACTGATCGCCCCATAGGTGGGATGGTGGAGCAAGTGAGGGGGCAGCGCCACACCACAGTGGGGTGCCAGGCGGGGCTGCGGGGGCTGCGAGGCTGGGGTTGCGAGCTGGGGCCCGATCCCCGCAGGCCACCCCAAGGGACCCCACCCATACACAGATTCATGCACCGGGCCTCTAGTTGGTTTATAATATTCTTCTTTGAAAATATTCATGGATTTATCTTTGGCAAGGATTTAAGAACTTGAAAACAATCACAAAAAGAGAACATTGCCCAGGGATCTTAGATTTTCAGTTCAACCCCCAAACATCTTTCTTGGCCTCATTACCTAGTGGCCAGGTGACTGTGGGCTAGTTACTGAACCTCTCTAAGGCTCATTGTTCTCACTGTAAATAGTAATATCAATCAGAGTTGTGAGAATTAGATGAGATCATACTTGTAAATTTCTTCACAAGCATCAGGTACTAGCGCATGGTGAGGACCTTCACACAGGGACTAGCGCATGATGAGCACCAAATAAAAGTTAGTTCTTCTTGTTGCTATTATCGGATATTGAGAGGTAATTATGTGTCAGACACTATGCCAGAGGCTAGAAATCAGTAAGACTATAAAGAGGTCCTTCCCCTTGAGAAACAGTCCAACAGAGTGATTCGCAAGTCTGGTTCCCAAAGCAGCATCAATGGGGACTTGTTGAAAAGCAAATTCTCAGGTCCCACCTCAGACCTTCCAAATCAGAACGCTGGGGGCAGAGCCCAGCCACCTGCCGTTCACAAGCCCCCAGGTGACTCGTGCCAGTAAAGGTTGAGAACCAGGACCAAACAGCTGGTAAGTGTTTTGTAATGATTCTAAATTTCAGTGAATTTAGTTTCATGTGCTGAGAGACCCCTGAGTTTCTGAATACATCACGTGTGAATAATCCACGTGCCAAGAATTGCCCATATACAATTTTTGTAACTATCATAAATGCATTTTAAGTACATTTACGCCAACTCTATGCTTTTTCTTGCTGTAAATCAGAAACAATATATCAATTACTTCGGGAGAACTAAGCCGTGGTGGGTAAGAAGAGAGGACAATGGGCAATGAGCACTCTCAGGCCTAAAAACAACTGCGGGGACGGAGGAAGGCAGCGCAGTTTTCAGCACCTGGCTTCTCCGGTGTGGGAGGTCTGCACTTCAGTTTAGATTTGCGTGCTGTTCAGGATTTCCTCATCATGTCTGGTCTTTTGTTTTTCTCTTTAGAGTTTCGATCAATCAGTTTATAATTTGTAGCTGTTGTGGCAAATTGAACTGAGAGCCATATTAACAGGTTGCTATTGAAACTCCTTTGGGATCACAAACATCACTCAAGGTTTTCCACGTCCACTTTTGAAAATGAAGTAGGTAATGCTGCAATGTGAGTTTGACAGTGTGAGGTTTTTCAGCAACATGATCATGTTGAAGCAGAATAAAACATGCATTACCAGTACTTTTAAAGAATGTGAACAAAAATTGTTTCTTTACATAACGGCACTCCAACTCCAAGCTGTGTCTGTGTAGCCCAAAGATAAGGGAATGAAATGAACGGCCAACCTCGGGCTGCTGCACTCCTTGTGCAGGAATGGCCTTGGGATGGGTTCTCTTCTCCTTTTTTAAAAGAAACTTAAAGACCATTTCAGGGAGCCTCCGTCTGAGGCAACAGCTCTCACAGAAACATGACAGTTCAGCAGTTGTGGAGAGCCAGAGGATGAACACACCTCCTAAACGTCTACAATTTGCTCAGATCTGTGAAGTTGTGAATCAAATTAGGTAAACACTAGAGACAGAAATATGTTTGACAAAGTGTTTTACTGCCTAAACTGTGAGAAATTGCAGGCAAGACTGAGAATTATCTTAAGATATAATGGTCCTGGCCAGATGCAGTGTGATCTGAGTTAGCAAAGAGAGCAACTGTGGTGGAGCCAGGGGAAGAAAGAAGAAAACCTGGACAAGGCCAAAGCAATGGCATTTATTTATTTTCTTCTGTGCAAATAGGCTAAGGGTTTCACTTGTATGTTGATAGAGGGTTCAGAATTAAGCCATATCACATACATTCTCTGTTATTAAATCTATATTTATCTTCCAGTCCAATCTATAATGTAGGTACGATTGTTACCTTGCAACAAATGTCTTGTGTTGTCCTTGGAAGAAGTAACAGTAGACATAGGTCAACACCTCATGTTTCCTAGTTATACCCGGGTGGGAGTCCTACCTCTACCACTGGTATTTATGAGATATTGGGCAAGTTGCTGAGATATTTCTTCATTTGTAAAATGGGATAGTCATTGTGGTGACTGAATGAGATATTGAAGATAAAGTGCTGAATACGAGTAAGTGCATGGCATGTGTCCAAGAAATAGGCACTGTGGCAGCCCGCCTCCGCGATGGCCCCCGGATCCCGCCTGCTGGTGCTCAGCCCTGTGTTCTTCCCCCCACAGTCAATGCAGCTGACCTGTCACACCAGCAAGACACTGCAGAAATAATGTGTGCCTTCTGCGACTGGGTCATAGGAGACATCGTAGCTCTCGCCTTGTCCTCTCTTGGATCACTCATTCTGAGGGAAGCCCACTGCAGGTGGGGACACTCAAACAGCCTTATGGAGAGGTCCCCGTGGTAAGAAATTGAGGCCTCCTGCCAACCACCAGCGCGATTCTGCCAGGCGGGCAAGTGAGCGAGCCACCTTTGTGATGGATCTTCCAGCCCCAGTCCAGCCCTCACATGAGTGCAGCCCGAGCGAACATCTTGACTGTAACCTCATGAGAGACTCTGAACTAGAATCCTCCACACAAGTTGCTCCTGATTTCCCCACCCACAGAAACGACGTGAGGTAAAGGCTGTTTATTGTTGAAAGCCGCTAGGTTTTGGGGTAATGATGACCTACATGATCCAGGTTCATTTCCTTTTCCATGGCCCTACATGGCAAAATTCCTCATCTTCTCCTGAGAGCATGTCTCTACAAACTCCTGTCAGTCTCCTGGACCCAACGTTGGCTGGGTTCAAAGGCAAAGCAAGAAGAGTTTGACTGATCTTGAGCTGCTTCCAAAAGCAAAAATAAAAAATGAAATAATCTGAATTTAAAAAATAATTCGACTGAGTAACAGTGTTCTTGAAGCAGTGCAGTCAGCAGCCAGGACAACCAGGAGAGGGGCAGTGGAAGGAAGCACCTATGTGCTGTTCAGACTTTCTTTTGCTCACTGGTCTACTGAGGTAAAGCACTATTTATTACATCATACACACACACACACACACACACACACACACACACACACACTGAATTAGCTCCCATACCTTCACATTTTGGTTTCTGGTCTGTTCTCACACTCAGCAAGTAATGGGGAATATTCAGTCAAATTTGACAGACCACCAGAAAGAGGAACAACGATCGTTCTTGGGTAGACTTTCAAGGAACTGACTCACAGTTTCTCCAAAAGCTATTTCTGGAGAGCCACTGTTTGTAAAGTCTTGCAGCTGAATTAGAAAACCTAACCAAGGTCTGTCAATCCTCGCTGCACCGGAACTCTGCACTTCTCAAGTAAGTACCAATGAGAAGGTAAATTACCCTTCCACATGCAGCTTTTAAAAGCTTTACAGAAGTAATGCATTAGACTCCAGTTTAAAAAAGAATGGATATCACTACTAACAATGGCTTGAACCTGAATAACTTTTGCCTAAACTATTAAATAATTGAGGTAAGAATGTTTTGATAATTGCGCAAAGTGGTTTACAAAACTAAAGCTCAGAGTAGACATGGTCCAGATCGCCTCTTTAGTAGCGAGCGTTCCAGGGCACGTTAAGGGCAGAGAACCAGGAAGCACCTTGGAGACAGCACCTGTCCTGCTTCCTGAGGATGCTGTCCCGGGTGCCCAGGCTTCCAGGAGGTCAGACTTCCTTGTCTGCACGTCATCTCAGTAAGCGCCCCCTCCTGCTAGGTGGAGTCTGTCAGAATGAACTGTAAAACAGTAGAATTCTAGAAAGTGTTCAAGGATGTTTAAACCATAGAGCAGTAGAAATAGCACAAAAGAATAAATGCATTTTGGTAGGAATTTGCAACAAGAGCAGCAAAGATCAAATGCCACAACTAGACACTGAAGAACTTGCAGAAACAGAGTATGGATCAAGGCAGAAAATAGAGACTGGGATGGAGACTTATAATAAAGCTGTATTAAAACAGAAGTAGGAACAGAGAAAATTAGACCAATCCTATATAATAAAAGGCTAATATGCAAATTGTCCCTTCGGGAGTTCGACCACTCACTATGACATGTGCTGACCACCAGGGGGTGGTGTGGAACGAAGGAAGGCCCCAGCTGGCAGCTGGCAGCCAGGGAAAGGAAGGCCCCAATCAGCCCTGATCGCCGGTCAGGCCTAGGGACCCTACCTGTGCACAAATTACGTGCACCGGGCCCCTAGTAGAACAAATAGAGAATCTTAAATGGACCTTGTTTAAATGATAAATTAGTTAGTACGTGGCAAGATGGCATTAGAACACCCTGGTTAGAAACTGATGGGATAACAAGCCACATGTTAAATCTCTAACGAGCAGTTTATATTTATCTGATCAGAACATTTAGTTCATTTATTAGACAACATCCACTGTCTTTTTTGGTGCCTGGTGCTACATTGGGCATGAAAATTGCAAACCTGAATAAAGCAGTTTCCTGGAGCTCATGTTCTGGTTGGAGATAAAACATGAGCAAAAAGTCTTAGCTGGGTAGCTCTGTTGGTTAGAGCATTGTCCTAATATGTCAAGGTTGCATGTTTGATCTCTGATCAGGGCACATAAAAGAAACAACCAATGAATGCATCAAGTGAAAAGCAAATCTCTCTCTCTCTCTCTCTCTCTCTCTCTCTCTCTCTCTCTCTTCATTATAATGCGGTGTGGTAAGTGCAGTTGAGTTATTTATAAAGTGCTGTGGGGCTATAAGAGCAGAGTAGCAAACTGGCCTGGCAAGTTCAGAAGAGGTTTTTATTGGAGTTAGAAAATGTTTAGGCCAAATCACACAGCTTGGTCTGCAATGCCGGAGGAGAGACCAACCTGTCCGCATTGGTGTCCTGCCGTAAACGTGGTCACAGGTCTGCAAGAAGGCACGATGGGCAGGAATACAGCAAGAAGTGCTTCTACCCTAAATGAGAGTGTCCTGGGGGCCAAGGAAAGCAGTGTAACTGACTATAAAAAATGCTGCTGCTCCATAATAGAAGATGAGACCTAAGAACTGCCTCTTACCAAGTCTTCAAGGACAATAATCCTTAAGTAATCCAAAATAATCTAGAGAATGGAAAAGGTGAGAATGCTCCCTACTAACTGGATAAATCCAGTATAACCTTAATGACAATATCAAACAAGGACAGTATAAATAATAAAATTATGAGTCAGTATAGATATTGAACAGAGACAAAATAAAATATTAGCAAACAAATTTCAAAAATGTATTTTAAAAAAGCTATCATGACCAAGTAGGAAATGCAATTATGGCTTCACATTAAAAAATGTGTATGAAATTCACCTCATTAAGAGATAAAAGGGGGGGGAGCTTGGTTCATTAAGATGTAGCAAACAGATCTTACTCAACATCTATTTCACCATAAAAACTGTTAGCAAACAAATAGGAATGTGTGAAATATTTATTAATTTTATATAGGGCATCTATCAAAAATCTAGGCAGATATTTTACTTAAAGATAAAATATTAGAGGCTTTCCCTTTAAAGAAACAGAGTAAAGATACCTGCTATTGCTGTTTCTACTAGTATTCAAAATAATATTAGTGATGTAGTCAGCAGAATAACACAAAGTAGATGAAAAAGAGAAGCATGGATAATAAAGGAAGAAAAATCTGTCATTACTCACAGAAAATGATAGCCTAAATTTAAAATGCACCCCCCCAAGAAACAACAACAACACAGTACTCATAAACTATTAAGCTGAGTAAGAGGGTTCTGCAAGTTTGCTGGCTAAAACTCAATTTATAAAACCCATAACATTTCCAAATACCAACAACAAACAACTAATATAGGTCACAAAATAACAACAACCCACACACAGTAACAAAATTTGTGACACCTAGAAATAATTCTAACAAAAGATATGTGCAACATTTGTTTCTTTTTTCTTTATTGATTACATATGTGTCCTTATCCCCCCATTGCCCCTCCACCCCACTGCTTGAGCCCTCACCCCCCTAGTGTCTGTGTCCAATGGTTATGTTTATATGCATGCATACAAGTCCTTTGGTTGATCTCTCCCCCTTCCCCTCAACCTTCCCTACCCTCCTTCTGAGGTTCAATGGTCTGATTGATGCTTCTCTGTCTCTGGATCTGTTTCTGTTCATCAGTTTATGTTGTTCATTATATTCCACAAATGAGTGAGATCATGTGATATTTATCTTTCTCCAACTGACTTATTTCTCTTAGCATAATGCTCTCCAGGTCCATCCATGCTGTTGCAAATGGTAGGAGTTCCTTCCTTTTTACAGCAGTGTAATATTCCATTGTGTAGATGTATCACAGGTTTTTAATCCACTCATCTGCTGATGGGCACTTAGGTTGTTTCCAAATCTTAGCTATTGTACAATATTTGTTTCTTAAAAAGTACATTTTAAAAATTCATTTCAGAGAAGAAGAAAGAGGGAGAGAGAAATTGAAACATCAGTGATGAGAGAGAATCATTGATTGGCCACCTCCTGCACACCCCCTACTGGGGATCGAGCCTGCAACCAGTTGGGCATGTGCCCTGACCGGGATTGATCCGTGACCTCCTGGTTCACAGGTCTATGCTCAGCCACTGAGCAACACTGACCAAGCTATATGTGAAATATTTGTATAGAAAATTGTAAAAGTTTATTGAATGAAATTAAAGAAGATCTTTTCAAAATGATGAGATTTATAATGTTCATGAATGGGAGACTCAGTATCATACAGATGGCAATTTTCTCCCAAATCATCAATTCCAAGGAAAAGGCCAACAGGAAGGTATTTGGATGACATTGATAAGCTCTTCTTAAAATTCATGTAGACAATAAAGGACCAAAGGTAATTTTGAAAAAGAAGTGAGTATGACTTGTCTTATCTGAAGACTTATAATAAAGCTGTAGTAATTAAAACAATATGGTAATAGAAAGAGAGACAGTTATACCAAGGGAAGAAATAGAGAATCCAAAATCGACCCTTGTTTATATGATAAATTAGTATTGGCATGGAGGTATTAGAACTTAGAAATAATGGCATTCAATAACTGATGCTCAAATATTTAGCTATGATATAGGAAAAACTATATCCATATCTCATATTATAAAAAATAATCCTAGACAAATAAAGACATAATTAAATACATAGGATGTAAACTTCTAGGAGAGAGAGAGAGAGAGAGAGAGAGAGAGAGAGAGAGAGAGAGAAACATGGATATGAGAGAGAAACACTGATTATTCAAAACATTTCAGTTGCCTCCCATACACGTCCTGACTGGGGACTAACCCACAACCCAGATATGTGCCCTGACCGGGAATCAAACCTACAACCCTTTGGTGTTGGAGTTGGTGGACGATGTTCTAACCAACTGAACCACCTGGCTAGTGCAAGGAAAGTTTTTTAAAAAAATTAAATTTATTGAAGTAACATTGGCTAATATTACATAAAGTTTAGGTGCACAACATTATAAGTCGACATCTGTATATTTTCTTGTGTGCACACCACCAAAAGTCTAGCTTCCTTCCATATATTTTACCCTTTTTCCCCAATTCGTCCTCCTCCCATCCTTCTGCCCCTCTGGTAACCACTATTCTGTTGTCAGCATTTTTTAGTTTGTTTTTATTTCTTCTGTTAGTTCATTTGTTACTTTTTAAAGTATTCCACATATGAATGAAATCATATGGTTTTTGTCCTTTTCCATCTGACATATTTCACTTAGCATAATAGTCTCAAGATCCATCCATGTTGTCACAAACGTCAGGATTTCATCTGTTTTATGGCTGTATAGTATTCCATTGTTCACATGAAAATAATATATTAATTAACAAATAATAATACAAGAATAACTCTGTTTTGTATACTCACAACTGTATACCTACTTTTCCCACCCTGTATTTACAACATTTTCTTTATCCATTCATCCATCAATTGACATTTAGGTTGCTTCCATGTCTTGGCTATCCTATATAATAAAAGGCTAATATGCAAATTGTCCCTTCGACCTGAAGTTCGGCTGGGAGTTCAACCGGGAGTTCGAACAGGGGGCAGGGCCGGCTGGCCAATGGCCTGTGGTCCCTCCCCCTGGCTGGCCCTGCCCCTGACCACCCCCCCCAGATCAGGGGGCGGAGCCAGCTGGTCAACAGCCCATGGCCCCTCCCCCTGGCCGGCCCACCCTGATCGGTCCCAATTGAGGTGGGCCAACTGGACCCCACCTGTGCACGAATTCGTGCACCAGGCCTGCAATGAACATAGAAGTACATATAAGTACATATATCTTTGCAAATTAGTGTTTTCATATTTTTCAGGTAAATGCCCAGAATAGGAATTTCTGGATCATATATATTCTCAATTTTTTGAGGAATCTCTGTACTGTTTTCCATAGTGGCTGTACCAATTTACATTCTTACCAACAGTGTATGAGCGTTACCTTTTCTCCACATCCTTGTCAACACTTGTTACTTCTTGTCTTTTTAATAATAGCCATTTTAACAGGTGGTTTTGACTTTCATTTCCCTAATAATTAGTGATGTTGAACATCTTTTCATAGGCCTATTGGCCATCTGTATGTCTTCCTAGGAAAAATGTCTATTCAGATGCCCTGCCCATTTTTAATTCAGATTTTATTGTTGTTGTTGAGTTGTATGAGTTCTTTATATATTTTGGATATTAATCCCAATCAGAAGTATCATTGCAAATATCTTCTCCCATTTAGTTGGTTGGCTTTTTGTTTTGTTGACAGTTTCTTTTGCTGTGCAGAAGCTTTTTAGTTTGATATAGTTCCATTTGTTTGTATTTGCTTTTGTTTCCCTTACCTTTGGAGTAAAATTCACAAAAACCCTTCTGAGAACACTATCCAGAAGATTTGCACCTATGCTTTCTTCTAGGCATTTTATTGTTTCAGATCTTACGTTTAAATCTTTAATACATTTTGAGTTAATTTTTGTGTGTAGTGTATGATAGTGATTTAGTTTAATTTTATAAAATATGGCTGTCCAGTTTTCCCACCACTATTTATTGAAGAGACTTTCCTTTCTCCATTGTATGTTCTTGGCTTCTTTGTTGTAAATTAGTTACCTGTATATGTGTGGGTTTATTTCTGGGATTTCAATTCTGTCTCATTGGTCTGTGTATCTGTTTTTTCTGCCAATACCATACTGTTTTAATTACTATAGCTCTGTTGTATAGTTAAAAATTGGGAAATGTGATGCCTCCAGCTTTGTTTTTTTTTTTTCCTTAGGAAAGAGTTTTTTGAGTAAGACAAACACAGCACAAACAATAAAGGGAAAATAATAAACTTGGTTACATAAAAATTATGAAGGCAAGAAAAGGCCCCAGGTAAGGATGGATTTCAGGGGGCAAATCCATGCTAGAGCCAAAATAATGAGTATCTGAATTAAGATACTAGCAACAGATGTGGAAAGGGTGGAAGATGTTATACTTTAGATTTTTAGAATTAGAAATATTTCTTCCCTAGTCTCTTTTATTATTTTATGAATAAAGGAGTCAAAATGTATTATATTCACAGATAACACAAACATATTTCAGTCTTTAGCAGAGGTTCAAAAACCTTGATGCTAGCTCACCCAGTTCTCCATACCCTTATCTTAAGTCCATACCCTTATCTGAAGTTGGTTATTAACTAGAGAAATGTGTCCCTCCTCTGTGTAAACTGATTTATGGGTTACAAAATTATCACTCTATTGTCATAGATTAGACATTCATTTCCTAAATAGCTTTCAAGCATCTCATCAGCAAGGATGTGTTTATTTCATTTCTATATCTCCAGGATCAAGCATTGTGCTTGATACATGGTGGGGGCTCAATAAAGGCTTGATGAACTAATAATAAATGGTCATTTAACCCCAAACCCTCTTCTCCCCCACATTCCCTGGTATTAGCAAAGCTTAGGCCAAGGACAGGGGGAAACAAGTCCTTGGGGCTGATGCAGATTCAAAGGGAGTAATAGTCTCTATGGCAGCTCAGAGGGTAAAGGGGTCTGGAGTTGAGCCATGAACTGATTTCAATATTGAGTGGATTTGGATGTAGTTCCATCAATTCTGGCCCTCAAATGCAGCCCACTTTTCCTCAGGTTTGCCCTCACTTTTCCCTGATTCCCTATAGAATCCACTGGACAAGGGAGAATGAGGTCAGATCTGGAACAATCTTCCTCGCCCTGAAAGGGCGAGGGCTAGGTTGCCCCAGGGTAGGGGCTACGTCCTACTCTGCTAGCCACACCCAGGCGGCAGAGCACAGTTCTTTCTCCTCCCCTTACTCCAACCCCCCCCCTATATAACCGGTCCTGAGATGGGGTTCGCGCGCTCAGCCACTTGGTTTGCCTTGGTGTCGGTGAGCCTGGTGGATGGGGAGCCCAAGTTAACTTGAAATACAGATTCTTATGCTTTTGCATCGAATTGGCTCCCTGGTGGTTTCTTGGGAATCTTGAAATCTGGGCACAACAGCCCCTTTCCCACTTGACCAGTACTCCTGAGGCTGGCAGAACTGAGAGGGCTCCAGCAGAGGCAGGCATGGCCAACAGGAGCACACGGCTGCACTGATCTGCGTGCTCTAGTTTTTACCCCCTCACTTCCTCTTTGGACAGCCAGTAAAGGTAAAGAAACTAAGTACCATATTCCTCCTCTAGCCGGAATTATATTGTTAACAATGAAGTCAGCAAACAAGTAAAATTAGAAGACATTTTTGCCTGTCAAATTTGATAGTTTAAAAGTATAACATTCAAGGTTGAAAGAAAATTGGTACTAGCTTTGACTCGAAGTAAAAATTAATATAAGCTTTCTGTAAGGTAATTCGGCAATGTGTATCAAAAGCCTTAAAAATGTGCAACCTTTAACCCAGTGATTTTACTTCTAAAAATGTATCCCAAGGAATAGTCAGTGATGTGCACAGATGATACTAACGAAGATATTCATGGTGAATTAATTTACCAGAGTAAAATGTACAACCTAAATGCCTAGTAACAGGGTGCTGGTTCAACGAACTATCCATATAATGGAATACTATGCACACTTTTTTTTAAAAATGATAATGTGGTACAGCCACTATGGAAAACAGCATGGAGTTTCCTCAAAATATTAAAATGGAACTTGCATTTGACCCAGTGATCCCATTTCTGGGAATCTACCCTAAAAACTACGAAACACCAATCAGAAAGAATGTATGCACCCCTATATTCCTAGCAGAGTTATTTACAA
>NW_005871146.1:1677871-1680172 GCF_000147115.1 Myotis lucifugus | reverse complement strand
CCCCGGGGCGCATTGTACATGTGATCGCGGCCTCCCTCCCCTTCGGACTCTCCCCCCCCCACGGCCCGGCCGGTCTTGTTGGAACGGCGCCCCCTGGGGGTCTACCTTCCACCCGGTCCCCCGGAAGCCCCGGGCCGGACCCAGAGCCCCAACCCCCCGCCTAGAAAGGCCGGAAGCCCGGGAAAGGCGGGCGGCACCCCACCAGTCCAACTCCGTAGCTTGACCTGCCCCCAGCACCAATAGCGGGGGTGGGCCTTCGGGGGGCGGCCCTGGGGGGCTCGGGCCGGGCGCGGACAAACTCGTTCGCGGAGCCCTGGCCGCGGTGGCGTTGCAGGGTGTTAACCCCTGGGCTTGTGTCGAGCGAGTGGAGCTGGGGGAGCACAGGGGAGCAAGGCCGGCGAGTCGCTTGCGGGAGGCCGGAGCAGTGAGGCCCCCGGCAGCGTCGGGTCCGGGGGAAGGTCTGGGAAAGGTCCCGCGCGGAGCCCACGGGCCGGACACCTGGGGGCGGCGCGGCTACTCTGGACGGGAGCAGGGCTCTTCCCATGGAGATCGCGCCAGCTAGATGTTAAAAAGTCCTTCTTGTAATTGAAAAGTTTTAAAATGCATCCGGGATTTCTGTGCACGTGTAAAGGGAAAAGGCCAGTTTAAAAACGAGTGCGCATAGTTTTGAGCTGAACTTGACCTTTTGCTGTGTACAGAATAAAAACCCGAGACTGTTTTGGCCTTAAAAATGGCAGATGAACCTGACAAAGAAATGTTTGGATTGAATTGGGAAAAATCATGTTATTGTGGTAACTAAATGCCTTTGCTTATTGATACAGCCACCATTTTGGGCTCCAAGCCTTGGCATCCGCCATGTTGGCCGCATGGTTTGCTGCTTCCCTGGGGGCCGCCATCTTGAAACAGCAAAGGCCCCGCCCTCTGATTTAGTCAGGGGTGGAGCTTTAAGGCAAAGTTTTATGGGGCTGCAAGTGTGCTTGTTTTGCGGATTTATTTTTAAGCTAATCTCTTAAATCTAAAAAACCCTGCTTTCCTTAAACTAAGGACAATTAAAGGTTATGTCAAAGTCTTTAAAAGGGACTGATAGTAGTAATCCAATTTCTAAAGTCAGATAGAAACTGTGGCTTCATACTGATCTAGATAATGTGTTTACCCACAGCTATGGTTTGGATTGCATGCTGTCTCTGCTTCTGTAAATTGATCTGTCCTTATTGCTTAAATATGTATCCTTGTTGTTAAATTTGAATGTATTGTTAATCTGAGGAATGTTAACTGGAAAGCATGGCTTTGGTGTGATGGGAGGAAAGAAATGTTAAATGAATAATAGGCCAGTAAGCTGGAACTGGTCACTGGTGGTGGATTGTGAGAAGGGCTGGACACTGCCTAACTTCTCCTTCCTTGGTACCCCTAAAACATCAGAGGGTACTTCTGGCCTTGATTTTCTTGGTTTTGGATTTGTTTGTTTGTTTGTGATAAAAACCGTTTCTATCTGAATAAGACATAGGTCAAGAATCCTGTCCTGGGATGTGGGAAAGGCCCCCACATCTGTTCCTGTCAGGCCCCCATCAGGGGACTTGGATGATGTTCCTGTTATCTGCTCAAGAGCCCAAGGCTGTAAAAATACTTGTTCACTGAAAAGGTGTAAGTGTAAATGTTTATTTGATGTTTATAAGCATCTCTGTTGTTTACTGGGAACTTTGATTTTCTATGTGATATTCTGTGCTGGGTTGGGATTTTGGAATTCTGGGGTAATTTAAAAGGTATTTTGTGGCTTTTCTAGTAACATTTAAGGATGGGGCTCACAGTTCCCCAAGGCAAAGACTTAATGGGCCCTTCCCCCTGCCTGTGAAGGAAGACAATGGGCCTTGAAATCTGTAAAGATAGGCGAGAATGAAGCTGGTCAGGCCCCACCCCCTATCATTCCTGACTTTCTTGCTGCAAGAATTGTCTCTTTTCTTGAGAGGGCTCCAGAGGGCGCACGAGGACATTTGGCTGCGCCTCGGCGCCACCCAGGCAAAAGGCACCTCCTGGAGCCTGGTCAGTACACATCATAGTGACCGGTTGTTCCGCCGTTTGGTCAATTTGCATATTAGCCTTTTATTATATAGAATATTATCTACTGCTCCCAACTGGGCCTGTCCTTGTGTGTGGATATTACTCTCCATACTATTTCTATCAGGCTTGGTCATGTGATTTGCTAAAGAAATGTGAGTGGAAGTGATACTTGGCACTTCCAAGCAGAATCATTTAGAGCAGGGGTGGGCAACTCCTGGCATGCGTGCCAAACATGGCACACCAGTA
>NW_005871146.1:1675328-1677771 GCF_000147115.1 Myotis lucifugus | reverse complement strand
ATATCAGGATGACACTCTACCCAACTGAGCTACCAGGCCAGGCTGTTTCTATTAGTCTGACATAAACAGGCTACAGGTTACACTGTGGGGGGTGGGGGTGGGCTCAAGTCTAATGTCGAAAGAACAAGAAATAGAGGTTTAACTCTAGATACAAAAGCAAGAATGTAACTAATAGAACTAAACATAGTTTATCAAAATTGAGAGAAGGTTCTAAGAATAGTGCAAATGACCATCTTTCATACCAGAGATTCAAAAGATATCACCTAAATGGATATATTAATATATCGATAATGAACAACATAAGCATCTTGTTTAGAGTTCTGAGGGTTATACCCCTTTTCTACTTCCTGATTTTTTTCACCATATATATGGCTTCAATAGACATTTAAAAATAAAGGGAAGAAACTTAACCAAGGAGGTAAAAGACCCGTATTCAGAAAACTATAGGATGTTGAAGAAAGAAATAGAGGAAGATGCAAACAAGTGGAAGCATATACCATGTTCATGGATTGGAAGAATTAACATCATTAAAAATATCCATACTACCCAAAGCAATCTATAGATTTAACATAATTCCTATTAAAATACCAATGGCATATTTCAATATCTAGAACAAATATTCCAAAAATTTATATGGAACCAAAAAATACTCCAAATAGCCTCAGCAATCTTGAGAAAAAACAAAGTTGATGGGAATCATAATACCCATACAAAACTACTGTAACCAAACAACCTGGTACTGGCACAAGAACAGGCATATAGATCAATGGAACAGAATAGAGAGCCCAGAATTCAACCCATGCCTTTATGGTCCATTAATATTTTTTAATTAAAAAATATGTTTTCATTGATTTCAGAGAGGAAAAGAGAGAGAGAAAGAAATAAAAACATCAATCATGAGAGATAATCATTGATTGGCTGCCTTTTGCATGCCTCCTACTGGAGATTGAGCCCACAAACTGGGCATGTGCCCTGACTGGGTATCAAATCATGACCTCCTGGTTCATAGGTCTACACTCAACCACTGAGCCACATTGGCCGAGCTATATGTGAAATACTTGTATAAAAATTATAAAAGTATCATATGTCAGAGGGGGTGGTGGAACTAGATAAAGGAAGGTGAAGGGATTAGGTAACGAGGATATGCATAGCCCATGGACACAGGTAACAGGGTGGTGAGGGCTAGGGTTGTGTGGAGGTGAGCAAAGAGGAGGGAAATGGGGGACATCTGCAATAGTGTCAACAATAAAAAAGTAAAAAGTAAATAAAGCATATGCAGAGATCTTTGCGCTTTTTTAAAAAAATATATTTTATTGATGTTTTTAGAGAGAGGAAGGGTGAGGGATAGAGAGTTAGAAACATTAATGAGAGAGAAACATCATTCAGCTGCCTCCTGCACACTCCCCACTGGGGATATGCCTGCAACCAAGGTACATGCCCTTGACCGGAATCAAACCTGGGACCCTTCAGTCTGCAGGCTGATGCTCTATCCACTGAATCAAACCAGTTAGGGCGATCTTTGTGCTTTTTAATTTCCCATATGTGTTTCAGAAACACACACACACATATATAAATGTTGTCATAAGCATTGAGATAAATTTAATGAGATGATTTTTCTCTATGAATTTCTACAAACACAGAATTGACACCACTTGTTTTTAATATTTTCTGAGCAAATCAGCTTATTTCAATCAAAAGCTAGTGTTTGCTTTTGCTTTGACGCCTTAGTAGAACCTCAGGGTTTTTGTTTTCTGATTTTTGTTGTTGTTTGGCAAACCATTTTCCTGGCTGCTTAGGACGACACAGTGTTGATTTTGATTGCTAACACTCCTCGCTGTGGGGACAGCCATCATTGGGATCACTGGGCCTATGTACATAGGAAATTTTTTTTTAAAATATATTTTATTGATTTTTCACAGAGAGGAAGGGAGAGAGATAGAGAGTTAGAAACATCGATGAGAGAGAAACATCGATCAGCCGCCTCCTGCACATCTCCCACTGGGGATGTGCCCGCAACCCAGGCACATGCCCTTGACCGGAATCGAACCCGGGACCCCTCAGTCCGCAGGCCGACGCTCTATCCACCGAGCCAAACTGGTTTCGGCTACATAGGAAATTTTTACCAGCGTCACCCAAGTAACTGACTGAACAGAGTTAAAGCCTTAACATTTTTTGTTGTTAAAAGGAGACTTCAAAAGGGCATTTGAACACCCAACCATTTTGTAATCATCTTGAATTTCATTCCTCTCCTTTACTTACTGTATCTACTTCAATTTCTAGTATTTCCTCTCCAGATATAGTTGTAAAAGCTTTATTTCCTTCCACCACTCTGGCAAGCATACATTCCCTACTTACGTCAGCTTTAATCTCCCTCATGTGTACGTGCTGCTACGTGAGGTCCCAGATAGTATAGTTTTCCAGAGAGAAATGCAACTTAAATCCC
>NW_005871146.1:1656224-1673896 GCF_000147115.1 Myotis lucifugus | reverse complement strand
CCAAGGAGTGCGTTTGTGGCGCCTGTTGGAAACATTACTATGTCATAACCTGTAACAGCTATAGTACCTAATGAAGGTTGAGTAATGTGTGTGGGAGTTTAGAAGACAACACACTCCTGCCTGGCAGCAAGTAAGTCTGAACAGAGAAGATGACAAGAAACAAACTCTTAAAATGATGAATATGAGTTCATCAGGAAAAGAAAACAGAGATAACATCATTCTAGAAAAGAGGAACAAAAAGTACAAAGTACAGAGCATGAAAAGGTCTGGCACAGTCTGGTTGTGAGCTGTTGGCCGATGATAGGAGTGATCAGGAATGAAGCTAGAGAATTAGGTAGGTGCCAGGCTAAGAAATTAGGACTGCAGCCAGAGCAAGCTAATTGATATCTTAACAGATTAACTATTAAATTAATATAGTAAAATCTAGATTTCTGAACACCTTCTATGTACAGAACACTGTTATGTTATTTAGATATATCTTCAAATAATTTTGCTTTACCAACTAGACTCTTAGCTCAACAGGACCATCATTAATTATGTCCCATATGCCTCTATCCTTGTCATTATCTACACTAATAAAAGAGAAAGATGCAAATTGACCATACCTTTGTGATGCCCACCAGCCAATCAGGCGTGAGTATGCAAATTAACCCAACAAAGACAGAGGGTTAATTTCCATATGCAGGCGCTGAGCGGCCAGAGGCAGAGCGGAATGCTTGTGTCATCGCCATGGCGAAGATGCAGACATTCCGCACTGCCCCAGCCACTCCCGGCCTCGGCAGCGTGGGAAGGTGGAAAGGTGGCTCTGGGCCGGAACGAAGGCAGAAAGGAGGCTCTGGCCAGAGCGAAGGCAGTGCTGGCAGCCAGGAGAGGGAAGGCCCATTCTTGCATGAATCTTCCTGCATTGAGCCTCTAGTGAGTGAATAAATGAGTGAATGAAAAGGAGTACTTTTCTTTCTAAGAAACTATTGTCTCCATGCCTATTATCTAGCCATGAAGACAAAGATACTTACATATGTATGTATATATAAAACACTTTCCCTTGCGTGTATATTAAGGGAAAGTATTGTAAGGACTGGTAGATTTATGCCTGCTTTAAGAATTTTCACATCAAACTTATTTAAAAATTGGACCATTCATGTCTTCATTTTCCAGATTGATGGAACTAGAATCCCTTTAAATGAACATGAAGTAAAATCCACTGATTCTTTTTTGTCAAACACCAAACACTCTTTCTTCAGAAAGGTCCCATTTTATCTTTGAACTATTCAACAAAACAAAACTGTTCACCCTACAGTGACCTTGCCTTATGGGGATTTTCTCAGTATTTACATATATGGTGAGCACTCTCAAACTTGTTATATTGCTCTCTAATAGTATCATATATGTCATTTCCTTTATAAAACCATTGAAAGTGCCTGGAAAAGACACTATATGGTGCTGAATACTTTATGTATAATTAACTCATTTCATTGACAGTATATGGTGCTGAATACTTTATGTATAATTAACTCATTTCATTCCTATAATAATCTGTGAGACAGGTACCATTATTATCTTCACTTTAAAGATGTAAAATCTGAGGTGCAGAGAAGTCAAGGAACTTGCCTGAAGAGCCATGACTTGGAAGTGACAGGTGAGATTCGAACTGAATCTGGGTTTGAATCTGAGGTTTCGATCACTGTTACACTACTTAAGAAGGTTTCATAAGTATTAGTTATTTTATTTTATTTTAAAAAAATATATTTTTATTGATTTCAGAGAGGAAGGGAGAGGGAGAGAGAGATAGAAACATCAATGATGAGAAAGAATCATTGATTGGCTGCCTCCTGCATGCCCCCTACTGGGAATCAAGCCCACAACCCAGGCATGTGCCCTTGACCAGAATCGAACCCGGAACCCTTCAGTCCACAGGCCAATGCTCTACCCACTGAGCCAAACCAGCTAGGGCATAAGTATTAGTTTATTAATCAATACATCATCTGAACCCATGGACTACTAATGGACTGCATTCCTCACTTAATTTATTCAGCTGCTGGATAAGAAGGCAGCAGAGTGTCTGACTCCCACCACAGTGCCTGGCAATGTGGTCCCTCAGCCCTCGCCCCTCAGCCCTGCCACTCCAGCACAGCTGTGCGAGATCAATAGACCTGTGTGTATGGCGGGGGAGGGAAGAGAACAGACAATGTCCCACTTTCTTCTCCCTGTGCACCAGCAGATACATTGCCAAAAACTTTCCTCTTTTATAAATATGGCTCAAAGAGAATATGAATTGAGAATGATGGCTATCACTATGCTGTCCACCTGAAACTAATCTATAATAATAAAAGCATAATATGCTAATTAAATGGACAGCCAAACGACCTTCTGGACATCATTCCGGATGTCCTTCCGGACAAAGCAGCCATGGTGGGGGCAGAGGCAGAGGTGGTTAGGGGCAACCAAGCATGCAGGAGAGTGGTTAGGGGTGATCAGGCAGGAAGGCAGGCGAGCGGTTAGGAGCCAGCAGTCCCAGATTGCAAGAGGGTGCAGGCTGGGCTGAGGGATCCTCCCCTGCACGAATTTTGTACACCAGGCCTCCAGTATAAAATAATATTGAATGTCAACTGAACTGAAAATTTTTTAAAAAGGAAAAAAAATGGTATTTATAATTAAGTTTTAATTTTTTCTAAAACCATGAAGGATGAATATAGTTAATAATAGCTATCATTTATTGCACCCTTGATATATGGCAGGTACGGAGCCAAGTACTTTATTGCATTGTCTTATCTGATCTCCCCAACAGCCCTGAGCAGTAGGAACTCTCCATTCACTTAAAGACAGGAAAGTGAGGCTCAGAGGCTGTGCAGGCAGAGCCTCCTTCCCACCACCCCTCTGGCCCCTCCACTCCCGCCCTCCCACTCGGCTCCTGTCAGTTTCTCTCCCTTTCCTTAGAAATCAAAGTATAAGTAACACAGTGAAACACAACACTTTTGTTTCATTGTTAATTTTGTTTAGAATAAAATAGCATTGAGGTTATATATAGGGTGTCCCAAAAAATGTATACACATACCTTGAATAATTACAAAGGCTGTGTTTATTAAAATACATTTCATTTTCAAAATTCAGTTATCAGTTGCTAAAGTGTGTATACATTTTTGGGGACACCCTGCATTTTCTTTTAAATCCTTATCTCCTAGACATGTACAATGAAGTATTTACAGTGGAACTGTAAGGTAGCAGCTGCCTTAGAATGCCCCATGTAAAAATGAAGGTCAAGATAAAACAAAAACAAACAACTAATAAAAGGACATATTTTTACAGTACAGCTTTGTCCTCAGATCCAGATGGGGACATTTGTAGCACCGGGAGGAGCTAGCTCTCTGTGTCCTCATTCACTGCCTGGTGGGAATGCCATCAAATCCTGGTGAAATTCAGATCAAAGCAAGAGCTTCTGGGGTAAAGATTCTTCTGGAGCATCAGATGTTATCAGCAAAGCTTACTGTGGCTCTGATACAGCTGAAATCAGAAAAGTTCTTGACCCCTCCACCCCCCTGTCATATTTAATTTAGACTCCTGCAGGCGATTCAAATTTAATTTGCCAAAAGTGATTTGCATGACATCCTCCGTAGGAGAACATGCATTTCATAAAGTAAGTTGCCCAACTTAGTCTATGCTTTGACGGGACCCATGACACAGAAGTCCCTCCTGCTTACGTCTGTGTGTGGAGGTGACTTGAGAAGGTCACAGGGATGATGACTTTACAGGGAACATGCTCTACTATTAGTGTTGTGCTGTAAACATAGTGAAAAAGCTGTTCCTAAACATGGTTGAAAAAATTTTAAATGCCTTAAAACTTCCTGTAAGTGTTAAGTAGAATAATGGGCTGCTTAAGAGTGTATGGATGCTCTTTTGGGGGGAAAACTGGACTTTTGAATACTATCTAATTAGGCTCTACTGTAGAATAAAAATTCTTTAAGTGACTGGTTGTTTCTTAGGTAAGAAAGGTGGCAAGTTGACGTTGCAGAATAAAAATATCCGTAGCTGGTATTGAATGTGCTGATGCAGAATTCTGCTGAGAGGGAGGTCCACTTCCGGAGTGTTGTTTTAAACAGCAGGATTACTTAAGGCCATTGCATAGAAGGTGCAGAGCAGTAATCACTGGAAAGTGCTGAAATCGGCCCTACTTAGAGTAACTCCTACTCAGCTATTAACGAGAGTGACACACTGGTCATGCAGCAGCATGATTGCACAGGGACCATCTTTATTATTTCCCCCCACAGGAGTAATGAAATGGGAGTTCTGGACACTGTGCTGCAACTATGAACAAGGATGAAAATTCTCTGTAAAGGGACATGTATATCTAAATGTGAGCTTCTCTACAGGGTAACCTTATCTCATTCTTCCTTTTATCCTTCCTCCCTTCCCCCACACACAACACACGAATCCCATCTGGAGAACAAATGTACCTGTTTCTCAGAGGTATACATCACAGAGTGGACTCTCATGGAGCCCTGGGCACAGCCACTGAGTTTATTCAGGCACTGGAAGAAGGAGTAACTTAAAAGGGATAAATTTAAGTTGGCACAATATATACACATATATGAATACATGTTATATATATAAATACTAGAGGCCCGGTGAATGAAATTCGTGCATGGGGGGGCCCTCAGCCTGGCCTGCACCCTCTGGCAGTCCGGGACCCCTTGTCCCTTACCACACACCTGCTCGCTGCTCCTTCCTGCTTGGCTCACCGCTCTTTAGAGTTGCCACGGAAGCAGGAGAGGCTCCCACCACCACCACTGCGCCCGCCAGCCATGAGCCTGGCTTCTGGCTGAGCAGCGCTCCCCCTGTGGGAACACACTGCCCACCAGGGGGCAGCTCCTGCGTTGAGTGTCTGCCGCCTAGTGGTCAGTATGCATCATAGCGACTGGTTGTTCTGGTCATTCCACCATAATGGTCACTTAGGCTTGTATTATATAGATATCTAATTATAATTATGTATATAATGCATGCATATATTTATGTATGTACATAATTATGTATAACCTAGATGTTTAAATATATGTTGGTGCTCTTGCTGTCTGTTTTGTACTATGTGTGACAGAACAAATCGTAAGTATTGGTATTTTAAAATAATCTCTCTATATATAAAAGCCTAAGCCACCCTTGAGACGAAATGACCGGAATGACCAGAACGACTGGAACGACTGGTCACTATGACGTGCACTGACCACCATGGGACAGATGCTCAACACAGGAGCTGCCCACAGCCCACAGGCCCCAATTGCCGATGGGGCCTGCTGGCCAACCTCCCGGTCCCTCCCCCTGGCCAGCAGGCCCTGATCACCTGATCTGGGCTGGGCCCCAGGCTGGGATGGGGAACCTGGGTGGGTGGGTGGCGGCGGATGCAGGCAGCAAGGGAAGGAGGAGGGGGGGAGGCAAAGAGGTGGGGAGGTGGGGAACTGTGCAGTGGCGGTGTGTGGAGGTGATGGGAGGAGGAGGCAGAAAGGCGGGGAAGCAGGGAGGTGGGTAGGTGGGCAGGTGGGGAACCTGATTGGCCCTGATTGCTGGCCAGGCCTAGAGACCCCACCCATGCATGAATTTTGTGCGCCGGGCCTCTAGTAGGTGTATAAAGACTAGATACAGATAAAGAAAATACAAGTACTGATAGTAACACTGTCTAATACCTGTGGAATATGTGGTGGAGTTGTGAACTACTTTGTATTTGTTCATTTCTCATTTTGACATTTTCAGAATTATTATTATTTACTTTTGAATATGTTTTTATTGATTTCTTAGAAAGAAGGGAGAGATAGAAACATCAATGATGAGCTCTAGCTTGTTTTGCTCAGTGGATAGAGCATTGGCCTGGGGACTGAAGGTCCCAGGTTCGATTCTGGTCAAGGGCACGTACCTCGGTTACAGGCTCCTCCCTGCCCAGGCCCTGGTCAGGGCGCAGGCAGGAGGCAGTCAAATGATGTGTTTCTCTTACATGAATATTTTGTTCTGTCTTTCCCTCTCTCTTGCACTGTCCTTAAAAATCAATGGAAAAATATCCTCAGGTGAGGATTAAAAAAAAAAAGAAAGAAAGAAACATCAATAATGAGAGAAAAACATTGATCAACTCCCTCCTACATGCCCCCGACTGGGGATCGAGCCAAAACCCCAGCATGGGCCCTGACCAGGAACCAAACTGGTGACTTCTTGGTTCATGGGTCTCATGGGTCAATGCTCAACCACTGAGCCACACAGGCTGGGCTCAGAATTATTTTTAAAACAAAGTTCATGAGATTCTCCTTCCCTAATCATGTCTTGCAGTGAAACCTGAAATAACGTAAGATATGTGATTTTTTTTCCATTTTATTTCATTAAAAATAATTTAACTGGGTGGGCGGAGGTGGAAGAGGACATAGAGGGGATAAATGGAGATGGAAAAAAATAAAATTTTAAAAATAAAATAAATATAACTGATCTCTTCAACAAATGGTGTTGGAAAAACTGGTTATCCACAGGATAAGAATAAAACTGGACCCCTCTGTTATACTATTCACAAAATTAACTTGAAATGTGTTAAAAACTTAAATGTAACACTTGAAACCATAAACATTCTAGAAGAAAACATAGGAAAAAAGCTTGACATAGGTCTTGACAATGATTTTCTGGATATAACACCAAAAGTACAAGCAACAAAAGCAAAAATCAACAAGTGTTACTACAACAAACTACAAAGATTCTGCACAGCCAAAGAAATGATCAACAAAATGAAAAAGCAACCTGCAGAATGGGAGAAAATATTTGCAAATCATGTGTCTGATAAAGGGTTAATATCCAAAATATATAAGAACTCATGAAACTCAATAGAAAAAGAACAAATAATCTCATTTTAAAATGAGCAAAGGACCTGAAGAGACATTTTCCCAAAGAAGATATATATTTAAATGGTCAACAGGTATGTGAAAAGGTGCTCAACATCACTAACCATCAGGAAAATGCAAATTCAAACCACAATGAAATATCATCTCACATCCATTTGAATGGCTATTATGAAAAAGACAAAATATAGATGCTGACAAGGACTGAGGGAAAGGGAACCCTTACGCACTGTTGGTGGGAATGTAAGTTAGTGCAGCCACCATAGAAAACAGTATGGAGATTCCCTCAAAAAATTAAAAATTGACCTACCATATAATCCAGTAATCCCACTTGGGTATATATCTGAAAAAAATAAAATCACTATTTCAAAGAGATATCTGCACCTCTATGTTTATTGCAACATCATTTATTACAATAGTCAAGACATAAAGATAAGCTATATGTCTGTCCATCAATAGATGAATGAATAATGAAACTGTGAGATATATATCTATATCTATATCTATGTCTATGTCTATGTCTATGTCTATGCTATGTCTATACTATATCTATATATTTATTTTATTCAGCCACAAAAAAAATCTTGCCATTTTAGACAACATTCATTGTGCTAAGTGAAATAAGTCAGACAGAGAAAGACAAATAGCATATGATCTCTCTTATATATGGAGTCTTAAAACAAACAAAAAACCTCATAGAAACAGAGCAAGGATTGGTGGCTGACAGTGACAGGTGTGTGGGGGAAATGGGTGCAGGTTGGCAAGGGGTACAAACTTCCAGGTACAAGATGAATAAGTCCTTGTCATTCTAATGTATAGCATGGGGATTATTGTTAACAATACTGTAATGTATATTTGAAAGTTTCTATGAGAGCAGATCTTAAAAGTTCTCACCACACACACACTCACACTAAAGGTAACTATGTGAGATAATAGACATATCAACTAACCTTATTGTGGTAATCATTTTGCAATATATACATATATAAAATCACCATGTGGTGTACCCTAAATTTACACAGTTATATGTTAATTATATTTCAATAAAGCTGGGGGGGGGGAACTTCTGTACAGAAAAGGAAACAATAAATGGAGTGAAAAGGCAACGTATGGAATGGGAGAAAATATTTGCAAACCATATATTTGATAACAGGTGAATATCCAGAATATATTAAAAACTCCTACAACTCAGCACTAACAATTAAATAACCCAATTAAACATGGGCAAAAGTCTTGAATAGGTCTTTCTGCAAAGAAGATAAATGGCCAACAAGCATATGAAGATGTGCTCAAATTCACTAATTATCAGAAAATGTAAATCAAAACCACAATGAGCTATCACTTCAGGTTCTTTTGATAGTATAACCACTATCAAAATAACCTGAAAATAACAAGTGCTAGGTAACTACGGAGAAATTGGAACTCCTGTGCACTGTTGATGGAGAATGTAAAATGGTGCAGAAAACGGTGGAGAGATTCCTCAAAATATTAAAAATAGAATTGCCATATAATCTAGCATTCCCACTTTTGGGTTAGATATATATCCAAAAGGATCAGAAGCAGAATCTCACAGAGATATGTCCACGCCCACTATTCACAGTAGCCAAGTGATAAAGCAACCAAATGTCCATTATAGATGACTGGATCAACAAAATGTGGTCTCTACATACAGTGGAATATGATCCAGCCTTTACAAAGCAGAAGACCCTGTTTATGCTCAACATGGATGTTGTCTTGAGGATATGATACTAAGTGAAATAAACCAGTCACAAATACGTTGTGATGTCACTTCCATGAGTTAATTGAAGTAGTCATAGAAACAAAAGATGCAATGTGGCTCCTAGGGGCTAGGTGGGGAGGGAATGGGGGTTGTTTAATGGGTATAGATTTTCAGTTTTATAAGAAAAAAGTTCTAGAGATCTGTTGCATAACAATGTGGATATAGTTAATATTACAGTGGTAAATTTAATACTACATTTGGATGGTAAATTTAATATTGTATGTTTTTTACCACACAAAAATAGATTAACTGAATACATAGCATTATTAAATAGGGTTAAAGGAAAAAAAATAGCTAAGTTTTATGGCAAATAATAGGCAAATATTAATTAGCATTAAAACATGAAAAAAAAAATCCAACAAGTATAGCAGTGGTTACAGTGCTCTCAAATTGAGAATAAACTATTTATCCAAATTAGACAATGTTCGAGGTACCTCTGTATGATGAAATACCATCTGTAAAGAACTATTTTCTTCTCTACTCTTGGTGATGCCATATTTCACTTCTGGCCATCAAATGTGGGGGGGTTCTCCCCACTGACCAATTCTCTTCTGGCACTATCTGACTGGAGTGGGTGCAGACCCTACAAATTAAGGGCTCTGCCTCACAAGACTGCCCCCACCCCCAACTTCAGATGCCAGTGGCAAGTTCAGGTTGTCACCTGTGCTTCCGACTAACTGTGTATAAATTGGAGGACCCTATGACACTCTCCTCGGGTTTGACAATTTGTTAGAATGACTCACAGAACTGAGGGAAAGTTTACTTATTAGATTATCAGTTCATATATATACACATATATATATGTATATATCAAATCCTATATAATAAAGAGGTAATATGCAAATTGACCATCATTCCAACACACAAGATGGCCGCCTCCAGGCAGTTGGGGGGAACCAGGAGGCCAACCTGGAGGCTCTCTGAACATCATACTTTAGAGATTTTTATGGAGGCTTCATTGGGCAAGACTCATTACATTAAAGACCATGGTGATTAACTCAACCTCCAGTCCCTCTCTCCTCCCTGAGAAGGTCAGAATGTGGGGTTGAAAGTGTCTCTGTTCTAATCAGGTGGTTGATCTACCATGAGCCTCCCTCCCACATCATCTTATTATCATACAAAGACACTAAGCAATGGTGATTTCAAGGGCTTTAGGAGCTGTGTGCCAGGAAAAAAGGGTGCACAGAGACCAAATATATATATTTATTATTATATCACAAACTCAATTTTAAAAGCATTTTGAGAAAAGATGTTGTGTGTGTGTGTGTGTGAGTGTGAAAGAGAGGAGGGGCAAGAAGGGAACAGATGAGAAAATGAAAGGAGAGAAGAGTGGAGGAGAGTGGAAGAAAGCAAAGGCAGGTATCAATCAGCAAAATGGTGTTGGATATTAACAGTGGGTCTTTGTATTTTTCGAGATTTTATCACAGGCATGTAATTTGACAGCCAGAACAGAAAGGCTTTTAAATTAAGAATTACACCAGGTTAACTCTTTAGGGAAGGAAACACTGGATGGGAAGTCTGAAAACTAAATGCATAAGTTGATAGAAAATGGAAAGCTATTTTTTTTCTTCTTTAAAGAGCTGGCTGGTGCCTTAGAGTGAACAGATTAACTTAAATGTGGATGCAGTGGGAGTACAGAAGTCACTTGGTAAAAAGGTTTGGTAAGGCATTAAAGATCACGAATCATTAAGAAATTATCTTTTTTTTTTTTTTTGAGGAAATCTCAGTCTTTAATGGTGGCAGGGCCTCCGCCAAGGCCCAGTGCTAGAGCTTAGATCTTGCAGAAAGCAGCAATGTCGATGCTCTGCACGTGCTCTGCAAACTTGGTGATTTCCTCTTCCAGGAGGTCCGTCCCCACCTTGTCCTCCGGGACGCACTGGATCTGGAGCCTGCGGATGCCGTAGCCCACAGGCACCAGCTTGGAGCAGCCCGAGGTCAGCCCATCCAGCTGGACAGAGCACACGCAGGCCTCCAGCTGGGCCATGTCTGTCTCTTCGTCCCAGGGCTCAACATCCAGGAGCATGGAGGACTTGGCCACCAGCGCCAGCTTCTTGGCCTTCTTCTCTGTGTACTGCTGCAGCCGCTCCTCCCGCAGCGTGACGGCCTCCTTGTCATCCTCCTCATCACGGCCAAACAGGTCGATATCATCATCCTCATCATCCTCTGCAGCGATGGCCACCTATCTGGTGGGGCTCCACTTGGCTCATGGGAGACGCACTGGGTCTGCGGGCCTATGGCCCGGTGGGCAGGTGAGCTCTTCTCCAGCGCTCAGTCGGCCTCAGCGTGGCGACGGCCTGCCGCAGGTCCTGCACCAGCCCCGCAGGCTCTGGTTCTCCGCTGCCAGGCTGGAGGTCCGGATGATGAGCTCACTGTGGTGTCCGCTGGGCCCGCTGGAGGCCCCAGGGCCTGAACTCTGGCACGAGGAGCCAGTCACAGGCCCGTTCATCTGCTCATAGAATTTCCTTCCTGCGTCGTGGTATTTAAACTTGTCGAACCAGATCTCATGCACTAGGAAGTCTGTGGCCATTTTCCTGACGCCAGCCAAGGACGCGGCCACCAAAGACGAGAGCTCAGCGGTTCCGGAGTTAAGAAATTATCTTATCAGAGGCATAGTGCCCTGATGAGTCCTCTCCAAGGTTCCCCTTTTTAAAAATATATTTTTTGTTATAAAATAAGAAATCGGTAAAGAAAGCCATAAAAATCTGGCTTAATGAATTATTATAAGGGGCACACCTTTGTAATCAGTACCCAGCTCAACAAGTAGAACTTTGTGGGCCACATCAGAAGCCCTGTGCTAATTACAGTCCTTTCACCATTGATAACAGCCTGATTTTTTAAAAAATCCTTATCTAAGTATATTTTTATTGATTTTAGAGAGAGAGAGGAAGGGAGAGAGAAAGAGAAATGTCAATGTGAGAGAAACATCAATTGGTTGCCTCCCTTCCAAGCCCCGTATGGGGATCAAAACCACAACCTGGTATGTGCCCTGACCCGGAATCAAACCCACAACCTTTTGGAACACGGGAGGATGCTCCAAACAACAAAGCGACCCGACCAAGGCCATTATCCTGATTTTTACAGTTAACACTTATTTGCATTTTTTGTAGCTCTTTCATCCAAGTGTCCAATCACAGATATGACAGTTTAAAAATTCTTTGAATCTGCAGGTTCCTCTTCATCTCTTTCTTATTCTTATAATTTACTTGTTTAAAAAATTGGGTAATTTGACCCATACAAGTTTCCCAAATCTGGCTTTTCCTAATTGTATGTCCGTGACGCTGGTCAGCACATTACTCTGTCCTGCGCTCTGTTGAAAATGTGCTAATAACACTTCCTGCAACGAAGGAAATGTCCTATATGTGTACTGTCCTCTGTGGAAGCCGCTGGCACATGTGGCTGCTAAACACCTGAAGTGTGGCTAGTGTGACTAAGGAGCTAAACTTTTAATTTTATATAATTTTACTTAATTAAAATTTAGATTTATATAGCTACATGTGACTAGTGACTATCCTATTGGACAGCACAGGATGCTTAAGTTTCATTGGGATTTACAAAATAGTGATATTTGAATTCCATATATTTTTGCTCATTAATTAATTAGAATAATTTTACAAAGAGAAGCTTATCATTTATTGTACCAAGTGGTACAGTGTGTAGAGATAGGACAAGGTAAATACTTGTTTTCCTTGCCTTTCTTCTAATCAGACTTTCAAGATAATGATTTGGTCCCTCATTATTCTCAATAGGTGACCGCTTAGTCTTTTATATATATTTTTCACTTAATCTTTTAAAAATATCATTGTGAACTCATGGATATAAATATATTTAATGAATTTTAATATGTAATTAATATTTGTTGTAAAACTCAAACTGTCCCATCTTTGTGCAGTAGGAACCTCTCCACGTTGGTTCCCGAATCCTTCTGGCATCGCCCTCGTGGTCTTGACAGCTTTGGGGCTCTGAAATGACAAGATATGCTAGGCGCATACTTTCACACTTCTTAACTCAGATCTGAACCAGCCACTGCTCCAAGAAGCTCCACTTTCTTTTGAAGGGAAAAGATATTTCAAAACCTCTCTGCGGATCCTAAGTGTTACTCATTATTTCAAGGCTATATCAGAAAACATTGTAGGAAATGTTTTATTATTTATTTTTATTTTTATTTTTTTTTAGAGAGAGAGAGAGAGTGGAAGGGGGGGAGAGACAGAGAGAGAGAGAAACATCAATGTGAGAGAGACACATCCATTGATTACCTCTCACACACACCCTCGACCAGGGCCCGGGGTGGCCGGAATGGAACCTGAGACCCTTCAGTCTGCAGGCCGACGCTCTATCCACTGAGACAAACTGCTAGGGGGGAGGACTGTTTTATTATTAAAATAAAAAATATCTCAGGAGTTTAGAACTATGTGGGTTTCATTTTGTTTTTAAACATAATCTCTTCTGCTTCACATTTGTAAATTCTTTCTTCCACACCAAGGATCCTGTTTTTCAAGGACCGAGGCAATGACAGAGTTAGAGTATCCCACGATTACTTATTTACTTGACTCACAGCATGTTCACAACAGTCTCAGAATAAAAACACTAGTAGTCCCACAGATCTGAGGTCAACGGATTTTCAACACTAGAGTGACAAGTCAACCCAACGGGGCAAGAATAGTCTTTTCAGCAAATGGTGCTGGGAAAACTAGATATTCAAAGGCAGGGATACCTACCTCATACCATCCACAAAAATTAACTCAAAATGGGTCACAGACCTAAATGTGCAGCTGAAACTATAAAACTCTTAGGATAAAACATAGATGTAAAATTGTGTAACCTTGTATTAGGCAATGGTTTCTTAGATATGACATTTAAAATACATACAACAAAAGACAAAAGTAAATACATTGTACACGTTCTCCCTATTCTTTCTCCATTTTTCAGTCATACTTTATATTGCCTGAGCATATAGCCATTTCATATATACCTTTTCTTTTTTTTTACACCAATTTACTCTTAGTTCTCCAAATAACTGATGTTTATTGCTCTCATTAGTACTTATGCCAACGTGATTTGAGTCATTTTGGTTTTCTGAAGCTTTAATTTTTGGTGAATTCCTCAGGAAGGGCTCATGACCAATATTTCTTAAGTTTGTATATGTCACTGACAGTTTGTGCCCTTTTTACTCAAAAGTCAATCTTGCTCCAAATAAAAATCTTACCTCACATTTTCTTGCCTTGAAGGCCTTCAACATAATATACTATTCTCTTCAGACATAAAGTGTTATGTTGAAATGTCTGATGATAATGTAATTTTCTTTCCCTCAAAAATCACTTGCTAGATGCTCAAATATTTTTTTCCTTTTAAAGTCCAATAATTTTACTAAATATGCTTTGGCGTTGGTCATTTTGGGTAATATACTCGGGCAGTGTCTCAGGTCACTAAGTAGTATAGAAATTTGCTTTTGCTTATAAAATAGTTTTTATTATTTGATTGGTTCCGTTCTTTGCCTTTCTTCTTCAGGAACTTTCAATATTTGTAAGTTGTATCTTCTTTGCTTATTTAAAAATATTTTTTCATTTTCTCTCAAATCCTTTTTATCTTTTAAAAAAACTATTTAAAATGTCTTCCTTCTTTTTCTCTTAAAGTGTAGTCAGTTTTGTTTATTGACGTTCAAGATTTTTTAGTTTGTCTTCATTACTGAAATGACTTTTTCTTTTATTTCTAATTGCTTTTTGTTTTGTTATTTTACTTTTGAGGTTTTTCATTTTGAGTTTCATTCATTCATACTTTGGATCATTTTCTTAAACATGTTTTAGGTTGTTTTGATATGAAAGCTCCCTTTTGAATCTGTTCTATGAATATATTTCCGGTGGTGCTTCTATTTTTTCCTGTAATAACTTTGTATGGGGTTTGTATTTGATATTTACCTACTTCCTATTTTCATGCATTATTAGTTTTCCTGCACTAATAGGAGGGATGGCCAAGGTAGCTCTTCTGACTTCCTACAGCTTCTATTTTTTCATGTAGAAATAAAAAACATGCTGGCTTATTCTGAGACTTGCCATCCTCTTCCCACTTTTATCTGGACCTTCTCTTCTAGCTCTAAGAGGTCTCTCCTCTGTGCGGTGCCCTAATATGCATTTAGACTGGGAGAAACTTCCTCTTATTTTTAGCTGCTGTCCTTGGCTTGGCCCGCCCCGCTTTCTGCTGAATACCTGTTGGCCATACTGGAGCTCTCCTTTCCTGAGGTCAGCCAGGTGGCCTGTGGTCCCCTCTCCTTTTTCCTCCACAGACATGGAAACTATGCAGGTCTCATTTCTGTTAGTGGTTTGGCTCCACTTGCTTGAGTTCTTATGGATATCTCGAACCTAGTTTTGTTGTAATTGCTGTGCATGGAGCAGGAGCTGCGGGGGGCGGGGGGGAGATAGGTAAGAAATCTGGTTGCTTTATCTGTTTTCACGTCTGGATTCAGAGAAATTTGTTGCTGTTGCTGCCATCTCCCCCTATTTTTTTGAGCTAGGAAAAAGTGGTCATAAGGTATATGTTCAAAACTGAACTTTGGCTCTTTTCTCCCCAATTTTATTTTCTTCTATTTTTCCTATAATCTTTGGGTCCTGGATTTAGTAGACCATATTCTGGATTTCCTGAGTCATTTACCATTAAATTAATGTTATTTAATTTCTCAGTTGTAAACAACTACTCCACTGGATTATTGAGAGGAGTGAGGGGATAATGAAAAGCATCTGGCACAAGGCTTGGTGTATAGTAAATCTCAATGTTTGGGAGCCCAGAAACTCATCTTGAGAGCACCCTCTCCTTCACCTTCCCTGCACCGGTCCCCAGGGAGCCCTGCTAATTCCGGCTGCACTGCAGCTCTGCAGGCACCATTGCAGTCTGTGCTGCACGGGTCAGATTTTTATGCATGGAAACAAAGGGATGTTTCATGTTCACTGTTTTGAGTTTTCCCAGGGGAGAAGAGCTTGTGGATACATACAAAACTCAGTATAATTTTCTTAATTATCTACGATGAGTTTTTAAAAGAAATTTAAGTGTGATAAAATATACATAAAATTTACCATCTTAACCAGTTTTAAGTGTACAGTTCAGTAGTGTTAGGTACCTTCACATTGTTGAGCAACTCAGAATGCTCTTTGTCTTGTAAAACTGAAGCTCTATACATACCATTAAACCCTAACTCCTCCTCCCTCTCTTCCCCCAGCCCCACCACTATTCCCTTTTCTGTCTCTATGAGTTTGACTACTCTAGGTACCTCATAAGTGGAATCACGTGGTGTTTTCTCATAGCACAATCTTTTCAAGGTTTATCCATGATAAGATTTCCTTTCTTTTTAAGGCTGAATAATATTTCATTGCATGATACCACATTTTGTTTATCTGCTCATTCCTCGATGGACACTTAGGTTGCTTCTAACCTTTTAGCTATTGTGAATAATGCTGCTATGGACATGGGTGTCCAGATATCTCTTCAGGACCCTGCTTTCCTTTTTTTTTTTGGATAAATACCCCAAAGTGGAATTGCTGGGTCATATGGTAGTTCTACTCTTAATTTTTTGATGAACCGTCATACTGTTTCCCATAGGCGCACCATTTTACGTTCCCACCAGCAGTGTGCAAGGGTTCCAATTTCTCCACATCTTTGCCAACACTTGTCCTTTTCTGTTTTTGTTTTTGTTTTTAATAATTCTAATGCATATGGGATGGCAATGTGGTTTTACATAATGGGTTTGAAAAGGCTATCACAAACATGAACTTTATTTATTCTAAAATATTTTAAGCAAACTGAAAGAGTAGGAACTATTATACCAAATATATGTGCATCCAAACTTTGTCAGAGAGCAGATTTTTGTCATATCCTACTCCATTCTCCCCACTCTGCTATGTGCTGGCATTTTGAGATATCTTGTGGTAAGAGAGTTTTCAAGTTACCTCATTTTCCTCAAAATTGTTCATGTGTTTGTTCTGGGCAGGAAGAAATATTTATTCAGATTCACAGTGGAAAACTGGGCAAAACCTGGGTTTTCTATGTTAACCCCAAGTTTCTGTCCATTAGACCACCATGTGCTCCCAAAGTCCTCATGATCATATTACCTAGAGGCACACCGATATTCATGTGATTGAAAAGCTGCAATAAAATTGCACTTTAGGATAGATTGAAATAATTGTTGGGCAGCCAAAAAGTGCCCATGTCAATCTTGTTTGTACTCTTGTCCCAAAGCTTACAGCCTGGATCTGTTCCAGAACTTTCCAGGAGCACAGGAGTCTGGCTCATGCTAACATCCACTATGAACATCTGTATCCAAAGGAGTGGACCTGCAGCACTATAACAGCATGATGGCTCCCAAGTTAACCCCTGGGGTAGGGAGAATCTGAGTGCTCTCGAGGCTGTATCAGGTCCCTCTGCCTCTGCCTCTGCCTCTGCCTCTGCCATGCCTTGCCCACATGCTCATCAAGAGGGAGCCCCAGACACTGTGAGCACCAGACAGGCACATGCACTACAGATGTCCCTGGGCCTCGGTGTGGGCATCGTTTAACACCCTCAGAGGAAGTCGGACTCTGGAGGACCCCCGGGTATATGTGTATTGAGTGATCTGCTAGGGTAAGATAATAACACAGCTCCTCTTATTAAAATCTCCCCAAAGAATAGTTATAATCTTTTTTTTTACATTTCTATTAAAATCTCAATGCAGACAGTAAACCTGCCAAATTTTTTGGCATTTTAACTTAAAAGTCAATGTTTCTTTAGTATTCACCTTTCACTTTAAACCGAGAACTATTAAAACGCCACAGAGCACGTGCGGGTATCGTGGGTGTGAGGGTGTCTGGGAATGAGGTCAAGAGTTGGAAGAGCCAAAAGGGAGGAGGAGGAGGAGGAGGAGGTGATGGAGGAGGAGGAGGAGGAGGAGGAGGAGTACTTGTGTGAAAAGTTCTAAAAGAATATTAAGCACAGATTTTATTAAAGTACTAATACATCCAATTTGTCGAGTACATGCTTCATTGCCACACATATAAATTAGCAACAGTGAGATACATGCT
>NW_005871146.1:1653628-1656124 GCF_000147115.1 Myotis lucifugus | reverse complement strand
GATGCTCTCGACTCCACTGCGGGTTTCCAATGCTAGATTCGGCCAAACTACAATGCTATTCTTGAATATAGGAATTCGATTTCGCTATGAAAGTTTTCTCAAATGTTGGCTCAAGACTCCAGAATCACCTGGGGTGGGAAGTGCATTTGATAGAAAGAGATTCCTTTATAACTGCTCCACATTTACTGACCCAATCTCTGTGCTTGGAGCCCAGGGCTGTCTACTTTATTTATTTATTTATTTACTTACTTACTTACCAAATCCCTAAGTGATTCCTATGCTTATTCATGTGTGAGGACCAGTGATCTGGGCCTTAGCTCCCCACTTAAGGTGGTTGCTCTGAGGCAAAAGGTAATGCAGGTGATTATGAAATGGTTTAGATGCAGTGACTGAGCTCAGTTCATATGGGGATCATTGAAAGACTAAGGGACCTGAACTTAGTCCTTGTCCTTTTTAATATCATTATAAACAGAAGTGTTCCCCACTCTAGCTCTAGGTGGTTCTAGAACTGACCTTAACTTCTGTCGTGAGGAATAAAGAGGTTTTTTCCCCCCTAGTCTGGAAAGACAAATGAGCTAACAAAAAAAAAAAATTTATGAAGAAGTTGACATTTTTATAAGGAAGACCAGCCAAGAGTGACAAATAGAAGACACCATTGAGAGCTGTATAAAGAAAATATCCAGGCAAGCAGAGGTTATGATAGTTAAGAAAGGAGAGAAGTAAATACTCCGTATTTAGTTTGTGCTAGAAGCTAGTTTTGTTTTTAGCTCTTGTGTTAACTGGGTATTAAGTTGCTTATAAGTAGAAAATAAGAGTTCCATGAAGTTCTTAGTGGGTGGCTCTCAAACTTTAGAGTGTATAAAATTCTGGAAGGATGACTATTAAAATTCAACTCCCAAGTTCTAGATTTTAACTTATTAGGGCAGGAAGAGACCCAGGACCCTGCATTTTTAAACAAGCATCCTGCCTGCCTCATCCAGTTCCATGACCGCACCTTGAAAAGCAGTGCTCAAAGTCTGATGACCTCAGCCTGGCTCTTTCCCCTGTATTTGTCCTGTATTTTAATGTGAGAACTTTGACTCTTGGTTCTGAAAGCAGCCAAGCTTTTCTTAAAATTGTAACATCACAAATAGTTCAAAATATTTAAAACAAGCCTGGCTAATAGATTCCTCATAGCCATCAAGGCAAAGCTTCTGTTTCTTCTATGTGATCTTGCCCTTCCCAGAACTGCTCCATTTAGTAGAAAGGAGAATTGTCAATCAGATTTCAAAGGAGCATTTGGGCCCAAACTTTCTGGCTGTTCTTTCTGAAATATGCCTGAACTTTGCATTTATGTTGGAACCATTTAGTAAGTAGACTGTTTCTTCCTAAGGTCAATCCCAATTTTCAGGAAGTCATTTCACCTTAAGAAAATCTATGTCACTAACTATAAGAGCCCTTTTAAAATTGGCAAATTGCTATAGAGCAATTGAATCCCTAATGACACACAACGGTGGGATACTGGTGACTGGTAAGTGAACTTCAGCATTTCCTGACATTTACTCAATTCCGGAAGGATGAACAGCTTGAGGGAACCCAAAGATGTTTATTTTCACCCTTTATAAAATAGATTTGAAACCAGGCTCAGTTACAAAGAGAAACAGCAGATTCCCACTGATGTTTCTCAGTGGTGCTGACCTTTTAACCCAATGAAATGCAGGACCTCTTTATTAGGGTCAGGTGGGAAAATGGATGGATTGTTTATTGCTTTGGCAAATATTACAAGTGACATGTAACCTTGCTAACAAAATGTGATCACTTGCACTATTTTACCAGGATGCTCTGGAAAAATAAGATTAATTATCCTAGCTTGCCATTCTGTTCTCAGATTCTATTTGAAAGGAAATGATCATCTTTATTGTCACTGAGCAGATACCAAACATTTTAAAATTCAACTTAATGTTAGTGCTTCAGGCTCACTCAAGCAATCTTTTAGTTCTTACTAGCTTTTTCAGTAAGCCCACACAAGAGAGTCTGTGGAACATGATAACCTTAAAAAAATAAATACCCAAATGTAATTACTAAAAATGGCTGCCTTCTTTTTAAGATACAACCCAAAAGGATAGAACTATTAAGCTGCCAAACATGGCAGTTTAAAGGGGAATAACTAGTATATCGATAGAACAATGTTTGTGATTTTTTTTAAAATTCCATTTTCAAATTTTTTAAAAATATTTATTGTTGAGAGCATTACAAATGTCCCCTTTCCCCCCCCATTGCCTCCCTCCACCTGGTTTCTGCCCAGCCCCAGGCCTTCACTTTTGTTGTGAGATAAGTTTATGTGTCCATTTTTAATGTATATATGCGTAAAAGATCCTTGGTTAATCTCTTCCGAACCCCCTCTACTCTCTTCCCTCTGAGATTTGTCAGTCTGTTCCGTGTTTCCATGCCTCTGAGTCTATTTTATTCATCAGGTAATTTTGTTCAGTAGATTTCTTGGTCATTTATTTTGATTTT
>NW_005871146.1:1599778-1653528 GCF_000147115.1 Myotis lucifugus | reverse complement strand
GTTCATTCTGTACATCAGGTTATTTATTCACTTGATTCTTAGATTCATTTGTTGATAGATGCATGTTTGTTGTTCATAATTTGTATCTTTACCTTTTTCTTCTTCTTCCTCTTCTTAAAGGATACCTTTCAGCATTTCATATAATACTGGTTTGGTGGTGATGAACTCCTTTAGCTTTTCCTTATCTGTGAAGCTCTTTATCTGACCTTCAATTCTGAATTATAGCTTTGCTGGATAAAGTAATCTTGGTTGTAGGTTCTTGGTATTCAGCACTTTGAATATTTCTTGCCACTCCCTTCTGGCCTGCAAAGTTTCTGTTGAGAAATCAGCTGACAGTCGTATGGGTATTCCCTTGTAGGTAATTGAGCCTCTCTCTCTTGCTGCTTTTAAGATTTTCTCTTTGTCTTTTGCTCTTGGCATTTTAATGATGATGTGTCTTGGTGTGGTCCTCTTTTGGATTCCTTTTGTTTGGGGTTCTCTGCGCTTCTTGGACCTGTAAGTCCATTTCTTTCTCCAGATGGGGGAAGTTTTCTGCCATTATTTCTTGAAATAGGTTTTCAATATCTTGCTGTCTCTCATCTTCTGGCACTCCAATGACTCTGATATTAGTCCGCTTAAAGCTGTCCCAGAGGCTCCTTACACTATCTTCACACTTTCGGATTCTTTTTTCATTTTGCTTTTCCAATTGGGTGTTATTTGTCGAATCTTTGGTTTGATTCTTGTGCTCCTCTGGTCTGCTATTGGGTATAATATTCTTTATTTCAGTCCGTGTATGCTTACTTTCTAATTTCTTTATCGTAGCATCGAGGGTCTCATTAGTTTTCGTGAGGCTCTGCACAAATTTATGGCAAGCCCTCAAAATTGCGATTCTTAGCTCCATATCCTCCATTTCTGTCATGTTTTTTTGTCTCCGCATCTTTTATGCTTTCTTGGTGCACCCCCTTGTGGTCTCTGTGCGCAGTCTTGTTCTAGCCAAGCCTTAATTGTTGTAGTTAACACTAGAGGGATTTGACCACCAGGTCGACTGGCTGTGGGAATCAGCTGTGGGAAAACTTCAGTCCTCTGGGGAGGCGCTAGTCTAGCCCTTGCCTGAGGCGATCGGCAAATGGCTGTGCGTAGGGTTTGGGCGGGGCGGGCTCAACAGGGCGGGGGGAGGGAGCAGCTATGGCCGCTCTCAGTCCGTCCCCAGGGGCTCTGCCTCTCTGTCCCAGCAATCGCTGCAAACCTCGGAGGGGCCGTAGCCAGACAGTCCCGCTTCTCCCGTTTGAGTCTGGGTCCCTAGAGACTCGCCCGGATCTGTAGCCCAGAGTCTGAGACTCGCTCCTGATTGAAAACGACAATCGCGCCCTCAGCCGCCAGCCCGCTTTGCGCGCGCACCCTCACCATCGCACCGCCGTACCTTTAAATTTTCCACACTGCGCCTCCGCTGAGCCTCAGAATGCTGTTGTTTTTGCTTCTAGTTGAAGAGACTCTCCTCAGCCAGCCTTCCCGTGGTTCTGGTTGATGTCCGCTCCGACTTTTAGTTGTATTTTTGAAGTGGTTGTCCACGGCGGCAACCTCAGGTGTTTACCTATGCCGCCATCTTCCTTCGATCTCTCTCCTTTAGCTTTTTCTACTGTGAAGCTCTTTATCTGACCTTCAATTCACAGCAGTCAGATTCAGAGAAGTAGAACATATAATGGTGGTTACTAGGGGCTGGGGTTGGGGGAAGGGAAATGAGGAGTTGTTTCATGGGGACAAAGTTTCAGTTTTACAAGATGAAGAGTTCTGAAAATTGGTTGCACAATAATGTGAATATACTTGACACTATTGAATTATACAGTTAAATGGTTAAGATGGTAAATTTTATATGTATCTACTACAATTAAAAATAAAAAGTAACTTTAAAAGCTCAACAATAAGAAAACAAACAACTTGATTTAAAAATAAGAAAAAGAGCCCTAGTTGGTTTGGCTCAGTGGATAGAGCGTTGGCCTGTGGACTGAAAGGTCCCAGGTTCGATTCCAGTCAAGGGCACATGCCCAGGTTGTGGGCTTGATCCCCAGTTGGGGGCGTGCAGGAGGCAGCCCATCAATGATTCTCTCTCATCATTGATGTTTCCATCTCATTCTCACCCTTTCCATTCCTCTCTGAAATCAATAAAAATATATTTAAAAAATAAAATAAAATATAGCATTATTAGGAAAACACTTTAAAAATAAATAGGAAAAAGACCTGAACAGACACCTTAACAAAGAAAATATACAGGTGGCAAATAAGCATATGGAAAATGCTCCAGATCATGTCATTACGGAACTGCAAATTAAACAACAGTGAAATACTACTACACCTATTAGAATCCCCCAAATCCAAGCACAGACAACACCGTGCACTGGTGAGGATGTGGAGCAACAGAAACTCTCACTCATTGTGATAGGAATGCAGATGGTACAAAACTAAACATACTCACACCAAACAATTCAGCAATCATGCTCCTTGCTATTTACCCAAAGGAATTGAAAACTTATATTCATGCAAAAACACACACATGGATGTTTACAGCAGTTTTATTCATAGTTGCCAACACTTGGAAGCAGCCAAGACGTTCCTCAGTAGAAGAATAGATGAATACGCTGTGGTACATCCAGACAATGTTATATTATTCAGCACTAAAAACAAATGCGCTGTCATTTCCACTGAAAACCATAGAGGAAACTTAGATGCATATTAGTAAGTGAAAGAAGGCATTCTGAAAAGCTACATAATGTATGATTCCAACTGTATGACATTCTGAAAAAGGCAAAACTATGGAGACAGCGGTTGCTAAGGGTTAGGGAGAGAGAGAGGGAGGAATAGGCGGAGCACAGAGGATTTTTAGGGCAGTGAAACTGCTTTTGTGATACTATAATGATGGACACATGTCATTATACATTTGTCCAAACCCTCAGAATGTACAACACCATGAGTGAAACAATGTAATCTATGGACTTTGGGTGACTATGATGTGTGAGTGTAGGCTCATTCATGTAACATATGTACTGCTCTGGTGCAGGATATTGATATTGAAGAATATGCAATGGGGGGCAGTAATATATGGGAAATTTCTTTACTTTTCACTCAATTTTCCTGTGAAGCTAGAACTGCTCTAAAAAATAAGTTTATTAAAAAATAATAAGTACAGCTGTCACCTGCTAGGATGATACTCAGATCTTGTCTTCTAGGCTGTTGACCCAACAATCAATGTTTATTACCTAGTATATCAGTTAGAAGAAAGAAGCAGTAAATGTCCAGTTCCATGCTCAGTTTAATATACATTTTTATTTCCAGGGGAAGAAGAATGAGACTGGAGCTCCACACTGGCGTACGGAGTGTAAACAGGTTCAGAGCTTGAGTCAGCTGGGTTCAGGTTCTCACCCCAAGTCAGACAGTTAGCAGTCACGTGACCTTAGGTACATTCTGTAAGGCTCTGAGTCTCAGTTCCTCATGTGTAAAATAAAAACACCATCTACCTCAAATATTGTTTTGGGGATCCAGTGCCACATCGGTAGCATTTAATACATGGTAGTTCCCTGTTTCCTGGGGCCATGTCTCAGCATTAGCTTTCATGTGACAATCTGCCATCACTTAACGAAGCAAGATCACAGGCCAGGAACATGCGATCCTAGGCATCTTAATCTCAGGCATTGGACTAATGCATAAAGGAGAGGGTCCAACATGGTTCTAGAGACATTATAAAATTATTGTTCAATGCTGTTGGGCAGAAGGAGCCAGGAGGAAAGCTGGAGAAAGGCCTGAGCCCCGAGGGGCTGTGGGATGTGAGTGCTCACCTCAGGGCCTGCACATGGCCAGCCAGCGGCAGGGGCCTGATCAGCATGCCCCACCTCAGCTGAGTCACAGCAGCAGCTCCTGGGGGAGGGGGGAGCTCTGGTGGCTCCCAGGATGCCAGGCTGGGCCTGGGCGGGAGATTGGCCAAGTGGGAGATCAAAGAGCTTGCCAGGATGCCCAGAGGCCTTCCCAGACCCCATGACCTGGAGGACTATGTGTGTGTGTGGGGGGGGGGGGGGAGATGGTGGGCAGGGGTATTTCTAACTTCACTCCTAGAATGCCTCATTTTGTCCTGCTGTTCACTGACTTGAAAACTAAATCACTTAAAATCTTTGACAGTCCATCGGAATTTCAAACACCCAAAGATTTTTTTCACTTGAATGGGAGCCAGAAACCTTCAGGATTTCATTAAGATTCCAAGAAATTAAACTGCTTTTAAGTGCCTGGATGCTGTCCATGATTAGGGATGACTCAGAATCTATTTTCTCCCAGGGTCCCCGAGAGAAAACCAGAGCTCTTGATTCATCAGCGGTGGGTCCAAACCCTGTGCCTGGGGTGGAGGTGGAGGTGCAATGGCCTGGACAGCAGTTGGCTGTGACTGAGAAGCTTTGCAGAACCTCAGGGTCAGGGAGCAGGGCACTGGTGCAGGACTCATGCCAGGGCTGGGAAGACCCAGGCCTCCTGTCTAGAGGTGCCCACCCCACCCCTTCCCCCCAGATCTGGGCGGACGTGCATGGGGGCCTGCTGCATGGACAGGTTTTACTGGTGATTCTGGAGCATCAGTGCGAGGCTCAGAGGGAAAGCCTTTGTGGGCATTGAGAGATTTAAGAGGCCCTCACCCCACTGTGTTCACCGGAGAGAGGCCGTCACAGCAGCTTCACCACTTCTCCATGTTTCCTTTTTGCCTTTATTGAAAATGTACAGAAAATATTTGAGCCACAGAGAAATCAGACTGACTTGCTAGCTCAGATTAGAGACTAGAATTGTTTTGTGTTTTTGTTAATCCTCACCCGAGGATATTTTTCCACTGATTTTAGAGAGAGTGAAAGGGAAGAGAAGAGAGAGAAACATCGATGTTGCATCCCACACATGCTCTGACCGGATTGAGTCTTCGAGCCTGCAACCGAGGTACGTGCCTGGACCAGAACTGAGCCCACGACTCTTCAGTCCACGCTCTATCCACTGAGCCAAACCGGCTAGGCCAAGACTGGAATCTTTATTGTGCAGTAGGCTTGTTTTCTTCCTGCTCTCAGCTGCTACTTGATTCAACCTCGCTTTGCTGCCTTTCTTGAAACTCATCCGCTCCTCAACGTGCTTCAGCTGCCACCACAATCCAGAAGCTACCAAACCAATAGCTCTAACCCTCTCTCTTTTCTGGAATTTAGTTCTGCAGCTCCTGTTTGCTGAAACTTACTAGTTGGTGCCTACCATGAGAATGTCTTCAAGAGAATTTAAAATCCCACCTTCGTTTCTCCTATATCATGCTTTATCTGAACTATTTCTTCTCCAGGCCACTGGTCTTAAACTTTGAACTCATCCTTGATACTGCCATGCTCCCCTGCCTCCGTCTCTGAATTGCTTCTAGCCAGTCACCAAGTCCTATTGACTGAACTATTGAGCTTGCCTCTTGAGACAATCTGTTCTTGTGTGTTTTTCCTATAATATAGACTGAAGTCCTTTTACACAGTCAAGATTAAACAGATGCAATCACTTTCCAATTAATAGGCTGTGATATGTGGTTTATAACTTTTTTTTCCTTTATTGACTTTCAGAGAGAGAGGAAGGGAGAGGAATAGAGAGATAGAAGCATCGATGAGAGAGAAATATCATCAATCAGCTGCCTCCTGCATGCCCCTTGGGGGATCGAGCCCACAACCCAGGCATGTGCCCTGACCAGGAATCAAACCAGGGACCTCCTGGTTCATTGTCGACGCTCAACCACTGAGCCACCCATCTGGGCAATGTTGCGATTAATAATAATCCATAATATTATATATTTCTGTCTTTGTCCACGTCCATGGTTCTACATGGACACGTGGTGCAGAGCTCCTAAAACCCTGTAATTTCCTAAGTGAGAAAAGTGATGGGAGCATCTGTTATTATAATATTGGTTCTTTTTTTCCACGGTTCTTAAAATAGCTCCAGAGTAATAAAGGTGAAAGGAGTGTCTTGCTATTAATAACAAGCCCTTTCAATCTGAGTTTATGTTACTGAGGCAATCTTTGGAAAGCCCCTTGATAACTGCAGGAAGGGACCTGGTTGCCAGGGGAACCAACCATGTGATTAGAGGATTGGAACTTTCGGCCCCCACCTCGGACCTCTGAGTAGGGGAGAGGGGCTGGAGGTTGAGTTAATCACAGTGGCCAAGGATTTATTCAGCCACGTCTATCATGTAATGAAGCCTCCACGAAAACCCAAACTAAAGGGGCTCAGACGCTTTCCGGTCGGTAAACATGTGGAGGTGCTGGGAGGGTGGCATGTCCAGCGAGGACATGGACATGGGACTGCCACACCTCCTCCCCTACGCCCTGCCCTCTGCATCTCTTCCATCTGGATGTTTCTGAGTTGCATTTTTCTTTTAATAAACTGATAATCTGGTAAGTAAGCTGTTTTCCTGTGTTCTATGAGCCATTCTAGAAAATTATTGAACCTAAGGAGGGGGCTAGGGGGACCTCTAATTTGTAGCCAGTTGCTCAGAAACGCAGGTGATAATGGGACGTTGGCATCTGAGGGGGGCATTCTGGTGGGACTGAGCCCCCAACCGGGGAATCTTATACTATCTCCAGGTAGATAGTGTCAGAATTGAGTGAAATTGTAGCCCCCCCCCCAGCTGGTGTTAGAGAGTTGCTTGGGGTGGGAAGACACCCCCATCCCCCGCCTTCACATCTGGTATCAGAAGTGGAGTACTGAGAAGAATATAGAGCATTTTCCTTTCTTGACCCCTGCTTTCCTGTCTTCCTCCTCTAATTCGGCTGTTACACAGCAGTCGGGTGACTCTTTCCAAAACTTGACACAGAGGACTCCCTGTTATAAAACTTTAGTGACTTCCCTTTGCATAAGTTGCCAGATAAAAGGACAGGATGCCCAATTAAATTTGAATTTCAAATAAGTAACAAATAAAATTTTAATAACTTTTAGTATAAGTATGTCCTAAATATTTCGATGAAACGGAAGGGTTGGTAGAGTGCCCAGGAAAGGGAGTCTGAATGCTGCACTATTTGCTTCTAAATGCGCACAGTCGTGGGCGGCTGACGATGGATTCCAGTGCACTAAGCACTTTCTGCACCTGACTCGGGCCTCACCCTCTGAGCCCCACTTGCTCTTCCTTTCCACATGTCAGGGAAACTCTGTTTTCCCATGCAATATGTAGGACATACTTATACTAAAAGTGATTGGTTGTTTATCTGAAATTCAAATTGAACTGGGCATTATATTTTATTTGCCAAATCTGGTGATCCTACTCCTTGACTACATAACAGAAATCACTCACTCATGTGGCACTTAAGGCTCTCTGCCGTCTGATCTTTTCCTCCTACTCTTGACAGTCAAACTTGTCTACTCCGTACTTGGGCAATAATATTCCTCTAGCCCAGTGCTGTCTTTGCTGAGGTAGCGTTTGTATCCTATCTGGCTGCGATCTGGTTAAGACGCTTTGCAATATTAATAGTGCCCTGGGACTCAGGAACATGGAAGAGCCAGGAAGCACACTGGGCCCTAAATGGCACTGCTCCTCACCTGGGCAAGAGCAGGAAAGCTAACATTCCCACAGGAAGGCCAGCTGCAATTGTGCCAACACTTGGTAAGCAGCGGGCTGGGTTTCCTAACCCTGCAGAGAACAGGAGGAGACCCCTCCCTGCAAAGGCAGCTGGTGCACATGGAAGGGAATAAAAGGTCAGGGAAGGGCAAAGCCAACATCTATACAAGGCTCACCATTGCAGTCAGGGGACTTCCCTCTTGAACCTGGCATCCCTCTGGCCTCCTTATTTGGTCCAAACGCTCCTGATTCCCACAGCGGTCTTCACGTGACAGGCTCTGCCCACGCACAGTCTAAGTGAGTCAGCATTGCTCCATAAGGCGGACTCAGAGTCGGACCCACCTTCTACATTAGGGTCTCTGGATCAACAATAACAACAAAAGAACTGTCTCCCCTTGACCTGACGCCCATGCTCCTCAGAGTGCACACGAGATCGAGTCAGGTGCTCATCACCCCATCATCCCGGCTTTTACACTCAGTTCATGGGTCAACAAAACCCCAGATACTTTTCTCATAAATTGTCAAGCTAGATTGGCTTCCTCTGACCTTCCTCTGACCGATCCTTGACTTTTCGCATGGGAATCCGTGCTGTTGTATGTCTGCTGGGTTTCAGGTCAGTATTCAAAACCATTTGTAACCGGGCTCTGACAACTATTCCGTCGGCCACCATTCCCTTCTTGGGCTCCCTGAGCCTGTGGTATACCACGGGAGAGCCCACAGATGGGCATGGCCAGTAGGCGGAAATTCATATCCAGCTGAAAAACTATACAGTGTATTTCTTCCCATAAGAAATCAAAGTATCCCAGACATGTGGAAAGGAAGAGCAAGTGGGGCTCAGAGGGTGAGGCCCGAGTCAGGTGCAGAAAGTGCTTAGTGCACTGGACTCCATCGTCAGCCGCCCATGACTGTGCGCATTTAGAAGCAAATAGTGCAGCATTCAGACTCCCTTTCCTGGGCACTCCACCAACCCTCAGTATCATCGCAAGCAACTTCTCTCTCACGTGGGCCCAGCTCCTCGCCTTCCCTTGTTTCTCAAAAGAAGCAGAACTGTGAGCTCAGGGCTTTCCCCACCTAGCAAAAGCCTGGGGCACCAGACGGTCCCAGTCCCCTTTCCACCTACAACTTACCAGTGAATTTAAATTGTCCTTCTCCTTGCTTCTCTCATCCAGCATGTTGCTAAGTTACAGAAGATAATTAGGAACAGGTTTTGGAGCTCATTACAATTCTAAACATGGTTCTCCTCTCCTCCCACTCTCCCCTCTCCCCCGTCCCCTCCTTTCTCTTCCCGAGGAGCAGGAGGAGCAGGAGGAAAATGCTTGACAAATTCTGATTTAACTGAAAGCAAGAAAAGCCTTCAGTTTTCGGAGCAGGTAACACCAAGCTGGGCATGGTGAGAGCTGCACAAATAAATCCATGTCGCAGAAACCCGTGAAATGCTTGGTTGGCCCTTGCCTTGCTTCAAGGCAAATGTCAGAAAAGTACCTACGCCTTTAGATGGCGACTGTTGGCTCTGGCTGACACCTCGGACAGGTAGGAAGTCAGCAGTCAGAACTTGCTCATTCTAAAGGAATCTTCTTACCACCATTCAGCTGAACGTAGTATTTCAAACCAGAAGTGCAGTCATTTTGTCTGAAAAGTGGTCACTTTGATTTCCCAAGCAACCCTTGCAGGGCAGAGCAGAGGAAAGCAACATTTTAATCCGTTGTGATTAATGGTACAAGGTGAGCTCCCCCCACATCTGCAGCATTATTCTCAGAGCAAATGAAGAAGGACCACCTCAGACATTTAGGGAAAACTAACAGAATTCCAACACCTGCCAGCACAGAGTTCACCATTCTCCCTCCCAGGTTGGAGTCCCTGGGCACTCGGATGACCGGGCACCCTCTGGCCTAAGTCAGCCTCACCCTACTTTGACCCCACCAGCTTGTTTTCGATTTGCAGGTCCCAGGAGGTAGAGCTGAGGCTGACACCTGGGCACCCCGCCCTTTGCTAGGTGCCAGGGGCTGATGTCACCCGCCGTTGCTGCTGGGCACCTGTTTCTATTCTGCTTCCCTAGGGGCCCTCCCTCAGCTGGTACAGAGCCAGCTGGTCCCAGGATGGTGTGTGGATGCCTTTCTCTCCTTAGATTGTAAGCACCCCAAGGCTACAGAGGGTGCCTCACCCATCTTTACACCCATAAAAGTTTTTTATTAAACAAATGGGTTTTCACCCTCAAGTGAAAGCTGTCATTTCTAGTCTATCTTAGAAGGCTCGGCTATTTCAATCACAAAGCATTTAGATTTATACTCTGAATTGTGAGAACAAATTGTACAACAACGCTATTTTGATAAATTAAAGAGGCCTCCAGAGAAGACAGCCCTTCTACCCTGAGACTACTTAGAAGTGTTAGTTGTTGTTGTTGTTGGGCTTATGTGCTAATGATGCCAAGATCGTGTTTTTACTTCAGCTGTAGTTGTGTATAAAACTTCCATGGCTCGCAAAACTCTGCAAAGGACTGTTCACCCCCCTCATGGTGAGTTCCCTACCAATGTCACCCTCCCCATCACAGCTAGTTATGCCATTTTAATAAAACAAACCCAGCCCATTTGCTAGTACATTGTTTTCAAGTCACACTGAGCTCAGCACCATTGACTGACGTCAGTCAGTTCAAATCCTGCCTCTGCCACAAGAGAGCTGTGTTTCCCTGGGAGAGGAAGTCACCCTTCCTGAGTCTTGATATCCTCACCTGTCAATGAGCTATTGATATATGGCTTGTAAAAATGTAAGTTTTTTTGGATTCTGCATGTGAAGTAACTAGCATACAGCTTGGCAGGTAGCAGATGTCCAATAAATGGCAGGGGACATGATGGTTGTTATGCTGGATACAACCTGTTAAGTATGAAGAGGGTGTAGGACTGCTGGGAGTGCAAGCGGTGAGAGCAACGCAGCTCCCAGCGAGGTTAGAGGAGTGTTCAGCCCATAAATCCCACTCCTGGAAACAGCCTCTCAGAGAGCTTTGGGGCCAAGACACAGGGCCCAGCTGATTTATTGCAGCATCTTTGTGGGTGTGCAAAGTGACAGGCGACCTGGGGTTTAACTCAGCAGGATGGGTGAGAACAACGGCGCTGCATCTGGCAGAAGACTGCCAAGCACAGACAGGAATTGGCCAGAGGTGCCATCAGCAACACCCACTGGTCTTCACAACACAATGTGCTATTTAAAAAGAGAGAGAGAGAGAGAGAGAGAGAGAGAGAGAGAGAGAGAGAGAGAAACAGGATGAAATCTATAGCACAATTCCATTGAGGTAAATTTAAAATATCTACATACGTGTAACAACACTGTATTTCTCAAAGATGCACACACATTCAAGAACCTGTGCCAAGTGACTGGAGTGGGTGCTGACAGGTCTGGGAGAAGGGTTAGAGGGAATGGGGAGTGGCGATGAAGTGGAAAAAAATAAAATGAAATAAAACAAGAGCAGGGCCTTGTACCAACTATTGGTGAACTTTGCATGATTAATGCATCCTTTCACTTTATGTGAAAAAAATAAAGTGGTGGTCTCTGCTCTGTGACTTGGATAGATTTACTCAAAATGAGTCAAATCATTGTGTCCATCAGTCCAATGTCAAGGACAAAAAGGAGTTTTCTGCGAGAAATGCTAATGTCTTAACTCATCTTTATATCCACAATACTTAGCACAGCACCTAGAACACAATAGGCAGAAAACAAATACTTGAATAAATGAACAAAACCAAACCTACATATATATATTTATGTGTATATATATTAAAATATGCTTTTGTTGCATTTTTTAGATAGAGAGGAAGGGAGAGAGAGAGAGAGAGAGAGAGAGAGAGAGAGAGAGAGAGAGAGAAATATCGGTAGTCTGTCTTCTGCACGTCCCTTACCGGGGATCAAGCCTGCAACGCAGGTATGCGCCATGACTGGGAATCGAACCGGCAACCCCTGAGTGCACGGGACTCCACACTGGCCAGAGCAAAACCTATTTATATTCACATAGAACTTTTCCTCGTTCACTTACTGAGGCTGACAGAACCCTTGGAATGACAAAGGGATCCTCTGAGAACTTACCAGGAGCCAACTATGTTTCTAGGAAATGAGATGAAAATATAAGAGGTGTGTTGGAGCTGGTTTTCTGATCCTCAAGAAGATTGGTTTAATCTTTGGAGGAAGACAAGACTTAAATAAAACAATCAAAGACCAACCCACAAGAGCATACAGTAAATTGCAAAATTAGCATGTGCTGTGAGCTCTGAACTCTACACAACCCAAAGAAGGTGACTCTGGCTCCACAATGTTATAGGGTAAGCTACACGGATGCCGCCTCCCTCACAGTATAATTGATACTCTGTGACATCAAGGTCGTATGCCAAATCCCAGACCTAACTGCAAATTTAAGGGGAAATCACCTTCTGAAGTGACAGATGGCATGTCAAAGCTAATGGACTCCAGAGTCTGACTGGGCTCAAATTCCCATCAGCAAATGAACTAGCATGCACAATGACCCTGGTTTGCCCTTCCCACCGACCCCTTTATATTTATAGGGTAAGAATGTGCCTTTTGAGCCTTCTATTCGTTTTGAAGCAATGAGGCATGTGTGGGTGGCAAGAGGTTGGGATCAAGCCATCTATCTAATCCTTTATTTTAATTTCTAATAAGTCATTGGAACCTAATTAATCCCTTCACAATCCATTCATTCCATGGCAGGAGACTTTTCAATTTCCTGGGATGTCTCAAGTTGTTTGTTTATAGCAATATAATGTACTAGGGTGTGTTTTAAGAATCATATTCTATGTATTTCTATTCTGACCTATGGGCAGTCAAGGGAGATAGACTGTTGTTTGGCAAAGAGAAATGTTGGTGTTAAAAGGGGTTTGGATTTAGATTTGCCTGTTACCCAAAAAACGCCATCCTCACCTGAGAGTCAGAAGCAGGGACCAGGAAGGAGGGGACACTACACTTGGGAGGAAGGGCCTCTCCCTCAATCCCTCAGAAATCCCCAGAATCAGAATTATGGACATTCGTGCTTCTTTCTGAGTCTCAAGTCAGGATTATCAACTCAAACTACTAGACAGGGCACCCTGAGAGCAACCAGCAATCAGGGCAGCAAAGAAAGCTCATCCGGAGCCTCCAATGGGAAGTGCAGACCAGAAACACTGTCTCTCTCTGTCTCTGGCCTCTCTCCAATCATTTTGCATCACAAAGCCGGAGAGATGTTTTTCAAAATAACTTAGATCATGTCACCCCCTCCTCATCCTTACCTCTGTTTAATGCTCTTCACAGTTTCCCAGTGTTCTTGGTGTAAAGATAACACCCCACTGTGGCCAGAACTATGCCTACCCAGCTGGACCTCTGCTTGTTGCCCACCTCTTACCCTAGAACTGTCCCATTCTAGGTTGTTCGCAAATACCAAAGACTGTTAGCCTAGAGCAGTGGTCGGCAAACTCATTAGTCAACAGAGCCAAATATCAACAGTACAACGATTGAAATTTCTTTTGAGAGCCAAATTTTTTAAACTTAAACTATATAGGTAGGTTATTAACTTAATTAGGGTACTCCTAAGCTGGCCTTTGCTAAAAACGTTCTCAATCTGATTGAGGTATGTTCGCTGAGGTCGACCCCTCCCAACTCTCCCATCCACACTCTTGTATACTTGTTTCGTCTATCTCCTTTCGTTCATCCTCTCTATATGTCCAAACCATCTCAACATACCTTTCTCAATCCTCGACAATACATCTTCTTTCACTCCACAATGTTCCCTAAAATTAACTTAATAAACTTTACTTAAAGTTTGAAGACAACTTCGCACTGTACGTGCGTGCCCGCACGTGGTATTTTATGGAAGAGCCATACTCAAGGGGCCAAAGAGCCGCATGTGGCTCACGAGCCGCAATTTGCCGACCACTGGCCTAGAGGCTTGGTGCTGCCCAGTCCCTGAATCCAACAGGTAAAGAGAGAAAAGACTTTAGTACTAGACATATCTCAGTTTGAGTTCTAACCCAGCCATTTACTAGCTGTGAGACTTTAAATCAAATGTTCTGATCCCCAATATTCTTATGTTTGAAATGAGGATGATAATAATAGCTACATTATTTTTAGTGTTTATGACATGCCAAATTTCATTGTATGATCTGGTCCCTGTTTATATGTCCAATCTCATTTCACACCGTACACTTTCTGCTATAGCTGTGCTGGCCTTCTACACATCATGCTCCCATATACCGCAGTGCCTTTGCACTGCTCTTCTCGCTGCACAGGATACTTTCCCTCTCATTTTCCATTTCCTCCTGCTCATTCATTGGTTAGCAATTAAATATCACCTTCTCCAAAAACCCCTCCCTGATTCTCCAGTTAGATCTAATGCAGTGGTAGGTTTATAGTACACCCTCCTCAGGGCACTTGTCAGTTGTAATTTTACATTTTTGGGTGATGATTTGATTGGTTTTTCCCCTGAGTTGTAAATGCCAAGACAGCACAGGCCGTGTACACCTTGCAAATTATTGTATCCACAGTATCCAGAACAGTAAGGATACAGAGGATATTTAATAATAGCCTGAATAGTGAATGAATGAATGAGAGAGTGAATGAGTGAATGAATGAACAAGTCAGGGCTGAAACTCACTCCCATGATTAAGATTGTGGGCTTGCAGTAGAGGTAAGAAAACTGTGTGTACTAATGTTAGGATTACAGATTTAGAAACATGACTTTTGAGTTTAGGGTGACGACTATTTCATGAACACATGTAATGGGAGATGGAGATCTGGACTGACAGTAACAGCAAAGAGCAATTGTTTGCTGACTGAGGTCTGCTGCATGCTGGGCACTGTGCTGGGACACTCACACATATTATTCCCAGAGGTTCAGAGTGTATATTTGAATCTTGGCTCCATCACTTACAGAAAGTGTTTCTGTGAGCAAACTACTGAAGTGCCAGGTGCCTCCCTTTCTTCATTTGTAAAATAGAATAATAAAAGCACTTACTTCAGACTGTTATTGTGAGGTTTAAATGAACTAACACATACACAGCCCTTACAACGGTATTTGGCATGTAGTAAACAGTAAAAATATCATGACTATTACCATTCTCATTTCAAACAAGAAAACTGGGACTCAGAAAATTTAATTAATTGGTTTAAAGTCCCACAGCTAGTAAATGGCTAGGTTAGAACTCAAACCAAAGTGTATCTAGCTCCAAAGTAGTTCCTTTCTTGACCTGTTGGGTTCAGGGGCTGGGCAGCACCAAGCCTCTAGGCCAATGGTCGGCAAACTCATTAGTCAACAGAGCCAAATATCAACAGTACAACGATTGAAATTTCTTTTGAGAGCCAAATTTTTTTTAACTTAAACTATATAGGTAGGTACATTGTTATTAACTTAATTAGGGTACTCCTAAGCTGGCCTTTGCTAAAAACGTCCTCAATCTGAGGGGTTGACCTCAGCGAACGTACCCCCACTTCTTCTAACGCCACTTCTTCAAAATAGACTCGCCCAGGCCGAAAACCGACTTCTGCGTATGGGCAACGAAGTTTTAATCGCACTGTACGTGCGCTCCCGCATGTGGTATTTTGTGGAAGAGCCACACTCAAGGGGCCAAAGAGCCGCATGTGGCTCGCGAGCCACGGTTTGCCAACCACTGTTCTAGGCTGAAGGTCTTTGGCATTTATAAACAACCTAGAATGGGACAGTTCTGGGGTGAGAGTGAGCAACACACAGCGGTCCAGGTGGGCAGGCATAGTTCTTGCCACAGGTGCCCAAACAGAGCCTACGATTCAGGGACAGGAATAGAGTAGGGACCAAGTGATGAGACCAGGAACCTCCCTCAAAACGTACAGTGGCTGGGACCAGTTTGCAAAGTTAGTGTGGATGACCAAGATGGCTGGTGGCAGCAAGTTGGGCCTTACAGGTTGGGATTATTCCCAAATCCTTGGATGGGTCTGGGCCTGTAGGAGGAAAGACTGTGGAACCAGCTGAGGGAACAAAGAATTCTAGGGCCTGGAGCAGGCCAGTCATCAAAGCAGTGGTGAGCCACATCCTGAGGCCTCAGCCTGTGGGTAGGCGTTTTGGGGCATCAGCAGCAGGAGGAATGTGATCCTGATGCCCACTGTTGAAGCAGGACATGCATTTTCCCATAGAAACAGTTATGCCCGTGTTGGGGTCTACAGTGTAGCATCACAGTACTACCGTGCAGTTCATCCTGGCTCTCCCAGCATAAACCCAATTTCAATAAGCGATTCTTCTGTTTGTGGGAGAACATGTGTACTTGTCAAATCATGGATCCCAATATTGGGTTCAGAAAATATGGCCCCTGTAATTATCTATAGTTGAGCTATATTGTGAATTAAACCAGCTCTTGTGGACTGCAACTGAGATTCTCATTCCTATTTCTAGTTCCTGTGGGAAAATTCATTCTAAGTTCCAAAGAACTTTTGGGACAGAACACATTCATAGGGTGGGCACTGCCTACTCATGGAAAAATCCATTCGCTATTATTAAGTTCAATTATAATGACATGTGCTCTTCCTTGACATATTCCACTTTCTTTTTATCCACAAGAGACAGTATTTTAACAAAAAACAAATGTATTGAAAACTGTGGCCTGACAAGGAATTGGGTCCCCTCAACAACATATGAATTAAAGGAAAGGAGTTGGCCATTTTCTAACTGAAAGCTAGTTGTTCTTAAGAACATAACAAGGTCGCCCTAGCCAGTTTGGCTCTGTAGATAGAGTGTCGACCCACGGACTGAAGGTTCCTGGGTTCCGTTCTGGTAGGTTGCAGGCTCAATCCCGGGCCCTGGTCGGGGTGTGTGTGGGAGGCAACCAATTAATGTGTCTCTTTCACATCGATGTTTCTCTCTCTGTTTCTCCCCCTCCTTTCTACTCTCTCTAAAAAAGGAAAGAAATCAGCAAAAAACAATATAGCCAGGTCAATGGGGGTGATTCTGCCATAATAATGTATGTATCAGTCCACCAGGCCAGCTAGTCCATACAGACTTGAGAAATCTTGTCTGCACTTCAGGGGGACCTCACATGAACTCTGCTCTCGCCTGCCTTCTGCTTGGCTTCTGCCTTCTTTTCTGAGGGAAGCAACTTCCTTTTGATTAAGTGCGACATTCAAGACTTGTTTTGTCTTTGTGAACAGAATTTTCCCCTTTCTCCCTCTCACTCCATCTCACTGTATTACTCATGGCCTTAGTTCCTGCATTTTGCGTCCATTGCAGAATCAAACCAAACCACAGGTAACCAGAACACAAGAACCTATATGGCTTTGAGTTTTAATGTCCCAGATTTGGCTCATTTGTTATATTTAGTTTTTTTTTCCATTAACGAAAAGCTTTGTTTCATTTTTATACAAAAAATATCAGAACAATAATAACAGAATCTGTAAATTTCACTACCCTTTGGAACATCTACCTTCCTCTTCTGCCCGCTCAGCCCTGGCCCATGGCACACATGCTCCCCTGTGGATCTGCTTAGTCACTCGTCTCTCACTCCTGAGGCCTGACAGAGCAACACCTGGCATCAGGCTGTCACCTGGCACACCAAGATGGACCACCCTCTTCCCATGAGAAGTTCCTTCAATGTTAATGAGGGAAATTGAAGAAACTTCCCAGTGGAATGAATGTGCTGCTGTCCATGAAGCAGCCCGTGGCTAGGCATGCTGTTGGCCAGCTCCTGGGAAGTAGAATGCTCCCATCCTGAGCCTGTGAGAACACAGCTTTTGATTGAATATCTGGTTTCTGGCTCTGAGGTACAAGGTCAGTACTCTACTTTCTAACATCGTGGGTCCTAGTTTTCCACCTCACTGCATTAGTTAGTTACATCTTGCAGTTTAGTCACGTACCACATTGGTGGCAATTCTAAAATGACAAAAACATGTAAAATGCTCTGTTTCTGTTCTCTTTCTTGAGAGTCTCTGAGACTTTTCAGTCAAAAATGTACAAACAATGGTGCCTACTATCTTAATGAATTCCAAAGTAAATATTTTCTCTGTTTTATAGGGGGGAAAACATGTTGAGCTGAGAGAGAAAAAGGTCAGCTTAGTTTGGGAAGCACATTTTAAAGATATTTTAGGAACAGAAGTTCTTATAGAAAATTGGGTGTTTTTGCCACATTATTTCCTAGTTTTTGGTTTATTATTTTTTCTACTCCAGATTACTTTTGTTCCTAATTCTTCCACAGAAATTCTTTCTTCTATAGGAATTTCTCTTCTCCAGGGAGAGAAAGGTCAACAAAAGTTGAACAATGTGAGGACCTTGCTTTCCTTTCTACCATGAAGTGGAGCGTGAGGCACAGAAGGCCCGGGACCCACAGCAGAGTGAACGGAGCTTCCGGTCCAGGCGCTCTTTCGCACTCCTGGTTTGGAAGGCAAGACGAAAAATGTTCACTCGTTCTGAGTCCAGCTGAAATTACAGACAATCTTCAAGTTTCTTTGAAGTAAATACTTAACTTTTACAAAGCTGGATAAGTAACGTTGTCATAACTCCCAGCCCCCCTCAATTCCATAAAATAGAAACAATGCCAGCATTATAGCAGCTCTAATCAGCAAACACAGCCAGAAGGTATCAGAATATCAGGCGGCCATTCAGACTAACATCGTATTTTAGCAATTCTTCTTAACTCCTGAGCTCAGTGGAAAGATTTCCCTTTTAGTAACATTTGCTTAATTTTTAATTTTACTTTTGAAAGATTCTAAGTTCCCTACATTTATTCATTTGTGCATTTATTCTTTATTTCAGTCAACAGCTATTTATTAAATACCTTCAATTTGCTAACCAGCGTTCCAGGCACTGGGGATATAACAGTATAAAATAAGCACAGGCCTATGCTTTCAGGGGCTTATGTTTTAGCGGGAGAGTGGAAGTGAACAAAAGGTAAATGATTACTAAAATGCTAGAGAGCAATAAGGGCTCTGCATGGACTTAATACAGGCACTGTGATCAAGAGTGTCCAGGTGGTCAAGAAAGGCCTTTGTGAGGAAAGATACTAAAACTGGGATGTAAATGCCAAGAGGGAACCAGGTATGAAGGTCAGAGGGACACCAGGCTCAGCAGCAGGAATAGCACATTGAGCAACAGTCACTGTGATCGTCCCAGAAAGTGACCAAGGTCCTCAAAAGAGGCAGCGCAGAGGAGGGTCCAGACTCAACAGCCAGGCTCGAGCATTTAAATCGCAGTCTCCTGCCAGGATTCGGGGAACAGGGAGCAAGTTCCCTAACCCTTTGAGGGTTTTGTGGCCCTTTGCTTCCTCGCTGGTAAAATATGAATAATAATAGTTCTTAACTCATAGGGTGGTTGAAAATTCCTTTAAAGGAATTAATATGTTAGAGTAATGCCTGGTACATAGTAACTGCTATAGAAAGAATAGTCATGACTATTAGTATTAAAAGTGCTAAGTGTACACACTCATGTTCATATCTGTATTACTCACAATAGCTTAAAGGTGGAAGCAATCTACATGTCCACTGATGCATGAATGGATAAACAAAATGAGGCCTTTACGTACAATGCAATATTACACAGTCTTAAAGAGGAAGGATCCTGCTTGTTTTCTCACTTTACCGGTATTTTTAATAATCAACCCAATCTCTAATGCTACTTGGTAGGTGAATGTGTTTATTAGAACTTGATGCCAGTTTTGATCTGAGATTACTTTGACTGCACTTGGAATATGTTGCTGTTTTATAACATTAATATGTTTTCATATGTTTGAGAGTGCTGCTGCTGCTGCTGTAAAAAAAATTCTGTGTTGATATTATAATGAGTTTATGTGTTCAGCCCAAACCTGCAGAATGCTATGATTAGACATTAAATATTCTAAAATCCTAAATGGGTTAGCAAATCCTTGATAATAATTGTACTTTTATAGAAAATTTTTTTTTTAACTTTTTCATACTGCATAGAAGTGTAGTTTGTTATTTTTTCTAAAGTTATTATGGAATTTCTCTGTTCATAAGAATATTAAAGAAAAGTTTATCATTTGAAGTTTAAAAAAAAGAAAGGAGAGTCTTGGCATTGTGGTTCAGTTGGTGGGAGCGTCATCCATATACTGAAAGGTCATAGGTTCAACTCCCAGTCAGAGCACACACCTGGGTTACAGGGTCAGTCCCTAGTCAGGGCGCATACAAGAGGCAACCGATGGATGTTTCTTTCTCACATCACTGTTTCTCTCTCTCCTTCTCCCCTTCACTTCCTCTCTCGCTAAAATCAATAAAAACATATCCCCAGGTTAGGATCTAAAAAAGAAGAAGGAGGAGGAGATTCTGACATGTTACAACATAGGTAACCTTACGGACACTATGCTAAGTGAAATAAACCAAAAGACAAATATATGGTTTTACTTAATACAGGGTAGGAGCTGGAGGGAGGAATGAATGGAGAGTAATTGTTTATTGGGTTCAGAGTTGCAGTTTTGCAAGACGAAAATGTTCTGGAGTTGGATGGTGGTGATGGTTGCACAACAATGTGCATGTACTTAACACGCTGAATGGTGCCCTTTAAAATGGTTAAGAGAGTAAATGTAATGTTATGTGTATTTCACCACAAATTTTTTAAAAAATGTTAAGTATAAAGAACGATGTGAGCCCTGGCCAGGTGGCTTAGTTGGTTGGAGCATCGTCCTGTACACCAAAAAGGTTGCCAAGAAATAAACAAAACAAAACAAAACAGCTGCCAGTTCGATTCCCAGTTAGGGCACATATCTAGGTTTTGGGTTTGATCCCAGGTCATGGTGTGTAAGGGAGGCAGCTGATTGATATTTCTCTTTCTCTCTCCCTTTCTAAAAAAATAAATGAAAACATATCCTCCTGTGAGGATTTTTAAAAAGTACAATGTGAGATCAGATCAGCACAGAGACAGAGCAGCAGCTACACAACGGTTATTGGAACACTGAGAGGTCACACATCTCCAAGAGTTTCCGTTCATACCTAGTCTACGTAATTGGCACAGCAGAGATATTCAGTTCACAGCCTGCCTGGTGATTAATGGTGATCCCGAATGCATTCCACCCCCTAGCTTTCCAACATCAACATATACTCTTCCACATGTAAACCTAACAACCACAACATATCTACAAAAACAACAGAGAAATTCCCACTAATGTCTTAGATAAGGTTTACATTATCAAAATACCAATGATCCTCAAATAAATCTTTAAACTTAAGGAAATAAGAATGGGTTCGATGTTGGGCAGGTTCAATTGAAATGCCAAAGAGAAAGTTAATTCTAGAATTCAAGAGATGATCTGGTTTGGACATGTGAGCCGAGGAGGCATTTGTGCAGTAGGTTCAGAGTTGGATGGGATTGCCAAGGATGAAGCCTTGGGCCACACTTAACAGAAGTGGTAAAAGAAAAGGAGCCAACAACAGATACTGAGGAGCAGCTGTCAAAATTAGAAGAACCAGGAGAACACTGATGCTGATGGAGGAGAGTTTCTGGAGCAGCCAAGAGCCCCACAGGCACAGGGCGGTGCGGAGAAAGAAAAGAGCTCTATCTAGTTTGGCAAGCAGATGTTTCAGAACACAGTTTCAACCGAAGCATGGGATGGAAGCCAGAATTCAGGGGACCGAGCTATGCATGAGTGGAAGGTGCAGAAGAGGAGGCAGCAAGCCCATGCAGCCCTGTAATGAAGTTCATCTTTAAAGCCAAGGGGAGAGATATGGCCGCAGCTCCTGTGTATCAGGGTGGCTGATGTTCAGCCCCCACTTGAGCACACACTGTGGACATCAACCTGTCTAGGGTTCAATTTGAAGGTTAATCATCTAAGTGCCTGTTCATACATATGCTTGGTTTTCCATTTATCTTTCTGCAAAGGCTCCAGTGAGTTTACTCAAGCATGAAGATTCTAAAGATGGTTTGAATTCAGAATAGTTCTGCAAATGGGTATTTAAATAGAGACAATGCTTTTGGAAAGGATTTGGGGGCTTTAAAAAATAAATTTGCACCAGTAACTCCAGATGTTTTTGTTTGTTTTTCTAGGGTTAGTTACAAGCCATTTCCTATGATTCCAAGAAAACATCCACTCTATGACAGAGAATAACATTTTTCTCACATACTTGTGTGTTCAATTTTGTAGTTTCTCTAATTCGCTCTTACTTAATATCCTGGATTGGATATGTGCACTGTTTTTATTTTCTATAAAAAATGAGAAAGGGGCATATGAATAGAATTATTAATATAACAAGCACATGTTACAGACATAACTAAGCCAACAAAACCATCAAACACATGCTGTAACCAGCTGCAAAACCTCATCTTTAAAAAGTTTTCCAGCTACTGGAGCACCCAGGGACAGCTTTTATACAGTGCACAAGGAGAAAGTCCCTTTACTCAAAAATTCTTTAAAGTCTTTCAATGCTGAAACGTTTGCCAACATAAAAACGGAGCTTATGGGTTTCCAAAAAAGATAACAAAGTGGACAACAATGCCAAGAACCTCCCTCTAACCAAATGCCATTGCATATGGACCAATGAAAAATGTTAGCAGCAACAATGCCAGCGCTGAATATTAAATCCAACTCAACACAAAGCATGTGCAAACAGGCATGTGCAGTGCGAAGATCACAGGTCAGAGAGGTCCGAATCAAACCGATGTTCACAACTCGGAGTGCCTATTCTCCCTAGTTACATCGTACAGAGCAATGGAGCATATAGGGCAAAGTACTTGATTTCTAAGTCTTAGCCTCTTTATAAATTGTGGATAATCAGACCCACTTCACAGGTTTCTTGTGAGGACCAAATATGGCAATGCAGACAAAGGCTTATTCCAATGTCTTGCACAAAAAAAGATAGTAGCATCATTATTATTTCACTTTAATTATATCCACTAAAGTTCATCATAGCGGGCTGAGCTCCAACTAGCTTCTGTGTCAGTTTTGACAATGTCTGGCTTCCTGCCCTTTGGCCTTGGTCTTGCTGCCTCCATTCCAATGTGTCTAGAATGAGTTTTGGCTCCTATGAGTCTCCTGAGTTGCAGACTTCCTTTCTATAAAGAAATAATACTGCCATGTTCAAGAAGTTTATGACCAAGCTAAAGCATTAGTTTTCTGAGTACCCCTAGATCCCCTGATTATACTAAAGCCCTTCCCTGAACCATAGTGTATTAGTCAGGATTCTCCCGAGAAACAGAACCAAGAGGATGTATAGAGAAAGATAAACATAAAGACAATATACAAAGGAATTGGCTAATGCAGATATGCAGGTGGCCAAGTCCCAAGATCTGCAGGATGAGTCGGCAAACTGGAGACCTGGGAGAGCTGATGGTTTTGTTTAGTCCAAGTCTGCAGTCCTGAGAACCAGGAGAGGCAATGATGCAGTTCTAGTTCAAAGGCTGGCAAGTTTGAAACCCAGAAAGATCCATTGTTTCAGTTTGAGTCCAAAGGCAAGAAAAAGAGTTGACGTTCCAATTCTTAGGCTGTTAGGTAGGAAGAATTCTCTCTTTTTTCTGGGAAAGGGCACCCCTTTTGTTATACTCAGGCCTCCCCACATTAGGAAGAGCAATCTGCTTTACTTTGTCTACCAATTTAAATATTAATTGCATTCAGAAAGCCCTTACAGAGACACCCTGAATTATGTTTGAGCAAATATTTGGGCACCCTGTGGCTTGGTCAAGTTGACCATCACAAGAAGCACATTGTCTAAGGCTCAGGTCTAAGCTAATCAGTAAAATTTAATTGGTTCAAGGTAGACACATGACAAAACACTATCGAATCAGACCAGAGCAGTTAAATGCTATGGACTTCTGGGAAAGGGCATCCGTTCTCTCTCTTCCTTTCAACGGGATGCCTAGAAGTGCTGCAGTTGTTCACTATCCTGTGGGAAGTCAGAGTAAGGAGGGCAGACAGGCCAGAAGAATCCCAGAGGAATGATGCAGCCCTGATCAAGCCATATATAAAGTCTGATTCTCTCAGGACATGTCAGTTACCCAAGCAGATCCATCACCTTTACTGTGTAATTCAATGTGGTTAGGTTATCTATAACTTGCAACATGAAGTCTTACTCCAACATGAGGACCATCTTGTCAGCAATCTGCCCCCAGCCCTTGAGTTCTACAAGCAGTTAGTATTTGGGACACTGTCTAAGCTAAACGGTGTACTGGAGCTGTGATCCTGTCCCATGAATGTCACCTCTGCTTAGTCTTACCATAGACCAATGAATTGCTCACCAGAACTCGCCCCTGCCTGCCCCCCAAATCTCAAGCAGATAGGAATGCTGTCCAGAGTGAACCCACCTTTGAAACATTCCTGAGATTTGTACTGTTAGGCACCTTCTGGGGGTCAGCCTCTCAACCCTGCCCATTCCCAACTTTCTCCCTTTCACAATAGCCAGTACCATTTGGTCATGGATTACAACCAAATGTTAGAAAGAATTATTGAATTGGTAATATGACAGGAATAATAAAACAAATGATTAGAGAATAGTTGTTGGCAAGTATAGTTGTTGAAATAAATATGGTATTAAGTCAAATCAGTGGCTTTTTCTATCCCAAGGTTCTTTTCCTGAGGAAAGATACAAAAGATAGCTAGTGGGAGAGCACAGAGGTTGTTTTCCATGCTGCTAATTTCAAAGGAAATATTAGACTTAACTTCCCAAAATAATGAATTTTTAATTTCATATTTATTACAGAACTGTCAGCTATGAACTTATTTATATAACCTTCCTCAATCTACTTATATTTTTGACCAATACAAAGATTTAGGCTTAATATTGGGTATTTATTTGATATCTTGTTTTTAATTAAGCCAACTAGTTTTGATGCTCTGAAGTTTAATAAATAAATCCTTATTCAACCTAATCATAATACATCTCAATATACAGACTATTTTTATAGCTCAAGAATAGTAAACATGAAGCAAGAGTTAGGGATCTAGGCTTGGTTTCCAAGTGTTTGGACTCTGCTATTTACTCATGAAAGTCATAACGGACTTAAATTCTGACCAGGGATGAGGAAGGTGTAAAGACTTTGAGGTTTGGTCTGGGAAGGGGCAGTGCCTGGGTTGGGGAATCTGTACAACTTGGTGGGGGTGGGGAGACAGAAAGAAGTACAATCAGTTTTATCTGCTTCAGAGTTAGCCCTGAACACCTATCTTCAAGATGGCATGAGAGGCACTAGGTTTGTGAGGTTGGCAGAGGCAGCTTTAGCTGGGATCTTGCAAATGGCAGTCCCAGGCCTCTGCTTGGTTTGTTTGCCCTTCCCAGGCCGCAGTTCAATGACTGGCCAGGTCTAGCTGAGTTTCTAAATCTGACTGTGCAGAGGTCAGTGTTTGTTGGAGTTTGAAGGTTAACTGTGCAGATGGCATTGTCAGCCCAAACATGGAGAAGTGGTCTCCCTGGGACTTCTCACTGGTGAAGCTGAGCCGTGCAGCAGCAGAATGCTGTGTAAAAGAGTGAGGCAGGGACCAGAGAGGGAGAGGGAGGATGAGGGGCTACAACTCATCATTCCGGCCCTGGAAAGAAAGGGCTCATGTGGGTGATGAAAGGGGCCATTGTGACCACAGCCAGGCACCTGCTGTCACCCTCCATGCATGAGGCCCTTCTGCCTTTGAGAAATGTCTCTGCTTTGATGAGCAGTTTAAAGGCAGTTCTGCCCCAGGAGGCCCCAATGGCAGGTCTGTTTGGCAGCTGGCTCATCATGGAAAGAGTCCTGGGCTTGGAACAAGGAGACAAACGTTCAAGTTCTGGGACTCCCAACTCCTGCTGTATGACTTTCTTCACCTGCAAACTTGAGGAAAGAATACTTGTTTCTAAGACTTTTAATGAGGATCCAATGAAACAAAGTTTGTGAAAGATGCACACGTGACATACCTGGACATAATGACATAAACCTACTTAAGTTACCCTTGAGGGGGCAGAAGAGGGGCAAGAGTCACAAATTGATTAACTCAGCTAACTGTTACCTGGGTCCTTTTGTAACATAAAGATATATTATAGGTACCTACCTTTCATGATACATAATAAAAATAACAATAATAGATTACATTTATTTCACATATACTATGTACTCAGTAATATGCAAAATGCCTCATGCGTGCTATCTAATTTAATCCTTATAACAACCTTATGAAGACCATACTAGTTTCAAGTTTACCTGTGACAAATCTAGGCTCAGCTTGCTTAAGTGGTCTGAGACCACCCAGGTTGTAACTGGAAGAGCTGAGATTCAAACCCAAGCCATTTGACCTCGGAGTCCAGGCTTTAGAACTTACAACTATTATGTTTTCAATGAGTTAAGAATAATGGAACCCTCAGCACCATTTAAAGAACTATGTGTGCTTTTCAAACTCTTAGCTTCACCAGGCGTTTTGAGTATAAATTCCATCCTCCTATCACTAATAACTTGTTGAATCTTTAGCTAAGCGTGGCTACACAGGACTGTCTCTCTCCCAGTCAGTCCTGTGAGCATTATATTTTTTTGTCCTGGTTCTGAGTTACCTGCTAATCCTCTTTGTGCCCATGCTGGTTTGAATAGTGGGTTGACTTCTCAGTGTTTTACCGGGGTGAGACTTGCTCAGAGGCCAGACTTTGATTCAGGGTTATAGTTGACGCTATTGCCAGAGCTGCAGTCCTGCCTTCGCGAATCTGTTACCACACGGGATTGTGCAGCGACGGAACCTGTGCACCTGCAGCACCAGCTCAAACTGGTCCTGTCCTGTTTCTAACAAAACCCGGAACCAAAGTCCACCCACTCACGAATAACACTTGTGAACACCACCCACGAGTAACATTCATGAACCCTTAACTGCTCCCCACCCCATAGAGCCGAAGGACCGGGATGTGACCACAAGCTGAACACTGGGACCCTTTCAGAAGCAAAGGACCCAATGTCCATGAAGATCTGATGATAAGCCTCATAAATCTTGCCCCTAATCCTGAATGGGGAAGACAGATTTGATCGTTGCCTCTTGTCTTCTTGATGGCTGACCTTGAAATACAAGCCTCCCCCCACCCATTTTTCCCCCTCAAAAGCCAGCGCCATAGCATTGGCTGTGCACAGGGTGGCAAGCCTTTGCTGGCACCAGGGAGGCTCACAACTCTCCTACCACACTCTGCCTCCCCACGGGCACACCTAATGGGAAGCTGAGCACATGAAAGGGGGGTTTAGAGACCACCTTGGACTAGATGGGCAGCCCCTGGTTCTTGGATTGCCACCTAAAAGACTTATTTCCTGCACAGCTGTCATTGAGTACATTTATGTCCCTTATGCATTATTGAACAACATCCTGACAGATACAGAGTCCTAGAGTTTTACTAAATGATTTATTAACTTTGTAAATTATAAAGTTATATATGTGTGATCATTTACTTAATAGATGTGTAGAAGTTGCAAAAGTAGTACAGAGCGTTCCCGTGCATCCCTTACCAGGTTTCCCCTATTGTTAGCATCTCACATTGCCAACATGCATTTGGCACTACCACGAAACCAGGATTGGTGCGATTTACTAACTGAACTCTAGCATCTGCTTAGATGGAGCCAGCAAAGTACCTTTTCCTTTGTTCCAGGACCCCACCCAGGAGGCCACAATGCATTTAGTTGTCATGTCTCCTTAGTCTCTTCTGGTCTGTGACCGTTTCTCAGGGTTTCCTTGTTTTTTGTTGCCCTTTTAAGGAGTACTGGTGAAGTACGTTATAACATTTCCTTCAATTTGAGTTTGTCTGATATTTTTCTCATAATTAGACTGGGTTTGGGTTTTTGGAAAAAATGCCCCAGAGGTGAAGTGCCTTTCTTGTCACAGGATGTCAGGAGGTACATCATTGGTAATTTTAATCTTCACCACCTGGTTAAGGTGGTGGCTTCCAGCTAGCTCCATTGTGCAGTTACAATTTTTCCCTTTGATTCAATCTTAATGCTTTAGATCTGAATGTAATCTAGTCACTAAATCATAACATGTGGGCTTGATGGAACTTAAGACACAAGCCATTTTAAGTGGATTTTTGTTGCATGTTTGTATGCTGATGAATTGTGAGCTTTAGAGCTTATCCAGTTATCTATGACAGGATGATCGGTTCACAGGGGAAAATGGTAGGGAAGTGGGATGACCTGGTGAGGTTGAAGAATGGGTAGAGTGAAGGTCAGCCAGGGGAAGTGCTGGAAGGGTAGGAGGTCGTGATCGGAGAATGGGATCACTGAACTGGGGGCTCCTGAGGTAGAGCCGGTCTAGGGTGTGGCAAGCTCCAGGTGTGGCCACGGGAGAGCATGAAGGCCACACAGGTAGAAGAGGAGGCCCTTAGAAAGGAGGCAGGCAGCCAACTGGGACATTAAGTTGTTCAAGAAGCCATCCGTTTGAAATTTTCTAGAGTAATGCTGGGACTGTGAGCTGAGGGAGGGAGTGATTAGGACACCTATTTGGGACAGCAACGGAGAGTAGGCAGCTTCATATCCCAATGACATGCCCTAAAGAGCAAGTTTTTGTTTTGATTTGTTTTACAAAAGGCAAAACAGAAGCAAGGGGAATGCTGCTCCCTCTTCCTGACCCAGAGGTGCAGAGGATGTGGGAGAAGGAGCTGTCTCCACTTGAGTGGGCTTCAGGGAAGCTGTGTTCTTGGGTGGCAGCCAGGGTTCAGTTCAGGCGAGGAGATGAAAGGACAGTTAGTGATGGTGTAGGGGAGTGTGTTTTCTGCAACGGGAGCCCTAGGGGGTAGGGCAGAAATGTTTGGGAAGGAGGCAGATGAGGCCCTTAGGCCCAGGGAGAGAAAGCCCAGGTCAGCTTGGGTTCAAGAGGAGAGGATGATGGTTGGCCAGGGGGGCTTATATCTTGGGCATGGATCAAGAATTACAATAATGCACTCATTGATGATTTAGTGACTGACCATTTATTGAGTGTGTTCTCTGTGCCACATGGAAGCTAGGAACTAGAATACAGATATGAATAACACAAAGTCCCTGCCATGTGGAGTGTACCTTTTAGTGGGACAGACACAGGGCCATGGGGAAGTGCGATGAGGAAGAATCAGGCAGGGTAAGAGAACTGATCGAGACAGGGGCTGCCATGTTAGGTGGGGTGGTTGGCAAAGGCCAAACTGAGGGATGGCATTGAGCAGAAAGCTGAAGGGAGCAGGGAGAGCATCGATGGGAGCTTCCTGCAGAGACAATGGCAGCCCCTGCGGTGTGTGGAGGAAGACTTCCCTTGGATGTAATGGATCCCCATACACTGTTTCCACCAGAGACACAAGCCAACATCTGTAAGACCAAGGAAAGTAAGAGCTGAATAGAAGCTATTCGATCACCTGATCCAACGTACTCTATTTTGCAAGTAAGAAAGGTGACCTCCAGAGAGGTGAGGTGACCTGACCAAGGAACGGTGACGTCCAGGAAGGTGGAGCACCTGTGCTCATGGCTCCGTGCCCCATCCTCACTGCCACCTGGAGATCAGCCCATCAGATGGAGAATTCCATGATGATGGATCATCACCTCGATCTCGTGCCTCAAGTTCTGCACGTCCCGCTCGACCCCCTCACTGCCCTGCCCCTCATCCATCCCTCAAAAGATCACAACCTCATCCAGACCCACAACGGTCTGAGCGGTGCTCAGAGCTTTGGGACCACGAGAAGTGTGCGTGGGGCTAAAAGTTTGCACAGCTCTTCACAGAACAGCTGCAGCATTAGGAAGCAACAATGTGCCAGGTTACAGTGAAGCGCTCTGAGATGTAACCGTAAAGAAACAATATAGACTGAGCCACTTTAAAATGGAGCTGGAGCTGCTGTCCCAGAGGAACTGCCTTGCACGTCTCAGGCCTCAAATCTTCAGAAAGTTAGCACTGAGCGAAACAACCTTCCAAATGGGCCTAAAGCAGCATTGTGTCCCCAACAACTGTTTGCAGAGATAACAAGAAAGCAGATATGCTGACAGCTGGACTGATGGCTGCCGAATGAACATTAAAAACATCGTTTAGAATTAGGGTGCTGTGTTAGCTTATCTGCACCAATAGAAATTCCTTCCCTCTATTGATGTAATTATTCCCTTTCCCTTTTTCATAAACACCCCTCTCCTTCACCTCCTACTCAGAACACTATCTGGTGTCTGCCTGAATCAGTGCTTCTGAATAGCTATTCTTTTGAATCTCAAATAACTGCTTGTTGCCTCTCACTTTGAAAGGCCTTGTATTTGTAGATTAACAACCAGACATATTAGCACTTACACGTACAAATAAATGTGCTCTTCAAAATACTCTGGAATCCTTCAAGATGGCAAGAGTTGTGGAAAGTAGGCTTTGGGTCAAAGGCACCTAAGTTAAATCTTGGTTCTAGAACATTCTAGCTAGCTGTGTGACTTTAGGTGAGTTACTTAACCTCTCTAAACCTTAGCTTCTTCAATTATAAAATGGACATAAAATTATATTTACTTTACAAAACTGATGTGAGGACTAAGTGAAATAATAGAAACAAAGGTACCTGTGCTTGGTATATCATAGACTCAGAAATGTTTTCTTTCTTCACCCTTTGGAAAATGCTCTTAGAAAGGGAAACACTAATTTAAGCCACTTAACGGTGCCAAATCATTATCTTCAGAAGGTGAATTGCACCTTTGAAAATGGTCAAAAGCTATTAGGATTCAAGTGTGAGAAAGAAGACAAGCAATCAAGTGGACAATGTAAGGTGCAGCCCTGCATTAATGATTTTCGTACACGGGCCATGGCCGGTCTAAGGAGCTCCAGTCTATGTGAATGGCAGTGATGTTGCTACTGGAGTAACAAACACATGTCTGCCTGAGAGGGGTGGTTTTCAGAAATAATGTGTGTGGGGTTGAAGACATTCTGGGAACTTTGTCTAAAAATAAGTTTTTCTGCCTCGTATGTTAACCAACAACCCTATAGCACCTCTACATAAGTCATAGAGACAAGCTATTAGATAATTCCCCACATAATTAGCTATTCTTTACTAACCTGGCATGGTTTTAGCAAACAAAAATAAGCAATTAATAAATTATTTGAATTTCATAATTATGTAGACATTTTCCACACCTTGGGTTTTAAACCAAGAAAGTTATTAATAATTTTCTTTATGAGAATCTCTACTCAGGCCATTAATTATTACTTTAAATAACATGTAACCTTTATAACATCAGGACTAGTCAAACTTTAGAACTATTTTTTCATCTTGTATACAACAAACACCCTAGGTAGGAAGTTTAAAGCCTTTTTCTTTTGCCTTGATTTCCTCAATTGTGAAATGGAGATATGAGAATTACCTACCTATCATAACATTGATGAGGACTAAATGAGTCCTTATACTATAACAGGTTTAAACTGTGCCAGGAGCACAGCGAGTGAGTTCGTTATTACTCTCATTATTCTAATCTGATACCCACACGATAACAGGTCGTGTGCTGCAGACAGTTCCCTACACTGGAATCCTTCATTCCCCTTATGTTTAAAATATGTCATCCAAAGTTAGCTCTCTGGGTTTTGTTTTACGGTCATCAAAAATTCACTTTTTGTAGCACCATAATTATGCGAAGAGAAGTAAATGTAAAGACATGACCGGCCAGTGTGGCATCAGGCAGGGAGGCCCCAAGTGGTGAGGGGAGTTTATCTTGGTTCGGTCATGTGAGGCACTCCTGTGGCTGTGCTGGCAGCAGCTGGCCAAGTTAGAGTTTGACCTTGAACATTCCTTCCTGCCTCGGCTGGCCAAGTTAGAGTTTGACCTTGAACATTCCTTTCTGCCTCGTGCAGGCCTTTGCCACAGTGATCATGGGATGAAGAGAAAACATGGAGGGGGCCTGGGGTAGCAGGCCTCAGTATGACTTCCTCTCCTTAGTCCTCCCGGACCCCAAGCCTCAGTATGACTTCCTCTCCTTAGTCCTCCCGGACCCCGAGGGGCAACTGGGCTGGGAACCTCCTCTCCCACCCCAGACAAGTCTTGGTTTAGGGTCACAGCTCTCAGAGAAGAGGAAAGAAAGCAGTGACACACATGGAGTAGTCACGGCACCTGGAGAACACTGGCTTCACTCATACCCCGTCGCGAGTGAGGGAGAAAACTCAGGACTTCCTCAAGAGGACCTGAGTGGCAGTGGGTGGCAAGATGCCAAAGGCTGAGGATGCACCAAAGGAAGACGTTCCGTTTCCCCTTCCCTGTCTGTCCAAGTCAAGGATTCTGGAAGCCGGAGTAGATAAGGAAGGCCACTCACCTTTTATCTCAGAACAATCTGAGGAACCAAATTGGTCCTGTGATCCGATCAGTTTGGATGTCCTGCCAGACACACAGAGCAACTTGTTTATTCTGGTCTTACTCCTCTCTCAGACTAAAGCCACCAAAAGACACAGAAATGGGTAACAGTCCTTTAAGTACTGAGTAGGCACAGTTCAGAAGATGAGTCTCCATTCCCGCAAGATATACACCTGCATACATATCTTCTTATGTGCTGGGCACTGGACTGGACGCTGAGAGTACAACAAACAACCTGACAACACCTCCAGCTGCACAGACTGAAACTGTAGAGGGGAGATGGAGTTACACAAAGATTAGAGTGACAGAGTGATTAGATGTAGGACAGAAGAACAGAGTGCCGTGGGAGTGTGTAGGAGGAGGATTTAATTCATCATGTATTTTATATGGAAAAGGAATAATGAATCTATTATATTACTTCTTTAAAAGTCCAAATGCAGACCTATTTGGTTACCATAGGTGTAGGCTTTGCTGGCCTGCCCCTTTCCAGACTCCCAAAGCATCTCTAACTAGTTCCTACGGCCCTTTCAAGTGGGCGTGTAATAGACACTGCATTGAAGCAGTTCTGGGCACTTCTATTCCTTTATCACTTCTAGTTTTAACTTTATTTATTTGGTAAAAAAAACTGGCTGAGGTCTTTTATTCAACTATTTCAACGTCCATGAAATGTCAAGTAGCTCCCTCCATCCCATCTCCCCACCACACCCACCTGGAATGCCTTAGAGGCTCTCCCAAAGAGAGGTGCTGGTTCCTTACAGCAGTACAACCTGTTAACATGCTCCCTAAATTGTTCATACCACTAAAGTCAATATGTGATACCCTTATATCTCCTTTCACCCCAAATACCCAGAAAACCACTTTTCATAATAAGATGTGACATTATCAATGTCATTTATCTAATGTATCACAATCACTTTATTCTGAATCCATGAGAGTAGACTGAGCTACTCAGCCAACTGAAATGAATGTCTACAGCTTCTACCTGACTTAGAATTAGAACATCCAGGGATATTTAGAGTTGGAAACTAATTTTGAGATTATTGACTTCATCTTTATTATTTGACAAAAGAGAAAATGGAAGCTCAAAGAAGTTGGGTCACTTAGAGTCACCTGGCTGGTGAGGACTAGTAGTACCTGAGGACTGGTGTGCCCAGCACAGTGCCTGGTATATGGCACCATGCAGAACCATGCAATACATATACTTTAAATGGATGAGTGATGATTGTTGAGGTGTGTGAGGCACTGTCTAGGACCTTTGCATGCATTAACTCATTTCTCACAACAAGCCAATGAGGTAAGTACTGTTAGTATCCTTATTGTCCTGTAGTTTTCCGAGTACAGGCCTTTTGCCTCTTTGGTTAAGTTTATTCCTAAGTATCTTAACTTTTTTGTTGCAATGGTAAATGGGATTGTTTGTTTAGTTTCTCTTTCTGAGAATTCATTTTCGGTGTATAAAAAAGCCATCGATTTTTGGGTGCTGATTTTGTATCCTGCTACATTGTGAATTCATTTATTAAATCTAGTAGTTTTTTTGGTGGAGTCTTTAGGGTTTTCTATGTACAATATCATGTCATCTGTGAATAATGACAGTTTACTTCCTTCTTTATGATTTGGATGCCTTTTATTTCTTCTTCTTGTCTGATCGCTGTGGATAGGACTTCCAGTACTATGTCGAACAAGAGTGGTGAAAGCAGACATCCCTGTCTTGTTCCTGTTCTTAGGGGAAATGCTTTTAGTTTTGCCCATTGAGTATGCTGTTGGCTGTTGGCTTGTCATATATGGCCTTTATAATGTTGAGATATGCTCCCTCTATTCCCACTTTGCTGAAAGTTTTTATCAAAAATGGGTGTTGGATTTTGTTGAATGCTTTTTCTGTGTCTATTGATATGATCATGTAATTTTTGTCTTTCAATTTGTTTATGTGATGTATTACGTTTATTGATTTGCAAATATTGTACCAGCCTTGCATCCCTGGAATAAATCCCACTTGGTCATGGTGTATGATCTTTTTAACACATTGCTGGACCCGATTTGCTAATATTTTGTTGAGGATTATGGCATCTATGTTCATCAGGTATTAGTATCTTTAATTCTCTGAGTTAAGAAATTTGTTTAAGCCCTGACCGGTTTGGCTCAGTGGATAGAGCATTGGCCTGTGGACTGAAAGGTCCCGGGTTTGATTCCAATCAAGGGCATGTACCTTGGTTGCGGGCACATCCCCAGTGGGAGGTGTGCAGGAAGCAGCTGATCGATGTTTCTCTCTCATTGATGTTTCTAACTGCCTATCCCTCTCCCTTCCTCTCTGTAAAAAATCAATAAAATATATTTTAAAAAAGAAGAATAAATAAATTTGCTTAAGATAACACAGGCACAAAAAGACAAAGACAAGATTTGAACCCCGGCCTTTTGACTGAGTCTGTAATATATATTTATTTTTATTCTTGTATGTGCCCTGACTGGGGATTGAATTTGCAACTATGGATTGTGGGGAGATGTTCTAATCAACTGAGCTACTCGGTCTGGGCTAAGTCAGTGATCTTAAACATTGTGCTATGTGGATGATGAAGATATAGATACATAACAGCATGTATAACCCTGAGGGAAGAGGAGAGGATTGGGGAACTAGTTTAAGAACAAAAATAAAATAGACAAATGTATAGTATTACCACAAACATATATGCTTTATACTAAATACACATAAACCACAGTTTGATACCCCTTCAGACTGCTAGAGAAGGTGGGTTTGCTGATTCGAACCTTAGAGACTATGCAAAATAAGATAGGGCATGACATGTGCTTGCTTGGCATATAGTTTTCAATTGTAGCAACTGGAATTATGCTGTTCATAAAAAAATTTAATTATACACATAAAATCACAGTTATAATAACTACCTTCTGAAAGTTAGCTAGCTAAATCTACTTATTTTTTAAGTGCCAAAGAGCACAGTTTCACAAGAAGTTAGTGCCATTGTTGCATGATTTGTCAGTATTATGATTCTTACGCTATCACACTAACTTGGAGAGTAACCTCTGGGCGTGCAGATATTTCTAATGTCTCGCCATGGACACTTCCAATAGTAGGCTTGGTGGACATTCCTTGGAACCCTCCTATTTAAAGACTCACTTGCATAGAGCTAATTTTGCTAAACTTGTTATTTGTCTCTCCACGATTACTGCAAATGGATTTGAAGTTCTCTTTAAATCCCCATTGAACAACTTTTCCTCCTTTCCTGGCTAAAGGAGCCAGTGGAGAGGGGTGACTGGAAGACTGGGCTCCCCCACATTGGAAGTGCATATGAGGGATCTGTCCTGCTGTCCTTGAAGTGATGACGTCTCTCTGTGGGCTTCTTTTCATCCTCTTCCACATCTCCCCTCTCCTCTGCAAGACACCCCCCCCCTTCACACCCCACCCCACCGCATGGGGCCCCTATTATGCAGATCTCTGCTGGAGCCTCCATTCCGGACACAGAGGGTAAGCCTTTGACTCTTAGGCTTAAAGCTGTCTACATCTTAGCATATAAATAATTCACAGCGGCACTTCCTTTATGATTCATTTATGTTTGAAAAATCCTTGTTAATGCCTATTCCATGGCACACATAATAATCCACTCTTGAAAATGTTACAGTTCCCAGTCAGGTTTCAAACAGTCATCACTAAAACGAAGGGACTGTTTTGATGTCTCTTAAAATTCTTGCCTGAGTCTCGATGGCAGAATGGCCAGCCCTTAAATATTATAAACATGAAACCAAAGCATCGTCTGCCTCACATCAGCAGAGCTAAGGAGCGCCCAGTGGTGACAAAGCCAGCAGGGGCAGTCACAACAGGAAGGAGCCCAGGGATCTCAGAAACATAAGCCCCTCAGGTGCTCCCTCCCAGGACAACTAGTGGCTGTAGAGAGAAGTGCTGTCCTGAACTCACCACCCCCACAGCAGGACTCAGCTAGAAGGGTGCTCAGTATCAAGCTAGTTGACCCTCCTCATTTCAGGGTAAGAAAGCTGAGGTCCAGGGTTAGAATGGCTTGGCCAGTTTCAAATCTCTAATAGGTGGTATTAGTGCTTATTCCCCACAGATCATTTCTATCTGAATATTAATAAGCAGGAACTCCAGGCGAATCACCCATGCAATGGTTAAGTGGTTCAGAGGTAGTTGCAGTGGCTTATGGTTCACTGGGTATTTACATATAAATGCAGTGATTTTCCAAATTCTACCATTTATCCTTCATCTATTGCAGCAATGCTTTATGAAAAGAAAAAAAGAATTAAAACTCACATCCTAGGCAGAAAGATAAAGAGGTCAAAACAGACTTAGAGGAAACGTATCAGGAAGTGTCCTAGCTCTGAAACTCTATGCAAATGTAATTCACACAAGAAACAAAATATTCTTGTTCCTCAAACACCACGTGTTCTGTATCGCAAATAAAAACATCACAGAGGTAAATAACTATGTGATGCAGGTATGAATAGGTCCCATAAACTTAAAACAGCTTGGTAAATGAGACTTTCTATTTTTAGCCTTAAGAGCAACAGAGGAGAGAAAAAAAATTCAAAAGGATTAGTAACCAGAGCTATTATACAAGGTAGAGGAGAAAAAATCAGAAGCCAAGGTTCCTAGTCCCAAAATATCCCTACAGGAAGCTCAGTGAAATAATTTTCCATGGAAAACAGGAGACACATCTTATAAATAATAAGCTGGGCGGGGCTGTGATTGGGACAAGGAACCTACAGAGGAAGGAGGGAAATGCTGGGGGAGCGCCCTGTGCTGCTGGCCTGCCCGGGCCTTGGGAAACTTGTGGGGTCCAAGGCCAAGACACTAAATATTTATATTCTTCTTATAAAATGTGTCTTTTATTGAGGAATTGAGTCAGTCTACTGTGTCCGAAGAGTTCCTTAAAGTAAGATCCTCTTTTACTCTCTATCTTTCCTTGTCAAACTGTCATTTGGAAATAGAGGAGTCAGGCAGAGATGCTGTGGTGGAGATTTCTAGCAACCTGCCTGGGACACTTATTTCTCATATAATGGATTAAAAATAAAAGCAAACACAAAGCAGCAACAACAAATATTATATATATTTTTAAATCAGGTCTCAGGTCTATATACCTGAATGTAAGTGCTGCCCCATCCTAAATTTAAATATAAGCTCATGAGTGGTGGGCACACAATGCAATATACAGATCATGTATCATAGAAATATACAGCTGAAACCTATATGACCCTATGAATCAATGTCATCCCAATAAATTTAATTAAAATCATTTTAATATCAAAAAATATATAAGATCAATTGTTAGTGATAACCAAGAAACAAAAACCTTAAGATTAAACTGTGGCAAGACCCCAAGATCCTTCAGAATCATACTTCACCCTCCCATTCTTCCATGTGTGAATGCATTAAGAACAGAGAGAGCCTTGAGGAACCCTGAATGCCCAAAATGAATGAATCAGTGTGAAAAAGGCCAAGCTATGCCCACAGCCCTACTAACTCCCCAACAATTAGGAAGAGTCAATTCATACACGAGAGAGGAGACAACCAATGAAGAGTACATGTAAAATGGAAAAGCTAGAGACAGGACATCTGAACCTGGGCAGGAGGTAGGTGAGAGCTGCAGCGGGTGGGCTGAAAGGTCTGTGGGAAGATCAGGTGAGCCCCTGGGACCCCCCTGCTGCCGCCTTGTATGTCCCCGTCTCATCCCTCACCAGCAGTCCTCCTGATCCTGGTGAACCCAACATCCTCAGGCTCTCTCACCCATGAATTTGATAGTGCTGCCCCTCTGCCTCTCACCCCTACCCACTTCACCCACCTGCCCTTGAAATCACTCACTTCTCTTAAGATTCACCTCAGATAAAGAAACCCCAACAAAACAAGTAAACCATAAGGGAAGAGAACAAGAGGAGGAAGGAACAGAAGAGAACTATAAAAACAATTAAAAATAACAACAACAACAAAACAATTGACAAAATGGCAATAAGTGCATATATATCACTAATTATTTTAAATGTAAATGAATTAAATGCTCCAGTAAAAAGACATAGGGTGGCTGAATAGATTTAAAAACATGATTTATATACATGCTGCTTATAAAAGATTCACTTGAAATCAAAAGACATACAGTCTAAAAGTGAAATTATGGAAAAAAGTATTCCATGCAAATAGAAACAAAAAGAAAGTTGGGGTAGCAATACTCATATCAGACAAAATAGACTTAAAAAAAAAAAGTAAAAAAAAAAAAGGACATTATGTAATTATTAAAGGGTCACTCCAAGAAAAGGATATAATAATCATAAATATCTATACACTCAATATAGGAGCATCTAATTATATAAAGCAAATATTAATGGACATAAAGGCATATTTTAACTGTAATAAAATAATAGCAAGAGATTTTAATACCCCACTCACATCAAGAATAGATCATCCAGACAGAAAATTAGTAAGGAAATAATGGCTTTAAATGTCACATTAAACCAGATTTACTGAACAGACATTTATAGATCATTTCATCCAAAAATATGCAGAGTACACATTCTTTTTATGTGCACATGGAATATTCTCTAGATAGATCACATATTATTTTACAAATCAACCCTGAATAAATTCAAGAGCAGTGAAATCATATCAAGCATCTTTTCCTACTATATGGCATGAAACCAGCAATCAACTACAGAAAGAAAACTGGAAAAAACACATATACATGAAGTCTAAATAACCAATGTTTCAAAGAGAAAATAAAAACCATCTTCAGACAAATGAAAATGAAAACACAACTTTCAAAATTTATTAGGTGCAGCAAAAGCAGTTCTAAGAGAAAACCTACCTCAACAAATAATAAAAAAAACTAAACAATCTAACTCTACACCTAATGAAACTAGAAAAAGAAGGAAAAAACAAAACCCAAAGTTAACAGAAAGAACATAATTAAGATCAGAGTGGAAATAAACAAAATAGAAATTTAAAAAATAATAGAAAAGGTCAATGAAACTAAGAGCTGGTTCTTTGAAATTAATAAAATTGACAAACATTTAGCCAAACCTATCAAGAAAAAAAAGAGAACCCAAATAAATAAAATCATAAATGAAAGAGAAGTTATAATCCACCCACAGAAATACAAAGATTCATTAAAAAATACTATGGACAATTATATGCCAACAATTTTGACAATCTAGAAGAAATGAATAAATTCCTAGAAATATATAGCCTTCCATGACTGAACCAGGAAGGAACAGAAAAACTAAGCAGATTGATAAGTAGCAATGAAATTGAAGCAATAATAAAAAAATTTCCAACAAACAAAAGTCCAGGACCGGATGGCTTCATGGGTGAATTCTAACAAACATTTAAAGAAGAATTAGTACCTATCCTTCTTAAACTATTTCAAAAAATTAGAAGGAACACTTCCAAACTCATTTTACAAGACCAGCATTACCCTGATACCAAAACCAGACAAAGATATTACAACAAAAGAAAATTACAGGCCAATATCCTTGATGAATATAGATGCAAAAATTTTCAACAAAATATTAGCAAACCAGATTCCACAATACATTAAAAGATAACACACTATGATCAAGTGGGTTTTATTCAGGAATGCAAGGATGACTCAACATCTGCAAGTAATCAATGTGATACATCACATTAACAAAATCTATCTAATAACAGGATAGTATGCAAATTAGTCAGGATGCCATCACGTAATGACCGATTGGCAGGCTGTGTCCCTGCCCCCTACTCAGGCAGCTGCAAGGCCTGGGGTAGGAAGCTAGGATATGATAGGAGGGGATAAGAAAGGAGAGGGAGAGGAAGGCAGGCCTGCATGCAGACAGGCCGAGAGGAGAAACAGAAATACAGAAAGGGAACAAGAAAAAGATGCAGGAATGGCAAAGGGAAGGAAATGCAGGGCTGCACGTGGGAGCAGGTGACGACCGAGGGGGAGGGGGGCGGGGTGAAGCAGCTGCCCCAGGTGGGGCGCAGGCAGCGCTGAGGGGGAGCCCCACTCAGACGCGGAAGGAGGGCGGTGGCCCCCGACGCAGGCCATTGGGATGGAGGGGTGGACGGTCTGAGGCCTTCCAGGTGGAGGCGCTCCTGCTTCGCAGCAGCAGTGCCCGGGCCACATGGGCCTTGGCCACCCTCGCTGGGCCAGGCGCCCCGCGCTGGGAGGGGAGGTGCAGCTTAGCTGGGGCAGAGTCGGACACTAAGGAGGGTACAACTTTCATCCCCAAGGGCTGGACCCCAAGGACACTGGCCAGGTTTAGGTTGGTGGCACGTTAAGTGTACTTTGTTGACTAGAAGTTGGGGCATCCCAGGCAGGGAATGGAGGAGGATGGTGGCAGGAAGGCTGGGGAAGGGGGGTGGCAAAGGCCTGGCCAGGGCTGGGCCCTGGGCTGGGGGTTAATGCCCCCCAAATGGAAGCTTTAATATCAAAGTGAGCTCAGGTGGGGCTGGAAGCAGGAAAGGAAAGGGGAAGGTTTAAAAGAGAAACCAATGAACATGGTGGGGGCGGGAGTGGGTGGGTAATAATAGGGAAGGAGGAAGGGGGCAGGATTCAGGCTCACAGGGGAAAGGCGAATGGGGGGGGGAGGGAGGGAGGAGTAAGAGACAGACAAGGGGAATGAAGGGGGAGAAGGAAGGAGGGAGGGAGGGAGAGGGGCTGTGAGAGGTTCAAAGGGAGGGAGAGAAAGAAAGCAGGAAAGAGAAGGATACTAAACGGGTGAGGCCAGGAAAACAGTTAAATAAAAAGAAGAAACAGACTGTGAGAGTGAGGGGAGTTTAAAAGGAGGAGTTAGTAAGAAAATTAAGTACAGGGTGATTTTTTTTTAAATGTAGTCGGACATCCCCTGAGGGACCCCGGACTGTGAAAGGGCACAGGCTTGGCTGGGCACCCCCCACCCCCGCTGTGCACGAATTTTGTGCACCGGGCCTCTAGTAAAGAATAAAAATAATCTCAATAGATAAAGAAAAAGCATTTGATAAAATTCAACATACTTTTATGATAAAAACTCTCAACAAAGTGGGTATAGAAGGAACATACCTCAACATTATAAAGGTTTTTTATGACAAAGCTGTTACTAATACCATAATAAGCTTTTCCTCTAAGATCAGGAACAAGACAAGGTTGCCCACGATCACCATTTTATTCAACATAGTATTGGAAGTCCTAGTCCAAATCATAAAGAAAGGAGTACAATTCTCATTATTTTCTATAGAAAATACAGAAAATCCTAAAGACTCCACCAAAAAAACTATTAAATGAATAAATAAATGAATTTACTAAAGTTGCAGGATACAAAATCAATATACAGAAATCAGTTGTATTTCTATATACCAATAATTGATGATCAGAAGGAGAAATTATGAAAACAATCATATTTACAAGTGCATCAAAAAGCATAAGATACTTAGGAATACATTTAACCAAAGAGGTGAAAGAACTGTACTCTGAAAACTTAAGACATTAAAGAAATTAAGTAGAATACAAATAAATGAAAAGATATACCTTGTCCATTCATTGAAAGTATTACTATTTTTTAAATGTCCTTACTACCTTACTATTTGTAAAGCAATACACAGATCCAATGAAATCCCTATTAAAATACCAATGGTATTCTTCTCAGAACTAGGAAAACTAATCCTAAAATTTATGTGGAACCACAAAATACCTTGAATAACAAAAAAAAAAAAATTGAGAAAGAACAAAGAAGGATATATCACACTCCCCAGTTTCAAACTATACTACAAAACTACAATAATCAAAACAGAATTATACTGGCATAAAAACAGATATATAGATCAGGGAAATAGAGAGCCCAGAAATAAATCCTCACTTACATGATCAATTAATCTATGACAAAAGAGTCATGCATATACAATGGGGTAGAGACAGTCTCTTCTATAAGTGGTGTTGGGAAAACTGGACAGATACATGCAAAAAAATGGAATTGGACCATTTTGTTACACCATATACAAAAATAAACTCAAAATAGATTAAAGACTGAAACCATAAACATAAGATCCGAAACCATAAAACTCCTAGAAGAAAGCATAGGCAGTAAATTCTTTGACATTTGTCTTAGCAATATCTTTTTGGATATGTTTCTTCAGGCAAGTGCAACAAAAGCAAAAATAAACAAATGGAACTACATTAAACCAAAAGATTTTGCACAGTGAAGGAAACCATCAATAAAATGAAAAGACAACCTTCTGAATGGATGAAGATATTCGCCAGTGAGTCATCTGATAAGGAGTTAATATCTAAAATATATAAGGAACTCTTATAACTTAACACCAAAAATTTTTAAAAAGTAAAATCCAATTAAAAAGTGGGCAGAGGACCTGAATACATATTTCTCCAAAGAGGACATACAGATGGCCAACAGACACATGAAAAAATGCTCACCATCACTAATCATCAGGGAAATGCAAGTTAAAAGCACAATGAGGTCACACCTGTCAGAATGGTCATTATCAAAAAATCAACAAATAATAAATACTGGCAAGAATGTAGACTGTTGTACACTGTTGGTGGGAGTGTAAATTGGTGCAACCACTATGGAAAACAGTATGGAGATTCCTCAAAAAATTAAAGATAGAGCTGCCATGCAACCCAGCAATTCCACTTCTGGGTTTTTATCTGAAGAAAACAAAAATGTTAACTTACAAAGCTATATGCACCTTATATTCATCTTGCAGCATTATTTACAATAGTTAAGACATTGAAGTGACTTAGGTGTCCATCGATAGATGAATGGATAAAGAAGATGTGGTATATATGTACAATGGAATATACTCAGCAATAAAAAGAATGAAATCTTGCTATTTGTGACAACATGGATCAACCCAGAGGTATTATGCTAAGTGTAGTAAGTCAGACAGAGAAACACAAACAATGTATGATTTCACTTATATGTGGAATCTAAAAAAACAAAACTAATAAAAAAACAAAACAGAAACAGACCCACAGATATAGAGAACAAGCTGGTGAGAGGACTGGGAGATGGGGAAAAATTAATCTCAGATAATCTCCTCTGTGGAGTCTCTTCCTAGCCTCCCCTTGCCTCTAAACCACCCTGACAGGGACCATTCTCCCCTCTGGGCTCTACTGTTCTTCACCAGTGAACAGAGTATTTGTTTATCTGCTTCTCTCTACTGACCATCCCTCTGGGGTTAACCTCCCCCCACCTCCCTGGTTCTGCATGTGTGAATCTAAGTGCCTTCCCAGAGTTCCATACCTGGGCATCCTCCAAGAGGCCCTGAGCAGGAGGCCTGTGAACCTGAGGCAACCCTATCAGTTGCACCTGGTAAAGCTGGTCACCACCTGCACAGGTAAGTAGCCTGTGGCTGGGACAGGGTGCAAACTGGAGTGCAGGGTGTTGGGGAAGTGTGACAGGTGCCAGCATGGCCACTGGGCAGAGCTGGGGAAGGGGGTGGGCAGGAACAGCAAGAAGGGACAATGTCTGGCTTCTGAGGGGAGTTTTATCTTCACCCCCAGGCATAAGGTCGTTCACCTGAAATATCAAGACAAAGACCAGCAATCCTGGTAACTGCAGGCACCAGCTGTCCGCCATGATTGAGTCAAGTTCTGCAGCTTACATCCTTAAGGCAGATCAGTAGGCCCTGCAACAAGGTGCGTGCAGTGTGGAGAGAGAGGAAAGGGGGCTAGAGCCTCTGAGAAAGCTAAGGAGGTTAGCACAAAAGTGTTTGCTTAGAGGTCTCGTACTCTATCCCTCTCATGTATGTTAAGGAAATCCACAGAGGAGGCCTTCCCAAGGCTACCCGACTAGTAAGTGGCAGATCTGGGTCTGGAACACAGTTAACTCACAGCACACTCACCTGTAAGAACATGATGGGAACAAACCCTCAAGCAACACAACTTAGATGTTTTAATACAAAAATACAAGAAACACATTTCTGAGAAGTGGGAGGCCCCCTGGGACATTACAGCAGCACCAATCCAGGAGGCTTCCCCCTGGATTTTGTACCTGAGTGCTGTACAAACGACTACACTTGCCAGGCATGGGCAGCACATGGATGGTTGCCCCCGGAGCCCTGCCAATGCAGGCGCAGCCCAGCACCCTGCAGCCCAGATCAACATTATGCAGAATCCTTCACCCGGAGCTGGACAAAGGCAAGGTTTATGCAACCTTAGGAAAGTACATTACCATCCTCGCATTTGAAATTCTGGCTGAGACACAGCACAGAAAGTTACGTCATGTCTTGTGGACTCTTGCCCAAGGCTGAGACCAGGCACGGCCCTCTGTGGCCCAGGTGCCGCTCTGGCTTGACACCATCCTGAACGCCCCTTCCTCCTTTCCTAGGAGTTACCCCAGTGATGGTACACGGTCAGGGTCAGTCTTGGATCCAATAAAACATAAAGCACCTCAACTATTCTGCATGTGTTTGTTGTTGATGGTGGCTTATTTACTTACTTACTTGCTTACTTATTTTTCACATTCTCCTCTTATAATAGGAATGTTTGGTTTCTTGGGAGGACTGGTCGAGCAGGTAAATTTAGCTCTAGGTAACTGACCAGTCCACATGATCAGATTTCAAGGAAATGGAGAACATGGAAGATTTTATTCTTCTGTTACCAACGAAGATCAACTTTACATCTGTTTTCTAATATTTACTATATATAAGTAACCTTACAACAATTTCTTATAAATTCACAGTTAATATCAATCTATGACTGATATTATGGTTCAGAAAGAGTCTCAAAGTGTCTGCAAACGAAAATAATTAGATTTACATCTTCTTGGCTTGTAAAGGCCTCTGCAAGTGACTAGGTTGTCTCCACGGAAAAGGGGCCTTTTTAGGTACTTTCTCCAGAATTTCTACACCTGGGGTGCAAAGGCCCCCATGACACAAAGCACCCACTCTTCTTTTAACTGCATATCAGTTTTGTGTCTTTAATATTCTGAAGTGAGCATGATAGCAGATGTATGTAGGAAATCTATACTGCCTAAATTGCACTACAGTAATATTACATTTTAAAAACTTACCATGGTCATTTATACCACCTTAGGTATTATTATTATTATTATTATTATTATTATTATTACTACTGATGCTACTATTGTAATTTTACAGAGAAGGAAAATAAATAACCAGAGAAGCAATGCATTTGCTTTTAGGCCCTCCTCTTGTCCAGGGTTAGATTTCAGACATCTCTTAACCCAAAGACTGATTTTTAAGTGGCCAAAGATTTAATAGTCCTTGTGTCTATTTCATTATTATCAGCTCCTACCTTAATTCATTTCCTTTTCTTAGGTTCTTTTGGTTTATTTTGTTATTTTTTTCTTCCAGTGTCTTAAGATGAATTCTAACCTGTATTTTAAAATTTCCTTCTATAATAAAGAAGGTTTTAAGGCTATTTCTTCTAAATACACCTTTTCATGGATCCCATAGGTTTGGCATAAGCATTCTAATTTTAATGCTGGCTAGATAACTGTAATTTCACCCTCAACTCCCTTTTTGTTTTAAGATATTTGTGAGCATACACCCAAATTCCCAAGTATTTATGATTGGGTCTTTATACAATTAATCTAATTTTACTGGATGTCAACTAGAGACTGATAGCTCTAAAATTTCTACTTTCTTGAACTATTTGAAATGTCCTTCATCATCAGGTACCAAATTTAATTTTATAAATTTTAAAAGACAAACAACATAAGAAAAAACTAAATATTCTCTATTTGTAGGATGCAATATTTTTTTTCCTTTTTATTGAATCCATTGGGGTGACACTGGTTAACAAACTTATACAGGTTTCAGGTGCACAATTCGACAAGACATCATCTGTACACTGTGCTGTGTGTTCACCACCTCAAATCAAGTCTCCATCCATCAGCATTTATTCCCCCTTCACCCTCCTCTACCTCCCTCCCTCTATCCTCCCTCCCCCTGGCAATCACCGCACTGATGTCCATATCCATGAGTTCTTTCTCTCTTGTTTTTTTTCTTTTTAGCTTAATCCTTCCACCCCTTTGGATGCAAATTTCATATGTACTATTACATGATATTATGGATGTGTGAAGAACCTATTTATCTGTGATTATTTAAAGTTTATTAGATCTGCTTAATTGTGAAAATAAGAATATTCAAAATTACTCATTGTATTTGTGCTTTATAAAATGCTGTTTATATTACTAGCAGCTTTTGCTTTACATGTTTAGGTCCATGTTGTTTCGTGTCTACAGGTATCATACTTGGCGTATGCAGGGTATCTTATTTTATCTAAACAATATCAAGTAATGTTAACAACACAACAGATGTGATAGTCTCTTGAGATATCCACCCAGCCTTGGAGGGGGAATGCCAACGTGAAAAAGAAAGGCAACACCAAGCGTTGGTGAGGAGAAACAGGCACTCCCCGCTGTATTGGGGGTGTGAATCGGCACAACTATTTTGAAAAACTGATAGGATTTACTAAAGCTGATCAATACACACACCCTCAAGTCAGCAGCACATTGTGAATAAAGCTGCTATGACCACTCTTGTAGGGGTCTTGTAGTAAATATATGTGTATACACATGTATGAGAAGAATGCTCATAACAGCTTTATTCATAATGTCCTCAAACTGAAAGCCCACATTTCTGTCAATGATATAATTAATAAATTTTAAAATTATACAACAGAAAGACACAAGAATGAACAAAGTACAGCTCACCACGCATAATAGATGAATCTTGCAAGTGTTATGCTGAATGAAAGAAAAGAGTACGCACTAGAAAACTCCATATATACAAAATTCCAAAGTAGGGAAAACAAATCTATGGTGGCAGAAGTCTGAATAGTGGATGGATCCCTTCCGAGGGTGGAGTCGTGACTAGGAGGGGACAGGAAGGGGCTGCTTCTTCATCTAAATGCTGGTACATGAGTGTGTTCACTCTGTGATGATCCCATGAGCACCTGCCGCACACTCATGACTGTGTAATGTGTGTGTGTGATATACTCCAGCAAACACCTGTACAGATATAACACAGAGCTCTCCACGGGATTTCATGTGGCACAGGAAGTGCAACACTTTCTCCTTTTTACAAGGTAGAATTCAAACTTCAAGGGAAAGTGTGTCAGGCACTGTGCTAATTTCTTCTCAGAAATCACTTTGTTAAATTGTCAGCACTGCCCATTGAGGTGAGTATTATGATCCCATTTTACAGACTAGCAAAATGAGGCCCTGAATGGAAGCACTTTGTCCAGGACCACACATCTGCTAAGTGGATTATCACTCTGATTAGAGGCCGGTGGTCTTTAGTTCTATGTGATTGTGACAGGACGAGGACAGCGCGTTGAAGTTGGGAGCCTGGCATGAGGACAAATCACTGGAACCCCGTGTGCAGATTTCTTCTTTGTGAGTGTGAAGTGCACAATCTACCTTCCCTTGTGCTAGTTCATATGAACTTACCAGAGATCGCTCACACTAAAATTGAACTTCAGCATTCTTCCATCTAACTCCTCAACTTCCCTTGCACATTGGTGTTATTGCTGTGCCCTTTGTCATAAAGCCTGGCATTGTTTCCAGTGTCACTTTATACACGAAACTTTTTCCATAACAGGACTTACTCTTACAGTGTTTGTAAGGATAAAAAACTTGTATTATGTGAACCACCAATTCCATTTAATAATATTACAGCTTTACTTGGAGCATTTGGTGTTTTTACTTTATAGCAAGTTAAACTCAGATCAAAAAATGTTTATTCAAAATATATACACCCTTCCTAATTCCAAAAAGCTTTGGCTCATAATAAAAGGTACATATGAAATAAAGCTGAAATACACAATTTGCAACCTCATGCAAAGAGGAGGACCTAATTTAGGATCACACAAAGGCCATGGTTAAATATTAAATTCAGCTCGAAGCTTTCTGGAAGACAAGAAGTACATAAATCTCCTTACTTGATAAAAGGAAATAGAGCAGTTTTTCAAAGAAGACAATTTTCCATAACTGATTTCCAAGAGGCATGCCAAAGAAACTTATACAAAAGGTTTGATAATATGGGATGCAAATTACATATCAATATAGAGTGATACAGAAGTGTCATTTAGGAGGAAAACCTTATAAACTGAGCAGCCCGGATTTTATTTTTATAGAATGAGTTCCAAGAAGGAAAAAAAAAGAAAACAGAAACAAAGAGAGATTTGGGATTTTAAAATGTGGCCGAGACCAGGCAGTGTGGTCAGCCCTCAGGAGTCAGGCAGCAGTCATGGGCCAGGCAGACCCTGTGCCTTCTGTGCCTTAGTTTTATGACCCGGAAAAATGCTAATAACAATACTTTCCCTGCCTACCTCACATTAAAGCACTCCATGCATGCAAATTGCTCTACTGATGTAAAATCATCTAATCTCCAGCAGTGCCACCAAAATGGAAAAAAACGCACCAGGGTTCCCAAGGTTGAGCAGTAAAAATTTGTCATTCTCATTGCAACCTTTGCCTTGAGGGTGATTTCATTTGTTCCTTTTACTGTCCTTTCCAATTTTGTCAGGGAGAGCATTTATTAGAAAATTTCAATGTGTGACGAATCAGCACAGAATCACAAAAATGTGACCTTTCACTATGAGCAGTGCTTGCCCAATATTCTGTCCTTCCCCTGCGGCACAAGGCCATAAACACAATTCCACTGCAAGCTGCGAGAGACAAAACGTGGGAGCAACTCTCTCGGGGCTTTATCTTCCAGAGAACATGCTTTTCCCTCCAAGCTGACAGTCCTGTCTTCCAACCTAGAAATTACCAGTGAACCCAGGACTCTGTGTGTGCATGTGTGACATGTATGCGGGTACATGTGTGCTCATGTATGGGTATGTAATCAACAAACAAGCAAGGCTCAGAATCCAGGAGATGAAGCATTTCTTTCTTCCCTAAGGAGCCAAAGGCTTGTCCCTCAACTGGGGACCACTGCAGAGACCATTGTTGCTGAGATGGCAAAAGTTGGTGCCATGTTTGGTTATAAACAAGACAATATTTCATCACATAAGCACCTAACCTTTGGCTGCACAATCCCCTATCCATGTGTCATTGCCCAACCAAATGTTCATCCTGAGGCAGAGGAGCAAAGTACCACTGATTAAGAGTGAGGGAACATGGAGAAAGGCCATTGAGGCCACGGGCATCTCTCTATGAACATAAGCTGAAGAAGAGAAAGACCATGCCAACATTACAAATAAATTCTTAAGAGTTTGAGTTTGTATGTTCCATTCAACTGAGCCAAACACACATTGCAAAGGGCTTCATTGTCAACTCAGACCAGTTTAAAATATATTTACATATAATTTTTCTTTTAAAAAAATAAATATTATTGAAAGTATTGCATATGTTGCTCTTTTTTCCCCATCGACCTCTTTTAGGCCACCCCACCCCTGCCCCAAGCCTTCACCACGCTATTGTCTGTGTCCATGGGTTATGCATATAGGCATACAAGTTCTTTGGTTGATCTCTTCCCACCCACTGACCATCCCCCGCCTTCCCCTTGAGATTTAGCAGTCTATTTCATGCTTCTATGTCTCTGGATTTATTTTGTTCATCAGTTTATTTTGTTCATTGGATTCCACAAATGAGTGAGAGCATATGATACTTGTCTTTCTCTGACTGGCTTGTTTCACTTAGCATAATACTCTCCAGGTCCCTCCATGCTGTCTCTAAGGGTAGGAGATCTTTCTTTTTTACTGCTACGTAGTACTCGATGGTATAAATGTACCACAGCTTTCTTATCCACTCATCTACTGATGGGCACTTGGGCTTTTTCCAGATCTTAGCTATTATAAATTAAGTTGCTATGAACATAGGGATGCATACATTCTTTCTGATTGGTGTGTCAGGTTTCTTAGGATATATTCCTAGAATTGGGATCACTAGGTCAAGTGGCAGTTCCATTTTTAATTTTTTGAGGAAACTCCATACTGTTTCCCATAATGGCTGGACAAGTTTGCATTCCCACCAACAGTCTACTAGGGTTCCCTTTCCTCCACGTCTTTGCTAACACTTGTCATTTGTTGATAATAGCCATTCTGACAGGTGTGAGTTGATACCTCATTGTCATTTTAATTTGCATCTCTCTGATGATTGGTGACTTTGAGCATTTTTTCATATGTCTCTTAGCCTTCTGTAAGTCGACTTTGGAGAAGTATCTATTTAGGTCCTTTATCCATTTTTTAATTGGATTATTTGTTTTCCTTTTGTTAAGTTGTATGAGTTCCCTATATATTTTGGATATTAACCCTTTATCAGATGTATCTTTGCCAAATATGGTCTTCCATGCAGTGGGCTCCCTTTTCATCTTGTTAATGGTTTCTTTTGCTGTACAGAAGCTTTTTATTTTGATGTAGTCCAATTTATTTCCTCCTTAGTTTCCTTTGTCCTAGGAGATGTATCCATAAACATATGAGAGATGTCTGAGATTTTGCTGCCTATGGTTTCTTCTAGGATTTTGATGGTTTTGTGACTTACATTTAACTCTTTTATCCATTTTGAGTTTATTCTTGTGTATGGTGTAAGTTGGTGGTCTAGTTTCATTTTTTCACATGTATCTGTCCAATTTTCCCCATACCATTTATTGAAGAGACTGTTTTAATTCCATTGTATGTTCTTGCCTATTTTGTCAAATATTAATTGAGCTTAATGGCTTGGGTCGATTTCTGGGTTCTTTGTTCTGTTCCATTGATCTATATGTCTGTTTTTGTGCCAGTATGAGGCTGTTTTTATTACAGTGGCTTTGTAGTGTAACTTGATATCTGGTATTGTGATTCCTCCAACTTTGTTTTTCTTTCTCAAGATTGCTGCTATATTTGGGGTCTTTTTTGGTTCCATATAAATTTTTGGAGTATATGTTCTAGATACAGTGGGGCTTTGACTTACGAGTTTAATTCGTTCTGTGACAGAGCTCGTAACTCAAATTACTCGTATGTCAAATCATTAAAGTGAACGAGTGAGACACGTGATGCTGGGCTGATGTTGTGGCATTCACTGTGACGTTCGCTGCACCAACTAGTGGTTTTGTAGTGTAACTTGATATCTGGTATTGTGGTTCCTCCAACTTTGTTTTTCTTTCTCAAGATACGGCTCGTATCTCGAAAAACTCATTAGTCGGGACACTGGTAAGTCAGGGCCCCACTGTATGTGAAATATGCCATTCGTATTATAATAGGGATTTCATTGAAACTATAGATTGCTTTGGGTAGTATGGACATTTTAATGATGTTGATTCTACCAATCCATAAACATGGCATATTCTTCCACTGGTTTATATCTTCCTCTATCTCCTTTTTCAATGTCCTATAGTTTTCTGAGTACAGGTCTTTTACCTCCTTGGTTAAGTTTATTCTTAAGTATCTTAATTTTTTTGTTGCAATGGAATTGTTTGTTTGGTTTTTCTTTCTGAGAATTTATTATGGGTCTACAAAAATGCTTCCAATTTCTGGGTGTTAATTTTGTATCCTGCTACATTGCCAAATTCATTTATTAAATCTAGTAGTTTTACATATATTTTTCACATAGCATTTGCATCATCCTGTCAGTTGTCAAACTGCTGTTAGTGCTCCGAACTTGTATTCCAAACACAGTAGACCTCAGAAGAACCATCTTTTTAATGTAAGTTCCCAGTGGTGTTTTTGTAAGCACCTGCATCAGAATCAGCTGGGAGGGTTTGATAAAATGCAGATTCCCTGGGACCCACTACTAGCCTCCTGGGGCAGCCTCTCTGGGGTGGACACTTAGGAATTTCCATTTTGATCAAGCCGCTCAGATTATATCTATGCACAATACATTTCGAGAAGTTTATCAGAGTTAATGCAGAAAGGCTTACATCTTGATGGTCAGCATCCAAAAGACAACTGGTGAGCCAGCTGGGGGAATGGTGAGAGCGCACAGTGTGTGAATGTGCACTCTGGCCTCTGATCTACGTGATTTGGGGGAAGGAAGGACAATGGTTTCATTGGACAACCCAGTGAATTTTAGCAATTGCAGTATTATAAACATGCAGCCATGACGTAGTCTAAAACTTCATTGCCCTTCCCATTTGTGTTTTAATTCTGTTACTTTTCCCTTCTTGTCCCATTCAGTTAGAGTTTAAACTTCCCACTGAGTCCAGTGTTGCTTATACATAAGCCTTTAGTGTTAATACTGTGTTCCTAAAATTTGGGAGAAAGTCTTCTGACCCCTGCTTCCTCTCTCATAATCTACCGGAATGGCTACAGGCTGTGCTCCTGTGTCACAGGATGCCATGGCATTTCAGCAAACATGCCTGAAGGAAGACCCACCTGCTGCTGCACACACCTCTGAAGGTGAGACCCACACAGCCTTCTCCAAGCCTTTATCTTGCTCTTTCCCTCCTTCCTCTCAGGCAGTGTGAGTGTACCTGTCTCCTTAAGTGACATTCCTGATCTACCATCTATCCTAATACCAGCCCTCCCCATGCCCAGCTCTCCTCTCCCTTTTCTACTTTCTGATACATATATTCCCACCAAATTTGAAGGCATGAGAAGTTGAGCTATGGGGGGAGAAGGGTGGGTAACAAAAAGACTAAAAAGAAAGCATAACTCCAGATTTGTCTGTTTCTAGTGTTTTTAAACCTTTGACCTACAAGCTATTTGACAAAACTGATACTGACTTTTTGTTTAATTTTCTATGTTATGTATAATGACATCTATTATACCAGGGCTCTTTACTTATGAGATTCTGATTCTGAGGCATTTAACTTTGACATAGGCATTGAAGATTATGCTCATCTGATCCTGGTCAAAATTTCTCAATTGGGAAAATGAGCGTTAAAAGTATGTTGTTATTAGAGAGAGAGAACAAAACCCCCCTTTATATCTAAAATTCAGATCAAAACCTTTTTATTTTAAAAATCCAGGGACTCTCTACAGTGAAATTGCCAGGAGATTCCACAAAGAGAGCATGTCACTTTCATTAGGAGAAGCAAATTTTCCAAAATTTTCGGTGTGATTTAAGCATACTGTGGATTAAATCAAGTGGATAGATTTGCATCATTTTAGCTCCATCCAGCCCCATCCCTACCAGGTTGGCATTTTTTTAAATTTAAATTTAAATTCTTTATTGTTTAAAGTGTTACATAAGTCTCCTTTTTCCCCCCATTGACCTCTCCCCGCCTGACCCCACCCCCCAACACATGCCCTCAACCCCCCTCCCCTGTCTGTGCCCATTGGTTATGCTCATATGCATGCATACAAGTCCTTTGGTTGATCTCTTACATCCTCACCCCCTGCCTTCCCTCATAGGTTGGACAGTCTATTCCAATGATGGCAAACCTATGACACACATGTCAGAGGTGACATGCGAACTCATTTTTTTGGTTGATTTTTCTTTGTTAAATGGCATTTAAATATATAAAATAAATATCAAAAATATAAATCTTTGTTTTACTATGGTTGCAAATATCAAAAAATTTCTATATGTGACACGGCACCAGAGTTAAGTTAGGGTTTTTCAAAATGCTGACACGCCGAGCTCAAAAGGTTCGCCATCACTGGTATTCGATGCTTCTATGACTCTGGTTCTATTTTTATTCATCTGTTTATGTTGCTCATTATATTCCACAAATGAATGAGATCTTTCTCTGACTGGCTTATTTTGCTTAGCATAATGCTCTCCAGTTTCATCCATGCTGTTGCAAATGGTAAGAATTCCTTCTTTTTTACAGCAGCATAGTATTCCATTGTGTAAATGTACCACCGTTTCTAATCCACTTATCTGCTGATGGGCACTTAGGCTGTTTCCAAATCTTAGCTATTGTAAATTGTGCTGCTATGAACATAGGGGTGCATATATCCTTTCTGATTGGTGTTTCTGTTTTCTTGGGATATATTCCTAGAAGCGGGATTACTGGGTCAAATGGAAGTTCCATTTTTGATTTTTTGAGGAAACACCATACTGTTCTCCACAGTGGCTGCACCAGTCTGCATTTCCACCAGCAGTGCAAGGGGGTTCCTTTTTCTCCACATCCTCCCAGGTTGACATTTATATTTTGTTCTGTTTGTTGTTTCAAAGTAAAACTGCTCACACCTAAATGTGGCTTTAAATATATGACCTACCA
>NW_005871146.1:1580125-1599559 GCF_000147115.1 Myotis lucifugus | reverse complement strand
TTAAAATTGAAGTACTTTGAAGCCCGCGTGTGTGTGTGTGTGTGTGTGTGTGTGTGTGTGTGTGTGCGTGTGTGTGTGTGTGTCTGTTTGTGTGTGTGTTTCAATGGCAAAATTTGTGTCCATAACAGAGAAATCCTTTTAAAAAAAATTGGTCTTGCCTGGCTTTGCATGAGACCTTCATCTGTACTCTTTGGCTATATCTAATCTTTCAGTGTCAGTATGTCACAGTTGTGGACCCTGAGAAAGAAGATTAAGAAAGGCCCCGGGTATCTAACTGGGTGCAAATAAAAAAATAAAATAAACAAACAAACAAACAAAAAACAGAGCCTAGTAGCCATTTCTACACAGGGGCCTCTCATGCAAACTGCAATTCAGGGAGAAGCCTGCACTACCCGCCGCTGCAGTGAACTGCCTGCTGCCTGCACTGTGATTCTGCCCCCTGAGCCAGTCCTTATAAAGGAGTTCCTAATTCAACCAATAGGACTGAAGCTTTTCCCATCCAATCAGAGCTGCACAGCTATATCCCCATCAGCTCATTTACCAACCAATCAGAGCAGCTCCATTTTGACCAATCAGGATAGTGCCTTTTGGACCAATCAAATTGTAAGGATTTGGAGTCTGAGGATAGACCATTTGCCTGAGGATAGACCAATCAGGGGTGAGGGGCAAAGACTTCTATCTATATAAGTCAGCTCCCTTGCGGCTCCACGCACACATTTTGTTTCCACCTAAGCTTGAAGATGTGCTTCCATGACAGGAGCTGAACCACTGAAACTGGAGCAGAGCACAGCAGACCAGTGAGCAGCAGAGCTGTCTAGCTGGAGAAGGGCCTGGTCTCACAGTCGTGCTGTTTTCACAACCAAGCTGTATCACAATTGAGCTGTTTTGCACTGAGTAAAGTTTCCTTCTTCACTGCACCCCAAATTGGGGATTCCTGTTGGCATTGAATTGGCACCAACGAGCATCAGTTGACATGATGTTATCTCCCTCAGAACACAAAGCAGACTTCCGCCCAGCTTCTCTTCATGGTGGTATTTTTAGTTTCCTCCCCATACTAAGTTACTACTTTGTGCACTCTTAAAAGGGAAATGGACAGACAGACTTTGCTTCACATCTTGGTTCAGCCAATTACCAACTGTGAGGCCTTCGAATGTAATTTCTCAAAATCTCAATTTCTTGATTGGAAACAGGAAAAGTAAGGTTTGTGGTGCTTAAATAAGATTTGTGCCTTGTTCAGAGCCTGACAGTAAAGGTTATTTCCCTCCTCTGCACCCTCTCCAGGATCAGAGTCCTAACTTACTAGTACACTCTCTGTCCAGTTAACTGGAGCAGTGGGCACTTGCTATTTGGTTTGGACACTCAGCGTCTCAACCCTGTCTGTGTTTGGGGAATTTCTGCTGAATGGGTTTTAGTGGAAGTTTTGGCAGTATTTTTGCTGCCAAATATGCTCATCTAACCACAAGGTGTTTGTGATAGACCTAACATAGTCTAGTCTTTGGTATTTCTTGCTTCTAGAGCAGTGGCATACAGTCTGGGCTCCCCTGATCAGAAAGACCCTCACCGTACTTTGAAACAGGAAGGGTTAGGGCCCAGTCTCTCTGGGTAGGAACAGCACAGAGGTGATGGGAAGGTGCTTTCTTGGGGCAAAGGTGGCATCAATGATGATGGCATTAATAATGCCAGAAAACCAAGTTCTGATAGAAAAGAAATAGGACCACAGCCAACTATAGAACTCCCTCCCCTCCCCCCATTCCCAGTTCCAATCACATGCATGAGAACAAATGGCAACTTACTAAAGGCAAAAAAAAAAGTGTAACTTACAGATCCACTAGTTAATAGAGCAGCAAGATAAAAGCATGACCAATGCAACAACCTGATTGCTTTTGAATAAAAAAAGCAATGAAAGCTGATAATAAAAAGGAATCTAAATAAGTCTAAGTATTGCCATGTTTTTAAATTCCGATTTGCAAGTTGAACTGTCTTAAACCCTTTCTGTGTTTTCAGAACATGTAACTTGTAAGAAGCTGTGAGTCAGCTTCCACTCTTTGTGTTCTCTTAGGAATGACACCACCACGGCTCTACCTACAATTCCCACTCCCACCAGCCTTTCCTCCTGCCAGGAAAGTCTGTAAGGGGGCAGCCGAGAAAGCCAGTTTGGTAAATGAGTAGTAGCTAGTACAGAGATGACTAGCAGCTGCAGCCCAGCCGGGTGCAAAGGCAGAATTTAAAGTGGAACAATCAAGAGATTGTTTTTAGAACTGGGGTGACATCATACACCATGGACCTTTTATTCATCATCTGGATGGGACAGAGAAAGAAAGGGTCACTAATTACAGAGAAGCAGATCAGAGTGCAATCCGGGTTTTATAGCAGGAGCCTGCCCTCTCCTTGTTTGGGATGGTGTAAACAATGACCTTTTTTATTGTCTCTGATAAAGGGGGCATGAGAACCGGAACAGCAACGACAAAATCACCCCTATTTCCCTGTCTCCATCACTGGGCTTCTTGTCTGAGCCATTACCTGGGATAAGCAGGTTCCTTTAGATGTGTATGCTCTTTTTGTTTGTTTGTTTTTAGCTAAATTTAGAATTACATGCTATTGGTGAAATGCAGAGTTCTGAAAGACCTGCCTAATTATTCAGTGTTGTGCTTTTTGATTATAGCTGGGATTTCCTAGGTCCCAGTGAGCCATGAATTGGATCAGAGGTCAGCAAACTCTGGCCCATGGGCCAAATGCAGCCACTGCCTGATTTTGTAAATAAAGCTGTACTTGAATATAGCCACACCCATTGTTTACCTAGACCAGTGGTCAGCAAACTCATTAGTCAACAGAGCCAAATATCAACAGTACAACGACTGAAATTTCTTTTGAGAGCCAAATTTTTTAAACTTAAACTATATAGGTAGGTACATTGTTATTAACTTAATTAGGGTACTCCTAAGGCTTAGGAAGAGCCACCCTCAAGGGGCCAAAGAGCCGCATGTGGCTCGCGAGCCGCACTTTGCCGACCACGGACCTAGGCTATCTTCTGTGGCTGCATTGGTGCAACAGGGATAGAGTTGAGTAATTGCAAAAAAGACCACATGACCTGCAAAACCTAAACTATTTACTGTTTGGCCTTTACAGAAAAAGTTTGCTGACCCCTGAGTTAGATGCTTGTTTTGCCTCTCAGCAGTAAGGAGCCACTTTGCTTAAAGTTGTAGTAATTTGTCCTGCTTCCCTGGCACTAACCACATGTTTGCATGGGACAAGACAGAATCGAGGAGGAAATCAAGGGATGTCTCCCAAACATAGACCCCCTTGGAATTTCAAAGCTGACCACATGAGTGGAATTCCAAGGTGAACACACATGGGGAGAGGGCTAAAAACCCACTGGCACAATCATGGAAGGATGTCTTTCACAGTTGAGGGTCTGGGATCATCTGTGTGACCACATTATAGCAGATCTCTGGTTTAAAAGCCCCAAAGTCCAATCAAAGTATATTTGTTGAGGATTTATCTTGGTTGTTGTTAACCCTCCCACTTTTTTGAGGGGGTGGTGGGGGGACTGTGACATATACACAGACTTCCACAACTCATTTTTAATTTCTGGGGGTTCTTGAACCCCCAAGAAGTTAGTCCATAAGCCCCAGATTAAGAAACACTGATCAATTCTTTTTGCTAGTTGTGGGACAAATTGTAAAATGAACTAGTCAAAGAACCTGTTTTCAATTAGATTAATTAACAATTAGCAAGTGCTTACTTGAAATTAATTTAAAATTAACAGCATCTACTAAGTGCCAGGTAAGGGGTACAGACAATACGTCATTGGAATTGAGAGAAGAAATAGACTATTGTTCAGTAAGGTGAGAGAAGGGTTCACAGATGAAATGATCAAATATGGATAAGAAAACAGGAAAATGTGCCCCCCACCCCCACCTTGAAGCTGGGACACCAGTCTAGAGCAGTGGTTCTCAACCTTGGCTGCACATTAGAATCACCTGGGAATCTTTTTTTTTAAATCCTGATTTCTGGGCCTCATCCTCCAGAAATTCTTTTTCTTTGCTACTAATGTTGTGGCCCCACCCGATAACAAAGAAACAGAATTTCCGGAGGATGAGGCCCAGAAATCAGGATTTTAAAAAAAGATTCCCAGGTGATTCTAATGTGCAGCCAAGGTTGAGAACCACTGGTCTAGAGGGTAAGAGAGCTCCAATCCTTTTTATAAGCTGTACTAAGAAGTTGCCACAAGTACTTAGGAGTCAAGTTAAACTTCTTTAGATGAATAACATGAGGCTAATTATACCCTTCTAACTTTTCACATAGAAAGGGATGTCTAATTTTTCGCTTATACAATTAAAATTTGCTTTGCTAAATTTTAAGATTTTTTTAAGGTGGCTTGTTATTTTTATTTATTTATTTATTTTTATTGGGTCAGACTAAACTTTATTTTTTTTAATCTTTATTGTTGAAAGTATTACATATGTTCCCTCCCCCCACCCCCAATGCTCTCTTCTAGCCCACCCTTGCCCCTCCCGCCCCAGGCCTTCACCACCCTATTATCTGTGTCCATGGGTAATGCATATATGCATATAAGTTCTTTGGTTGATCTCTTTCCACCTACCCATCCTCCCCTGCTTTCCCTCTGAGATTCAACAGTCTATTCTATGCTTCTATGTCTCTGGATCTATTTTGTTCATCAGTTTATTTTGTTCTTTAGATTCCACATCTGAATGAGATCATGTGATGCTTGTCTTTCTCTGACTGGCTTGTTTCACTTAGCATAACACTCTCCAGGTCCCTCCATGCTGTCTCTAAGGGTAAGAGAGCCTTCTTTTTTATTGCCACATAGTATTCCATGGTGTAAATGTACCACAGCTTTCTTATCCACTCACCTACTGATGGGCACTTGGGCTTTTTCTAGATCTTAGCTATTATAAATTAAGCTGCTATGAACATAGGGATACATACATTCTTTCTGATTGGTGTGTCAGGTTTCTTAGGATATATTCCTATAAGTGGGATCACTAGGTCAATGGCAGTTCCATTTTTAATTTTTTGAGGAAATTCCATGCAAGTTCCATAATGGCTGCACAAGTCCACATTCCCACCAGCAGTGTACTAGGATTCCTTTTCTCCACATCCTCACCAGCACTTGTCATTTGTTGATTTGTTGATGATAGCCATTCTGACAGGTGTGAGATGATATCTCATTGTCATTTTAATTTGCATATCTCTGATGATTAGTGACTTTGGGCATTCTTTTGGCCATCTATACGTCCACTTTGGAGAAATGCCTATTTAGGTCCTTTATCCATTTTTAATTGGATTATTTGTTAACCTTTTGTTAAGTTGTATGAGTTCCCTATACATTTTGAATATTAACCCTTTATCAGATATATCATTACCAAATATGGTCTTCCATTCAGTGGGCTCCCTTTTCACATTGTTGATAGTTTCTTTTGCTGTACACAAGCTTTTTATTTTGACGTAGTCTCATTTGTTTATTTTCTCCTTAGTTTCCCTTGCCCTAGGAAATGTATCCATAAACATATTGCTATAAGAGATGTCTGAGATTTTGCTGCCTATGGTTTCTTCTAGGATTTTGATGGTTTTGTCACTTACATTTAAATCTTTTATCCATTTTGAGTTTATTCTTGTGTATGGTGTAAGGTGGTGGTCTAGTTTCATTTTTTCACACGTAGCTGTCTAATTATCCCAATACCATTTATTGAAGAGACTGTCTTGACTTTACTGTATGCTCTAGCCTCCTTTGTCAAATATTAATTGAGCTTAATGGCTTGGGTCGATTTCTGGGTTCTCTGTTCTGTTCCATTGATCTGTATGTCTGTTCTTGTGCCAGTACCAGGCTGTTTTGATTACAGTGGCTTTGTAGTATAACTTGATATCTGGTATTGTGATTCCTCCAACTTTGTTCTTCTGTCTCAGGAGTGCAATGGCTATTCGGGGTCTTTTTTGGTTCCATATAAATTTTTGGAGTATATGTTCTTGATCTGTGAAATATGCTGTTAATATTTGAATGTGGATTGCATTGAAACCATAGATTGCTTTGGGTGGTATGGATATTTTAATGATGTTAATTCTACCAATCCATGAACATGGTAAATTCTTCCAACTGTTTATATTGTTCTCTATCTCTTCTGTCAACGTCCTGTCAATTTCTGAGTGCAAGTCTTTTACCTCTTTGGTTAAGTTTATTCCTAAGTATCTTAATTTTTTGTTGCAATGGTAAATGGGATTGTTTGTTTAGTTTTTCTTTCTGAGAATTTATTATGGTGTATAAAATGCCTCTGATTTGTGGGTGTTAGTTTTGTATCCTGCTACATTGCCAAATTCATTTATTAAATCTAGTAGTTTTTGGTGGAGTCTTTGGGGTTTTCTATGTACAATATCATGTCATCTGTGAATAATGACAGTTTTACTTTCTCCTTTTGAAGTTGGATTTCTTTTATTTCTTCTTCTTGCCTGATTGCTGTGGCTAGGACTTCCAGCACTATGTTGAATAAGAGTGGTGGAAGTGGACATCCCTGTCTTGTTCCTGTCCTTAGAGAAAATGGTTTTAGTTTTTGCCCATTGAGTATGCTGTTGGCCGTTGGCTTGTCATATATGGCCTTTATTTTGTTGAGATATGATCCCTCTATTCCCACTCTGCTGAGAGTTTTTATCAAAAATGGTGTTGGATTTTGTGTCTATTGATATGATCATGTGATTTTTGTCTTTCAATTTGTTTATATGATGTATCACATTTATTGATTTGTATATATTGTACCAGGCTTGCATCCCTAGAATACATCCCACTTGGTCATGGTGTATTCTCTTTTTAATATATTTCTTATTTGCTAATATTTTGTTGAGGATTTTAGCATCTATGTTCATCAGGGATATTGGCCTGCAATTCTCTTTCTTCGTAGTATCTTTATCTGGTTTTGGAATTAGAATAATACTGGCCTTATAAAAAGAGCTTGAAAGTATTCCTTACTCTAGGATTTTTTGGAATAGTTTGAGGGGGATAGGTGTTAGTTTTTTGAATGTTTGGTAAAACTCCCGTGTGAAGCAGTCCAAACCAGGGCTTTTGTTTTCTGGGAGTTATTTATTATTGCTTCAATTTCATCAGTTGTTATTGGCCTAATCAGGTTTTCTGATTCTTCCTGATTCAGTTTTGGATGGTTGTATTTTAATAGGAAATTTTCCATTACATCCACATTGTTCAGCTTGTTGGCCTATAATTGTTCATAGTATTTTCTTGCAGTCCTTTGTATTTCAGTTGTTACTTCTCCACTTTCGTTTCAGATTTTATTTATTTGGGTCCTCTCTCTTTGTTTCTTAATGAATCTGGCTAATGGTTCATCAATCTTGTTTATCTTTTCAAAGAACCAGCTCTTGGTTTCATTGATTTTTTTTTTTTGGTCTCTATGTCATTTATTTCTGCTCTAATTTTTATTATTTCCTTCATTCTACTTACTTTGGGCTTTTCTTGTTAATTCTTTAAATTGTAGGGTTAAATAGTTTATTATTAATTTTTCTTGTTTTTTGTTGTTTTTTTGTTTTTGTTTTTGTTTTTTGAAGTAGGCCTGTAGTGCTATGAATTTCTTTCTCAGGACTGCTTTTGCTGTGTCCCAGAGATTTGGGGTTGTTATGTGCTCATTTTCATGTTTTCAGGGTATTTTTATTTGTTTCCAGGGTATTTCTTATTTCTTTCTTGAGCTTGTTGTTACTCCTTTCATTGTTTAATAACATGCTATTTAGCCTCTATATATTTTAATGTTTTTGAGTGTTTTTACTCTAGCTGATTTCTAATTTCATTCCATTATGATCTGAGAAGATGCTTGATATGATTTCAATCTTCTTGAACATGTAAAGATTTGTTTTGTGTTCTAACATGTGGTCTATATTTCAGAATGACCCATGTGCACTTGAGAAAAATGTATATTGTGCAGCTTTTGGGTGAAATGTTCTGTAAATGTTAATTAAATGCATCTGATCCAGTGTGGATTTAATAGTCATCAATAGTCACTGTTTCCTTATTAATTTTTTGTCTGGAGGATCTATCAGTGAAGTCATCAGGCTGTTAAAGTCCCCTATTATGACTGTATTGCTATAGCTCTCTCCCTTATAGTCCTCCAGAAATTTGCTTGTTTGTTTGTTTTTATATATTTAGGTGCTCCTATACTGGGTACATATATGTTTACCAGGATTATATTCTCTTGTTGGATTGACCCCTTTAGTATTATGTAGTGAACTTTATTATCTCTTGTGATGGCCTTCATTTTGAAGTCTATTTTATTAGATATGAGTATTACTACCCCAGCTTTTTTGTTGGTTTGTTTGTTTCCATTTGCATGGAAAATTTTTTCTCTATCCCTTCACTCTCATCCTGTGTGAGTCTTTTGTTCTGAGGTGGGTCTCTTATAGACAGCATATAATTGGGTCATGTTTTCATATTCATTCAGCCACGCTTTGTCTTTTGATTGGAGCATTTAATAAATTTACATTTTAAGTCATTATTAATAGGTATTTATTCATTGCCATTTTAATTATTTATGCCTGTTTTTCTTTTTCTTTTATTTTTTATAAAAAATATACTTTTATTGATTTCAGAGAGGAAGGGAGAGGGAGAGAGAGATAGAAACATCAATGATGAGAGAGAATCATTGATCAGCTGCCTCCTGCACACCCCCGGGTATGTGCCCTGACTATGAATTGATCCATGACATCCTGGTTCATAGGTCAATGCTCAAGCACTGAGCCCTGTGGACTGGACTCTCTATTTCTTCTTCATTACAGCAGTTCCTTTAGCATTTCTTGCTGTGCTGGTTTGGCGGTGACTAACTCCTTTAGCCTTTTTTGTCAGGAAGCTCTTTATTTCACCATCTCTTTTGAATGATAGCCTTGCTAGATATAGTAATCTTGGTTTCAGATCCTTGCTTTTCATTACCTTGAATATTTCATGCCATTTCCTTCTAGCCTGTAGAGTTTCTGATGAGAAACCAGCTGACAGTGTTATGGGAGCTCCTTTGTAGGTAACAAATTGCTTTTCTCTTGCTGTCTTTAAGAGTCCCTTTTTGCCTCTAATTTTTGGCACTTTAATTACGATGTGTTTGGCATGGGCCTGTTTGGGTTCTTCTTGCTTGAGACTCTCTGTGCCTCCTGGACCTGTGTGACTTTTCCCTTCACCAAGTTTTGGAAGTTTTCTGCCGTTATTTCTTCAACCATGTTCTCTACACCTTTCTCACTTTCTTCTCCTTCTAGCTCTCCTATGATGCAAAAATTGTTACATCTATGTGGTCTCCACTTTCCCTCCTTGTTTATCAGGGTTCTCTCCAGCGAGTCTTCAGTTGATTATTCAGGATGGTTTGTCTGTATTTTAGTTGTAATTCTAGTTTGGCCCTGGGAGAGTGTCAGTGTAGCTTCCACTTACTCCACTACCATTTTGGAATCTCTCCTAAGTTTTAGGATTTCTAATTACACATTTTTAAAACAGAAAACCAACTGATATAATGCTATCACTAAATGAGGGGAGAAATATTTTAAAATGTATTTTCAATTTCATTGTTTATGTCTCTTATTTTATAGCTTACTCTATATTTTTCAAGTTGCTATAACATTTTGGGTTGGTCCCTTTCATGTACACAGAGTCTTCAGTTCAAGAGGCTCAAATCCTTTGACCTGCATGAAGGACCAGCCTTTCTACCCCTGGAAGGCTCATGATTTTCCTTGTATAGTTGATTCAAAGAAATTTCTTTCAGGATTTCTTTGCTATTGGAGATTTTGTTTATCTTCTGAGAACTAGGAAATTTAAATTGAATATAGTGGGGGGAAAAACGTGTCACTACTAGAACTGTCTAGGCTTGAACTTTGTTTAGGGGACTTAGTATTTATTCAACAAACTAATGCAGTGTCTCCATTACTTTAAAGTAAATTTAAATTCCTCCTGTGGGTATAAATGCAAAATGTAAAACAAATGAGCAGAAGGAAAATGATGTTATTAGACCGTATGCCTTAATGATACCTCATTCAGGGAGCTATCCATTTTCTATAAAAAATATAGTATTTGAATCTGACAAGAAACTAGAACTTGGTTAAGCTAAAAGTGAGCAGGAAGTTCTTGAGTCCACTTCAACTTGTTTTGATGAGAATGATTAACCATGTAATTTGAGTTCTCCATAGTTAGACAAAATGGAGAAGTTTGTGTGGTTCTAAAAGATCAAGAATTGAGATGTTTAAATCAGTGGTAGTCAAGTAGGATCTACAGACCCCAAGAGTTCCAAGGCCCTTTCAAGAAGTCCTAGAGATCAAAATTATTTCTATAACAAAATACTAAGATGTCATTTGACTTTTACTATGTTGACACTTGTACCAATGTTACAAAAGCAAATAGGCAAAACTGCTGGGCCCTTGGCTTCAGTCAAGGTCCCCAACTGTACAAGCAGTACCATTAAAATCGTCACTATGCTTTACTTGTAGTTTAAAAATATAACAACAGCCTGTGTCACTTAAGAATGCCCATTATGATGTAGTAAAACTTTAAATTTTAACCTTTGCGTGCATATTATTTTAATGTTTTGTATGACAAAATGGAAAGTACCCATACAGCACTTCTGTTGCATGCAGCAGTACAATGATTGTCTCAAGAAGCACTTGTGCAATAGCTGAGTTGCAAGCCTTTTGTTTCCATGGTACACTATTTTACTTGAAAGAATGACTATCATAAAGACTATTGTTATTCAGACTTGGGTGTTTCTTAGATATTTTCTCAAAAATCCTGTTACTGAAAGGAAAACAACAAAAAGTATTGGTTGCCAATAATAAAATTCAAGTTTCCAGCAAAACTTAGATTATTGAAAACATGTGTCCATCTCCATGAGCTTGACAGCTTCCCAGTATCTCAAGACTTTTCTGATGAGCTTGGTGGTGACAGTAACAGATGTGCTTTTTTGATATTATACAGTAATAAAATGTGTCAACATTTGGAAGATCTGCATAATTCAGTGAACTAATATTTTTCAGATTATCAATGCATGATGTTACCAAACCATGTATGGGTAAAACAGCCATTGAGGGTATAAGATAGAACAGTGGATTTTAGTGTAACATCATGAATCTGAAACTGATATGATTTCAGATTCCACATTAGGACTCACTTTTAAGAAACAATGCTTGTCACTCTGGCTGGTGTGGCTCAGTTAGTTGAGCATCATCCTGTGCACTTAAAGGTCACTGGTTCGATTCTTGATCAGGGCATGTGCCCAGGTTGTGGATTGGGGTCCCTGGTCATGGGTGTGTACAAGAGGCTACTGATTGATGTTTCTCTCTCTCTCTCTCTCTCTCTCTCTCTCTCTCTCTCTCTCTCTTTCCCTTCCTCTTTCTCTAAAACACACACACACACACACACACACACACACACACACATACACACACACAGTAATGCCTGTCAAGAAACTCAAAGCCATCATTATCTGAAAGGGCTATTTAAATGCTCCTCATTTGTCCTCCTACATATCAGTGTGAGGCCAGATTTCCTCACTTCAACCAAGACAACATACTGTAGTAGGTTCAGATTCAATGCAAAAGTAGAGATGAGAATCCAGCTGTCTTCTATTAAGCCAGACACTAAAGAGATTTACAAAGTTCCAAAACAATGCCACTCTTGTTACTCATATTTGTTTTATTTGGGAAAATCAACATATTTTCGTAAATATGTGTTATTTATGTAATGGGATTGCTACTGTGCTTTTTAAAAAAATTAAAATAAGCCTTTTAAAACTTCTAAATTTTATTTTTTAATATTATAAATGTTAGTCATCGAGCCCATCATAAAAGCTCTTCAAGATCCTCAATTTTTGTGAGCAAAAAGGGGCCTGTGACCCATAAGTTTGGGAACCCCTGTCTTATATGAACTAAATACAACTCAATGACATGTGTCCCATTAGTCTTATTCTCTGGCATGTTTTTCCTCAGGTCTGTTTCTTTTTTCTTCTAAGTTAGGCTGTGTGCCAGGACTCCAGGCTTCGAAGGTTCCTACTCCATTTCAAGTCTCCATGGCCAAAACTAAACCAGGTGGCTTAAGAATATCATTTAGGGAGAGAGTGCCTGAATTGATGGAGAAGTGGACCAGCATTCCAAATCACTTTATCTATCAAGACCTGTCAGAGTTCATTCAACATTGACCAACAATGAATGCTACAGATTCTGCAGTAAACATTAGCATGAAACAATTGAATCCAAGCAACTTTGTGGAGAATTTTGTTTCCTATGTTATATTTGGTCAGGAGTAGAAAGGATATTAACTTTTTTTCTGAACTCTGCCACTCCGCAGTAACTATATTAAGAGGAGCAGATTAGTAGGTCTTATAAAGAAGGTTCCCTTGGGTTTGAAATTTAGATTGATATACTATTTACTTTTCTCCCTCTTGAGTTCCCGTCTTGCCCAAGACCATAAGCCCAAGAATTTCCCAGCATCATTACAGAAATCTACACAGTCTTTTAAACAGCTTCTGAATGTTGATGGTCTCATGATTCCTTAAAGGAATTTCTCTGTGGGTGGGGGAAGTCGCCATCTATGACTCAATTAAATATTGAAAGCTCATCCACAAAAATTAAAGGAATAGTGGAATTCTCAGAATCTCAGAGTAAACTGTTCCCTCTTTCATAATTAAGAACTTGGTGAGAGTAAACTCCCTATTGCCTTCTTTCAGTTTCTGTTTAATGAAAAGACTATTCTTGGTAAATGACAAAAGTAAATGGGTGACTCCAAAAACTGCAGTACACAAGTCTCCTGATTTCACTCTCACACATTTCTCCTGGCTCTGACTTCCTAAGATGATCACATTGGTTGAGCTGTAGGGCTTTCCTCCATGTGATAGACGGAAACACAGCCAGGGCAAAAGTGATTTTCTCCATTGACACAAGAAGCAATATCCTACACAGCTTCGCTTCACCCGGTGTGAGCCCACAGGGAGTACCAAGCACTCACAGCTCCTCAGCACGGCACTGGCTTCCATTGCAGGCTGGGCCAGGTATCCAGAGCCTAATGAGCCCCATGAAACTAAAGCTGGAAACTGCTTTGTGTCCAGTTTGTGCTTAGTCCCTTCTTTCATGTCAGAGTTCATTACAATAGTCAACTTCCAGTCTGAGTTGAAACCAGGAGGTTAGCAGAAAACTTTGGGCTGGGGAAGGTGCCAGAAAGACTTCTGTACACAGATCAAATTAGCATACTCATTAATGGAACTGAGTTTATCTCTGATACTATCATGATCCAGTCACCAATAATAAGAGAGGGAAGATCATGTACCCTTCTGGCCCAATAAAAAAACAAATATGAAGGAGCTGCTTTTCACATATCTCTCAGATTGACTGTTTTTGACCTTCAGTTTTATTAGATTTTTGAAATTCTATTTTCTGAGCAGTTGTGTTCAATTTCGTAGTAGAGGTTAGGTGAGTGGTCCTGCTCCCAAATGGTAAGTCAAACCCTGCGGTCCCCTGCGGTCCAGGGGACTTCCATTCACTACCTAACATCAAAGGACTTGCTGCAGGCCCCTAAGATCTTTTCTAAGTTAAATTACTATGTTTTTTAAGTTAAATTCATGTCTTATTTAGCTACATAAAATGTGAATTTCTTTTTATATTAGTCAACATTTCCAACCTACCCAAATAGAATCAAATAAATGAGTCAAACACTGCCTGGACAGGCTACCCCAAATGTCCCAGTATTCCCAGTTTTGTTGACTCAGAAAACAAAGTTCATCTTAATGTCTCAGGCTCACTGACTCAACTCATCTGAATTGTAAGGCTGAAAATCAGACCCTGAACCATGGTGACCCTCTAGGGTAGGGCCACCATGACATGTGACTGCATTTAAGTTTACTCCTCTTTAAAAGTTTGCCTACGTTTGGAGGCAAACTTAACTCTCAAGTGTAAAGTGACTTTGAAGTTATTCTACTAGTGAACTAGGTTTTCCCATGCTCCTGAAACTCTAATGCCTTATTTGTAAGCATATTCTCCATTATAACAGAAATAAGTAAACAGCCTTTCCTCACAGCAGCTGCCCCTGTGAACAAAAACAAGAGGAGATCCAAGATATTTGTAATCACTTATTGGGAAATCTCTGGCAGATGCATAGGTGGACTGATTCCAACAGCATTCCACTTCCTGCTAGTGCCATATAAGTAATTAATTGTTAAGAAACATGCCCTGGCTGGTTTGGCTCAGTGAATAAAGTGTCAGCCTGCAGACCAAAGGATCCCGGGTTCAATTCCGGTCAAAAGCACGTGCCTCGGTTACAGGATCCTCCCTCTACTGGGCCCTGGTAGGGGCTCGTGCAGGAGGCAACCAATGGATGTGTTTCTCTCACATCGATGTTTTTCTCTGTTTTTCCCTCTCTCTTCCACTCTCCCTAAAATCAGTGGAAAAATATCCTTGGGTGAGGATTAACCAAAAAAGAAACAGCAACATTCTGAGTACTCAGCACACAGAAGACAACCATGGATTAAAAATTACCTAAAAATGGAAAAGAGTGACCCAAAGAAGCAACTTGTCTAAAAGATAGCATGTAAAGACATACTGAGAATACCTTGGAAACCCAGAAGTCTAGCCAGGTGACTGAAGTCCATTTTTTCAGGTCTGGACTGAAATGAAGAATTTTGCACATAGGTATGAAAAAGAGAATTTTCAATTGTTGATTTAACAGTGCTTAAGGGAGAGAGAAGAGCTGAGATGATCAGCTCCTCAAGGGCAGGTCACTGTCTTATTCATCTTTGCATCATCTGCTAGTGCCTGGTATGATGACCATATACTAGTATAGCATACTAGTATACTCAGTATATGTTCATCATTTGACTTGTTCTATGGCAGAAGTCTTGATTATTAGAAACAATTTTATCAGATGTTCCATAGCCTGCAGGCCATTTAATTTTCTTAGGATATTTAATTATCCATGTTCACAGATGTGTTTTCCCCAATGTCTTTATACCTGGAAAGGCTCTGGAGAATAGATACAAGTATTCTGGTCACTGAAAAGGACTACCTTCCACAGCAAATTGATATATTGGAATTGGGTTCTATGAAATTCGTTAGCTTGAATCAGTACACTAGAGTCAGATTAGCTCTATGTAACCTGATATAATCAAGTATCTGAACCAGTCAACCTACAGACAAGACCTTGAACTGTGCTAAATCCTTCAAGACACTGCTGCTGCTGAATTGCAGGCCCGTTCCAGTACTAGTGCCAGTGTCATCCACCAAAGGCATTCCCCACAGACAGTAGTTCTAATTGTGGCATAAATAAGTAAATCACAACTAAATAAAAATAAACTTTATCACTTTTTGCTATTTTGAATGGCAAAAGGTATTGAGATATAAAAAAGAATGTAGCAAATTGGGTGAAAATATAGGCTTTGGAGATTGAATAGCTAGGATTAAATTTGGTTATTACTTTGTGAATTTAAGCAAATTATTTAACCTTCCTAAATCTCAGTTTTCTCTGTGAAACAGATAATAATAATATCCATTTCATTAGGTTGTGAGGATTGGAAGAGATAATCTACCTAGAGATTTAAATCTTCTACTGCTGGCCGTATAGTGGGCTATAGATTTAAAAACTCTTCCACCACAGATTCAATATTTTTTAAATGTATGGATAAGGTAGCAAGAGAGTAAAGCATTTCTCCAAAATAAGGAATAAAGCTGTAGGATAAATCCAGGGAAATAACAGATCATTGAACATTCAGCTAGCCTTGAGGCATCTTCCAGTTGTAGCTGGCCTAGAGCTTTAAATCTCAATGGAAACAAGAGTAAAGATTAGTCAGGAGGAAAACCAGAGACCACCACAGAAAGGTAGGACACATGCAAGGCTATGCCCTTACAGAAGTGTTAAACACGAGGAAAACATAAACACCCTATCCAAGTTGCCCACAAGGAAAGGTATCTGTCTTAGCTTTTAGTAGAAGGAAAAATAGTCTCCCCTGAGTGGACCCGTAATATTTAGCAAGTAAAAATACAGGGTGATGGGAATATATATTTTAATTGTATATAAATAACCTACTTATACTAAATTTGAATTTGTTATAAAAACATATTTTTTTAAATTTCTTTATTGGTTAAGGTATTACAAATGTGTCCTCATACCCCCATTAACCCCCAACCTCCCCCCTTCCCCGCACTCATACTCTCATCCCCCTGTTGTCCGTGTCCATTGGTTTGGCTTATATGCATGCATACAGGTCCTTTGGTTGATCTCTTCCCCTTACCCCCACCCTCCCCTACTTTCTCTCTGGGGATTAATAGTCTGATCGCTGTTTCTCTGTCTTTGGGTATGTCCTTGTTCATCAGTCTATGTTGTTCTCTATATTCCACAAATGAGTGAGATCATGTGGTATTTATCTTTCTCTGACTGGCTTATTTCACTTAGCATAATGCTCTCCAGTTCCATCCATGCTGTTGCAAATGGTAGGAGTTCCTTCTTTTTTACCGCAGAGTAGTATTCCATTGTGTAGATGTACCACAGTTTTCTAATCCACTCATCTGCTGATGGACACTTAGGCTGTTTCCAAATCTTAGCTATGGTGAATTGTGCTGCTATGAACATAGGGGTGCATATATCCTTTCAGATTGGTGTTTCTGGCTTCTTGGGATATATTCCTAGAAGTGGGATCACTGGGTCAAATGGGAGTTCCATTTTTAGTTTTTTGAGGAAACTCCATACTGTTCTCCACAGTGACGGTACCAGTCTGCATTCCCACCAGCAGTGCAGAAGGGTTCCTTTTTCTCCACATTCTCTCCAACACTTGTTGTTTGTTGATTTGTTGATGATAGCCATTCTGACAGGTGTGAGATGATACCGCATTGTCATTTTGATTTGCATCTCTCTTATAATTAGTGACTTTGAGCATGTTTTCATGTGTCTTTCGGTCTTCTGAATGTCCTCTTTTGAAAAGTGTCTATTTAGGTCCGTTGCCCATTTTTTGATTGGATTGTTTATCTTCCTTTTTATACCAAAAAAAGTATTCATTGTTTATTTGAAATAAATTTAACTGAGCATTCTGTATTTTTATAGCAACGCTACTCCTTGAGAATCCATGGTTATTAGACAGCTCTAACATGGAATTGGGTCCTGAATTCACATTATCTGCCAAAAAATGTGTAAGCTAAAATATTTGTATCAAATAGATACAAAATTATATTGTCCTTAGGTGCCTGGTAAAAACAAACGAAGTGTTTCCTGTAAAAATGCATCTTTACATTCAAATAAATGTAAGCTTACAATAAAAAACAAACAAGAAATAAAAAGAGCCACTGAGGGGGTGGGAGTAGGGGTGGAAATAATGGATCAGACTCATGTGAACTTTAGATATTGTAATTATCAGATATAGAAAATAAAGTGTTCATGTTAAGAGAACAAAAGAGGAAATGGAAACTATAAGTAAGAAGAATTTTTAAATGACCAGAAACATTACAAAGCAAACTTAATAGAGAAATATAATTATTAAAATGAAAAACTGTCAAATAGAAAATTATACCTAATTGAATAAAGAATTAATGGCCTAGATGCCAGACTCCAACACAAAGAGACAGAAAAATGTAAAGAAAACTGAAGATTGAGTAAGAACCAACAAACATTCAATTGAAATTTCATAAAGAGATAGTAAAGTGAATAAAGGAAAGGAAATTCAAATTTTTCCAAACTAGGAGTAGGTATTAATCCTCAGAATTAAGAAGCATAAAGAATACTAAGCAAGATTACTTTAAAGAAAAATGTATTCCTAGACACATTACTAAAAAAACTGAAGAATGCCAAAGCCAAAGAAAAAATTTAAAAGCAGCTAAAGGAAAACTAAAGAGATATTATTACCTTGTATCTAATTAGACACTCATCATACTTCACAACTGCAACCATGGAAGTCAGAAGAATATTATCTCTATCTCTAAAGTACTAGGAGAAACATAACTATCAATCTAGAATTATGCACCCAGCAAAAGTATCTTTCAAGAATGATGGCAAGAAAAAAGTAAAAGTTAAAATTTTAAAAGGGAGCATTTGAAATCTTGCTTTCCAGCATATGTCATCAGTTTGGCTCAAATAAACTAATAAAAATTTTAAAAGAAAAAGAAAAAAGAATGATGGCCCAAAAAATAGACATAGTCTGATAAATAGATACAATCAAGTAAATTGAGAGCAGTATAACAACAAGAGACCCTCTCTAAAAGACTTGGAGGAATTTACTACTATAGTAGGGAAAAAAAATGAGTCCAAATACAAAAAAGAAAAAAAAATCAGCAAAGAAAGTGGTAACTATGTGAATAAATCCAAACAAACATTAATAGTATAATGGTATAATGTAATAATAATAGTCTAACTTTTGATGTTTAAAAACAAAACAAATAACATTTACAAAAGCACATATTAGACAATAAATCAGATCTCAAAAAAATTTTAAGTTGATATCAAAAAGATCATGTTTTCTGACCATAATGTAACTAAGTAAAAAATCAATTTTTAAATAACTTTAAAAACTTTCTATACATCTAGAAATTATTTTTTAAATTTAAATAATTCATGAATCAAACAATAAGGATTTTAGAAATTAGAAACAACTAAAGCTGAATAATAACAAAAATACTTTTTATCAGCATTTATGGTGTTAAACAGCTAAATATTTAAAATGTTGTTTGAGGAAAAGAAGAGAAAGAGAAAGAAGGTGGGAAGAGCTCTTGTCTAAGTGTTTACTCGGCGCCAGGTATTATTCTAAGTTCCTTACATATTAACTCATTAAATCTTCCCAACAACTCTATGCTATGATTATCACCCACATTCTAAGAATATGAAACTAAAGCACAGAGAAGTTAAGTTACCTGACCAAGACCACATAGCCAGAAAGAGACTTAACTGCTTACAATTATTAATGAACGGAGCATTAACACATAAAAATAAAAAAAGAACCCTGCCCAGCCTGCGTGGCTCAGTGGTTGAGTGTTGACCTATGAACCAGGAGGTCATGGTTTGATTCCCAATCAGGGCACATGCCAGGGTTGTGGGCTCGATACCCAGTTTGGAGCATGCAGAAGGCAGCCGATCAATGATTCTCTGTCATCATTGATGTTTCTGTTGCTCTCTCCTCCCTTCCTGATATATAATTTCTATATATCAGATATATATATATATATATATATATATATATATATATATATATATATATAATAGAATATGCAAGTTGTCCGGGATGCCATCATAGTAACAGTAACAACGAGCAGGCTGCCTGGGGCGACAAGGCCGGCAGGGGGGGTTAGTGAGGGATGACCAAACGACTGAACAGCAGCCTGCATGGGGCGACCAGGCTAGCAGGGGGGTTAGTGAGGGACGACCAAACGACTGAACAGCAGCCTGCATGGGGCGACCAGGCTAGCAGGGGGGTTAGTGAGGGATGACCAAACGACTGAACA